>NC_143190.1:61908425-62215185 GCF_051530095.1 Phoenix dactylifera | reverse complement strand
CAGTCAAGGGACTTGGAACAAGGGAAAGGGCGTCCCAAGCCTAAGAGAAATTGGGGGTTTTGGGTTTGTTGTGAGCCCGGTGTAAAACAACGAGTTGGGTAGTGAACTCGCAAAACTACCGTACTGTAATCTTGGATTATAGTGGAAATTCCCAAGGCGCTTTGGGGAGTGGATGTAGGAGCGGTGAAGGCTCCGAACCACTATAAAACCGTGTGTTTGTGGTTGTCTCTTCTTATCGCTTTATCTTTGCTTTAGTTCATATATTTGTGTGTTTTATTTTTAAGTTAGCCAAAAAGTTTTAAAACACCCAATTCACCCCCCTCTTGGGTGACCATCTCTGGGCAACAAGTGGTATCAGAGCGGGTGCTCTTATATTCCTTGAAAGACCTAACCGTCTTAGCCAAAGATCTAGATGGCAACACCCTTTAACAATGTTCCAGCCGAGGGGCAAGCAACCAATAGACCTCCACTCTTCAATGGGACAAATTATACCTATTGGAAGACTAGAATGAGAATCTTCATTCAAGCACAAGACTATGCCTTGTGGAGGGTTATAGTCAAAGGACCACAAGAACCATCACATGTGGTCAATGGCATTCGAGTTCCCAAACCTGAGGAGGATTGGGATGAGAATGATGATAGGATGGCTCAACTCAATTCTAGAGCCATGAACTCATTATTTTGTTCCTTAGATGTAAATGAGTTTAATAGAGTCTCCACATGTACTTCCGCTAAGGAAATATGGGATAGGCTTGAAGTTACCCATGAGGGTACAAATCAAGTCAAAGAGTCCAAAGTGAACATTCTAGTTCACAAGTATGAATTGTTTAAGATGGAACCTAGTGAAACCATCACATGCATGTTTACACGTTTTACCGAAATTATTAATGGCCTAAAAAGCTTGGGCAAATCTTACACTAACCCCGAACTTGTGAGTAAAATTCTCAGGTCACTGCCAAAAGCATGGGAAGCAAAGGTCACGGCGATTGTAGAAGCCAAAGACCTCAACACCTTGGGGCTAGAACAACTCTTGGGCTCATTGATGACGCATGAGCTCACGATGAAGCAGCATGAAGAAGAGCTGCCAAAGAAAAGGACAATCGCACTCAAGGCCACCTCAAGTGTATGTGAAGAAGAGAGCAGTGAGAGTGAAGAAGAAAGTCAAGATGAGGACTTGGGTTTGATAGTAAGGAAATTTAAAAAATTCATGAGAAGAAAGAAACCATTCCCAAGAAAGAAATTTGGAGGGAGAAATGATTGGGAGAAAGAAAAGGAAAAAGAAAGAGACCCAATCGTATGCTATGACTGCAAGAGACCGGGACATATTCGTTCCGAATGCCCTCAACAAAAGAAGCACTTTGGAAAGAAGAAGAAGAAGGCATTGAAGGCAACATGGGATGATAGTGACACATCATCCTCCGAAGAAGAGAAGGAAGAGACCGCCAATCTATGCTTCATGGCGTTCGAAGATGACGAGGTATGTCAAAACCCAACTATAAATTTTACTTTAGAAGAATTATATGATGCCTTTCAAGAACTTATGGGTGATTGTAGTATGTTGGGAGCAAAGAATAAAGAATTAAAAGCCTCCAATCAAAAACTAAAGGAAAACATTGAAAACCTATTAATTGAGAAGGAGAGCGTCAAAAATATGAACACTACTAACCTAGAAATTGAAAATTCAAGGCTTAGCACTGAAAATGTAAAGGCAAAAACACTAATCAAGGAATTAAATCTAAAAGTAAATT
This sequence comes from Phoenix dactylifera, assembly GCF_051530095.1. Classification (NCBI taxonomy): domain Eukaryota; kingdom Viridiplantae; phylum Streptophyta; class Magnoliopsida; order Arecales; family Arecaceae; genus Phoenix; species Phoenix dactylifera. The sequence continues at coordinate 62,213,437 of NC_143190.1, read as the reverse complement.
CCCTACTCAATAATAATACCTCACTTGCGCAAACTGTTGAATCTCTTAAAAAGGATATGGAAGAACTAGTTAAAGAAAATGTGAATCTTAAGAATGAGATACATAAGTACAAGCCAATTGTTGAAAAATTCACACAAAGCTCTGAAAAATTAAATCTTATTCTTTCAAATCAAAGAGCTGTTTTCAATAAAGCCGGATTAGGATATAAAACTAATAAGCAACAAAAGTATCTAAAGAATTTCTTTGTAAAAGCAAAAGATATAAAAACTGAAAAACCAACATGCTTTCTTTGTGGAAAGATTGGACATAAAGCCTACTCTTGTATTCAAAGAAAAATCCAAACTAACAAGAGTACATTTGTAAAAGCTAAAAACATAACTAAAATATGGGTGCCTAAGGGAACCAACTACACTAACCACGAAGGACCCAAGAAAACTTGGGTACCTAAGAGCTTCACATGATCATTTTGCAGGTATGCCTTGCAGCCGGGAATAAAAGGAGAATGTGGTATCTTGATAGTGGCTGCTCAAGGCATATGACCGGTGACAAGAGTCTCTTCGTCACCTTGGAATCGAAAGAAGGAGGGTTAGTCATATTTGGAGACAATGCTAAAGGCCGAATTATTGGTGTTGGTAAAATCTCCATATCACCCTCCTCATTTATTGATAATGTATTGTTGGTTAATGGACTAAAACATAATTTGTTAAGTATAAGTCAATTTTGTGACAAGGGATTTAAAGTATCATTTGAATCATCACTATGCATAATTAGTAGTCCATTTGACAATGAGGTCATACTCACAGGACATAGGCATGGAAATATTTACATGGTAGATCTTGATGATCTCACCATGAAGGATGGCCAATGTCTTGTAGCTATGAATCCCAAAGCCAATGAGACTAGTTGGTTATGGCATCGTAGGTTAGGGCATGCTAGCATGGATTTAATTTCTAAATTGATTACAAAGGATCTAGTCAAAGGACTACCGAAAATAGACTTTGAAAAGAATAAAATTTGTGCGGCATGTCAATTAGGGAAACAAACAAGAAGTTCTTTTAAGTCTAAGAACATAGTCTCAACATCAAAACCCTTAGAACTAATTCACATGGATTTGTTTGGACCCACTAGAACTGCTAGTCTAGGGGGTAAGAAATTTGGTCTTGTCATTGTTGATGATTTTTCACGTTTTACATGGGTTTCATTTCTTGCACACAAAGATGAGTCCTTTCCCGCTTTTATCAAGTTTCATAATAAGGTTTCAAATGAACTTAATCTTAAACTAAAAGCAATTAGGAGTGATCATGGTACCGAGTTTGAAAATCAACACTTTGAAAAGTTTTGTGACGAAAATGGTATCAATCACAACTTCTCGGCACCTAGGACACCCCAACAAAATGGGGTGGTAGAAAGGAAGAATCGCACACTAGCAGATATGGCTCATACCATGTTGTGCGAATCGGATCTACCAAAGTATTTTTGGGCTGAAGCAATAAATACCTCATGTTATATTTTAAATCGTGCTTTAGTTAGATCCATCTTAAAGAAAACACCGTATGAATTGATGAAAGGTAAGAAACCAAATATAAGTTATTTTCATATTTTCGGTTGTCGATGCTTTATTTTGAACAATGGAAAGGACAATCTCAGTAAATTTAGTGCTAAATCAGATGAGGGGATCTTCTTAGGTTATTCCTTATCTAGTAGAGCATACAGGGTCTTCAACAAGAGAACTCTCGTTGTTGAAGAATCCATTCATGTTGTTTTTGATGAAACTAATGGAGATTCTTCTAGAAAAGAAGAAGATGGTGATGCAGGTATACTTGAAGACGGGATCAAGGAATTCTCCATACAAGACAAACAACATGAGGATGAGATCAAAGAGGATACAAATCAGCAAGATGAAGAAGATCAACCTCCATCAAGAAATCAAGATCTTCCTAAAGAATGGAGGTATGCACATGGTCATCCAAAGGATCTAATCCTTGGTGATCCTTCACAAGGTATAAGAACTAGATCCTCTTTAAGAAACACTAGTAATTATCTTGCTTTCGTTTCACAAATAGAGCCTAAATCACTAGAAGAAGCTGAAAAAGATGATAATTGGATGAATGCTATGCAAGAGGAATTAAACCAATTCGAAAGAAATGAAGTTTGGACTCTAATGAAAAGACCCCCTAATGTTTCAATTATAGGCACCAAATGGGTATATAGAAATAAACTAGATGAGGATGGGATAGTAATAAGAAACAAAGCTAGGCTAGTGGCCAAAGGATATAATCAGGAGGAAGGAATAGATTTTGATGAAACTTTTGCTCCTGTTGCTAGGTTAGAGGCTATTAGACTGCTTTTAGCATATGCATGCTTCATGGATTTTAAACTCTATCAAATGGATGTAAAAAGTGCATTCTTAAATGGCTATATAATGGAGGAAGTTTATGTAGGACAACCTCCAGGTTTCGAAAATCACTTACATCCAGATTATGTGTATAAATTGCATAAAGCATTGTATGGACTTAAGCAAGCTCCTAGGGCATGGTATGAAAGATTAAGTAATTTCCTAATTGAGAATAAATTTAAGAGAGAAAATGTAGACAAAACCCTCTTTATTAAAAGAAAAGGAAATGACTTATTGCTTGTACAAATTTATGTGGATGATATAATTTTTGGTGCTACTAATGATAGTCTCTGTCAAGAGTTTGCCAAGCTTATGCAGGGAGAATTTGAAATGAGCATGATGGGTGAGCTCAACTTCTTCCTTGGGCTACAAATAAAACAATCAGAGGAAGGCATCTTCATCAGTCAGTCCAAATACATCAAGGAAATGCTGGAAAAATTCAAGATGAAGGATGCAAAGGAAATCAGCACACCCATGGGCTCAAGTTGCAAGCTTGACAAAGATGAAAAAGGTAAAAGTATAGACTGCAAATTGTACAGAGGTATGATAGGCTCTCTACTTTACCTTACTGCTAGTAGACCAGATATATTATTCAGTGTTTGTGTGTGTGCTAGATACCAAGCATGTCCTAAGGAATCACACTTGCAAGCTGTTAAAAGAATTTTTAGATATCTAGTAGGGACATCTAATATAGGCTTATGGTATTCTAAACAATCTGATATAAATTTAACTGCTTATTCTGATGCTGATTTTGCTGGGTGCAAACTCGACAGAAAAAGCACAAGTGGCACTTGTCAATTCTTGGGTGCCAATTTGGTTTCTTGGTTTAGCAAGAAACAAAATTCAGTTGCCTTGTCCACAGCTGAGGCTGAGTACATTGCAGCTGGAAGCTGTTGTGCCCAAGTTCTCTGGATCAAGCAACAACTTGAAGACTTCGGTATTAAAATGGACAATATACCAATTAAGTGTGATAATACAAGTGCAATCAACTTAACAAAAAATCCTGTCCAACACTCTAAGTCAAAGCATATAGAGATTAGGCATCATTTTATTAGGGATCATGTGCTGAAAAATGATGTGATGATTGAATATGTATGTACTGAAAATCAATTAGCTGATATCTTTACAAAGCCCCTTTGTAAAGACAGATTCAATTTCTTAAGGAATGCTTTGAGCTTGTATGATCCTAGCAAATGAATTGAACTTGTATTGCATTGCTTTGCTACTCGAACTAGTAATCCACCTCAAGGCAAACATAAGTGAAAGCATGAATTCATCTAAACTAAATGACGAACTGGTTGACTTTCCGGAGGATGGTTACCCTCCCTTGGACTCTTCATGGAGATATTTTTAGAGCCTATTTCATAGGTATTCGAAATTTGGTCAAACGTTCATCATTTCAATATTATTAATTCAAAAATCATTATTAAATTTTTATAGGATGTATCATTGAGGGGGAGGATCACAAACAAATTCACTCTAAGCTTATCAAAAGAGATCATATTGATTGGGGTGATTAAACAAAAAAGGGAAGAAGATAGAATACAGTCTGAAATTTTTCAGTGCTGGAGACGTCTCTGGCAAATCGCAGAGACGTCCCCCCAAGCGGAGACGTCTCACCTTAGTCGCGGAGACGTCTCGGGGACCGAATGAGGCCTTTTTAAATAGGTCGAAATCGCTCGAGCCGACTCGAGCTTTCTCCCTCATTCCCGACCAAAACGGAAAGCCCTAGCCTCCATTTGCCCTAAATCACAAACCCTAGCCTCCATTTGCCCTAAATCACAAACCCTAGCATCCATGGCACCAAAGAAAGCTAGGACGACCCGTGGGAAGCGACCTAGAGTAGCGGGCGACGGTGAGGAACGGCGGGAAGAACCCTCCGCACCTTCTCCTCCGGTTGCTCCGCCAACCACAACGATTTCCTGTGCAAATCGCACAGTCACAACCGGTAGGTACATAGATTTTGCATTTTTAGATCATGAGGGGTTCTCTATTGGAGAGAGACTCCGAGCCCAAGGGTGGGAGCATCTTTGCACCCTCAATACCTCGACCTACTCCGGCCTTGTTAGAGAAATGTTTAGTGATATGGCTTTAGGGGACTTAGGGTTCACCGCACATGTCCGAGGAACATTAGTAGAAATTAATGAGGACATTTTATCCACTGTTTTGCAAATCCCTAGGGACGGCGAGGCTCCAACCTCACATCCCCAAAGGGAAGTAGCTCTAAACTTAATTTTAGGAAGAGAGGACTGCGGCCCTCTTGATGTTGTCAACTCCCAGGACCTAAATGCAGAGATGAGACTCCTTTTAAGCATTGTCAACCGGGTCCTATTTCCTAAAACCGGTCGCTTCGATTTTGTTTCGGAGCGAGACTTAGTTATAATGCATCACATCCTACTAGGGATCCCTCTAAACCTTCCTAGACTCATGCTAAATTACATTGCCCTATGTCATAGGTATTCTAGATTTAGTATACCCTATGGCATGATCTTTACCTTAATCTTCAAACACTTCAAGGTTTCCATTCCATCAAATGAACCTGCAAAGCCCTTAAGAAACACCGACTATTACAATGAGGGCTCAATGAGAAGAATGGAATTTCACAAGATAGATGGGTCTTGGGTCAAGGTTCCAAAAAGAAAAGCACAAACCATAGAGGCTGAGATCCCACATCATGAGTCTGACCATCACTCTCCTCCACCTAGCAACATGGACATCCCTGATATTTCCTCCAGCTCAGCTGGACCTTCCACATCCATGCCACCACCTCCTCCAGTCAGTGGGCCCTCCTTCCTATCAGAGGAGCAGATGCACACCTTAGCATCTGTTATTTGTCAGCAGATGAGGGAGGAGATGAGATCCATGATGTCTGCAGAGCTGGCCCCCATCAGACAAGAGCTGCAGGAAATTAAGGCTCAAATTGAAGCCCAAGAGCAACAAATAGTTGAGGTGGGTGCCACCCAAACCTGCAGATCATTAGAGCTCAAGGACAGCTTGAAGGCCATTTTCAAGAGCCTCAAAGAGTTGACAAAGCCAGATGGCAATGTGGGCACCTTAGTTGCCCAACTTAGAGGCAGAATTGAGATGGCAACCTTAGAGTTTGAAGCACTTGTGGCAGGTTTCCACAAGTCACAGGGAGATCACTTTAAGACCCTCATGGATTCTATCAATGGTTTCATAGATGCAGCCTGTAAGGCTTATGCACAAAGTACAACTGGTAGGCCCCATGAGCAACGACGCCGATGATGGATATCCTGTAGGATCTTCTTTTTGTAAATCCTAGGCCATTTTGAAACACTTTTGTATTAGAAATCAATACTTGTAATGATTTCTTCTTTTGACTATGTACTGACTTCAAAGATCTACAATGACATATGAATGAATACAATTTCTTTTGAAAACCTTGTGTACATTGCCAATTCTGTGTATGTGTTTCTGTGATTGTGCATGTGATTGTGTGATATGCCATAAAAATCCTACCACATACCTTGAGTATTCAAATTTGATACAAAGAAACAATGCACATAAAACAGGGGGAGCACACCTTGAATATGCTGAATTTTACTAAAAAGGATAATTTGTCCCCTTCATGTTGATGACAAAAAGGGGGAGTAGATTATTGTATATTGAAAGGGGGAGTAGACATGGATATTGAATATGGAATGCAAATTTTTTAATCATACTCCAAAGTTGATTTAGAAAAGATAAAATTGAAGAATATTGATTTTAAGATAATTGCCCTTCTGGAAAAGAAAGGGGGAGTCAAAAAGAATCTAGCTTTCAATTATCTTCAGCATCAATATTTCATTCTAACTTGATTCAAATTCAGTTCATATGATAAAATCATTTAAGAACTATAAAGATCAATCTTATGCACAAGGAAAGAACTGAAAATTGAATATTTTGAGTGATGCACATTGTATCTAGTTCAAATCAAAACATTATACTTGTATATCTGATCAATACTGTGTATATGTTTAAATTTCAAATTTTGCATATACTCAGTGTTTTGTCATCATCAAAAAGGGGGAGATTGTTAACCCCCTAATGGATTTTGATGAATACAAAACACTAGAGTAAAATTCCATTATATCTTAACAATTCAATTGAGAAATTCATGTGTTTTATTTAGAATATTGTTAAGAAATGTCTAGGCAAGTTTCCATAATTTTTATGAATTTATTGAAGAATATTTTGAGCTAAAGAAAAAGTTCAGGGACAGCCGAGACGTCTCCTGATAGTTTCAGAGACGTCTCTGGCACAAACAGGAAGAACTGGCACACTTGGAGACGTCCCCGGCTCCTGTCGAGTCGTCCCCGCGTTAGCGGAGTCGACTCTCTCAGTAGCGGAGTCGACTCTCTCAGTGGCGGCAGAAAGACGCTTTTCAAGGGATATGCGCGAGACGTCCCCGCTGTACGCGGAGTCGTCCCCGCAAGCAAAAAGAAGACTTCCCGAGTCGTCCCCAAGATGGCGGAGACGGCTCTCTCAGAGTTTTCCAGAGAATGGTTTTTTCGGTGATAAGAAAGCGGAGTCGACCCTGAGAAAGCGGAGTCGTCCCTACGCATAAAGTGCAGACAAGCGGAGACGTCCCCTGAAAGAGCGGAGTCGACTCTCTCAGGGAATTCCAGAGGACATGATTTTCGGAGATAAAGAAGCGGAGTCGTCCCCAAAGCAGCGGAGTCGTCCCCACTCAAAAAGCGCTAACACGCCGAGACGTCCCCGTAAAGTGCCGAGTCGACCCCAGATAAAGTAAAAAGTAAAATCCTATAGGCGAGACGTCTCTCGTTGTAGCGGAGACGTCCCCGGAGCGCCTGGGACGCGACTGACAGCTTTTCAGGTTTGATTTGAATTTCAAATCTTCTCTACTTTATCTCTAACGGCTATATTTGCTTTTTGGGCTATAAAAGGGAGCTCTTAAGTGCTTCTCAACAACTCTTCACCAACCAAAAGCAAAATCATTCAAGAGAGAAGTTAGAAAGAAAAGCTCAAGGGAGTGAGTGCATTCAAGAAAGGAAATCAAGTGCTTTCAAGTCTCCCAAGCGATTTCAAGCTCAACCACTCTCGTGTGCTCGGAATTCAAAGCTCACACCCAACCCTACGCGTCCCACATCGGAAGAATCAACAACTCCTACGCTTCCAACGGCAAAAAGATTCTTCCGGGTTTCATTGTTCATAAGTGCTATATTTGCTTTCTAGAGCTTTTATATCCTTTTGTACACTCTTTTATTGTGGTGCTTGTTCCAGTCAAGGGACTTGGAACAAGGAAAAGGGCGTCCCAAGCCTAAGAGAAATTGGGGGTTTTGGGTTTGTTGTGAGCCCGGTGTAAAACAACGAGTTGGGTAGTGAACTCGCAAAACTACCGTACTGTAATCTTGGATTATAGTGGAAATTCCCAAGGCGCTTTGGGGAGTGGATGTAGGAGCGGTGAAGGCTCCGAACCACTATAAAACCGTGTGTTTGTGGTTGTCTCTTCTTATCGCTTTATCTTTGCTTTAGTTCATATATTTGTGTGTTTTATTTTTAAGTTAGCCAAAAAGTTTTAAAACACCCAATTCACCCCCCTCTTGGGTGACCATCTCTGGGCAACACACGTCAAGCAACTTGAGGACTTCTGCCTTAACCACATCTCTTATTGTAGGATTTAACCTTCGTTGCATTTGCCTTGTGGTTTTGGCATTGTCCTCCAAATATATTCGGTGCGTGCAAATTAAGGGGCTAATTCCCTTCAAATCGGCAATAGACCACCCTAAGGCTCCTTTATGATTCTTTAAAACATCAATTAATTTTCTTTCTTGGGTATGATCAAGTCCAGACGAGATGATTACAGGAAAAGTATCTTCAGGTCCAAGAAAAGCATACTTAAGTTCCTTTGGTAAGGGTTTCAATTCGAGCTTGGGTGCTTGCTCATGGGATGGTACTATTTTCACCTCTCGAGGCGACAATCCCTCAAATTCTCCTACTTTTGGTCTCCACCCATTGACCATCTTGATATCCTGATTATCCACAATAGGTGTGACTGACAAATCACCATCATTGGTGCCATTAGGACACCAATCAATCAAGCTATCGTTGGATGGGTCGTTAATTACTTTAGCTAACAAATATTCTTCTGCGATGGTTTCAACCCAATCAACCTCCTTACTCTCTTCGGAATCATTGGATTGTTTGCACACATTAAATATGTTCAGTTTTAAGGTCATATTACTAAAAGAAAGCTTCATGACGCCATTCCTACAATTAATCAATGCATTAGAAGTTGCAAGGAATGGACGTCCTAAAATGATCGGAATCTGAGACTGTGAGTTCGAAGCCGGATGTGTGTCCAATACAATAAAATCGACACAGGAAAGTAGAACTTGTCTACTTGGACTAATACATCCTCGATAATCCCCCTTGGAATTTTAACTGACCTGTCAGCTAATTGCAAAGTGACGGAGGTTGGCTTCAACTCACCTAAACCAAGTTGCTCATATACAGAATATGGCAACAAATTCACACTCGCCCCTAAATCTAACAATGCTCGCTCTATCCTAAAGTCACCTATGATGCATGAGATGGTTGGGCAACCTGGATCTTTATATTTAGGGAAAATATTGTGCTGCAAAATAGCACTCACATTTTCAGTTAAAAATGCCTTCTTCTTAACATTTAATCGGCGCTTAACAGTACACAAGTCCTTCAAAAATTTGGCATATGAGGGTACTTGTTTGATTGCATCAAGAAGAGGTATGTTGATCTTTACTTGTTTAAAAAGCTCAAGAATTTTAGAATTAGGTTCGAGCTTTTGCAACGGCTTTAACCGTTGTGGAAAAGGTGGAGGAAAAGGACATTCAACTTTCTTAGTAGAAGTTGGGACCTCAACTTCTTCTTTGTCCCTTTCATCAACTTTGGGAGCATCAGAATTAGAAGTGACCTGCGGTCTCAATGGGACGGTTTGATCAATGACTTTCCCATTACGCAAAGTAATGATGCTTTTTGCATGTTCTGTATGCGAACTAGAAGGAGCCGTATTATTACTACCGTGCATTTGTGGGTTAGGTTGGGGTTGAGCTGGAAGCTTACCCTTCTCTTGGGTACTTAGGACGGTAGTCAACATTGACAATTGGTTCCTTATGTCTTCAAAATTTCGAGTATTTTGAGCATTGATATTAGTTTGACCTTGTAGAAAAGTTTGTATGGATTGCAAGGTATCCTCGATATTTGGCTTTTGAGAAGGTGATGGTGCATAAGTAGGATGTGCAGGTGGAGGAGCTGAATGGTGTGACTGTTGAGGATGATCGTTTCTCCACCTAAAGTTTGGATGATTCTTCCAACCAGGGTTATAGGTATTCGAGTATGGATCGTTATAAGGCTTTTGGTAGGAGTTCATAGCATTTGCTTGATCGTGCAAGACTTCTTTGAATGCCGGTATGGTGGGACAATCAGTAGTAGTATGACCCGACATATCGCAGATACCACAACACTCGTTTCTAAGCTCTATAGTCTTGACAGGTTCAACCTTCCTAAGCTCAATTTCTTCTACCTTCCTAGTGAGGGCTGCCATTTTAGCATGAAGATCATCCTCAGTTCTAAGGTTGTAAAGGCCTCCCTGTACAGAGCTAGTAGGCTTAGGCAAAGACTTATTGTTTCTATCCCCGTTATCCCAAAGTTGGGCAGTCTCAGCAAGGAAATCCAAATACTCCCATGCCTCATCAGGTTGTTTTTCTAAAAATCTACCATTGCACATGGTCTCTACAAATTGTTTCAACTGTGGAGATAAACCTTCATAAAAGAAGCTAATGGTTCTCCAAGTTTCGAATCCGTGATGAGGGCATGAGAGAAGAAGGTCTTTAAATCTTTCCCAACATTCATAAAATGTTTCATTATCTTTTTGTTGGAGATTGCTGATATGTCTTTTCAAAAAGTTAGTCCTTTGTGTGGGGAAGAACTTCTTTAAAAATTCTCTCTGCATATCTTGCCAATTTCTTATTGATCTAGGTCGCAAAGAGTTTAGCCATATTTTGGCCTTATCCTTTAGAGAGAAAGGAAACAATGTCAACTTGAGGACATCCTCGGTGACATTTGGCACTCTAAATGTAATGCTCAGTTCTTCAAAATCCTTTAAATGAAGATACGGACTCTCGGATTCTAACCCGTGGAACTTGGGCAGCAATTGGATTACCCCGGGTTTGATGTCAAAATGTCCTACATTATCAGGAAAAATTATGCATGAAGGCTGACTAGTCCTAGCCGGTTGTAGGTATTGTCTTAGAGTCATAACATGGGGTTCTCGTTCTCGATTGTGGTGACTCCCCGCATCTTCATTTAAATCAGCCATCTCACAAGGTGTGAGATACTGCGAAGGAATTTCAGGGGTATGTCCTAAGGGATGATCTAAAGTTGTACGACTTAATCGACCGGTGTCGTCCCTATTCCACTTTAGCATGCAAAATATTTTCCTCTTTTTTTTTCTTTTTCTTTTTTTTTAAAAAAATAAAAGAAAATAAAAAATAAATATAAGTACCAACTAAAGTTACCCTAAAACGATATCCTAAAACAAAAATTTTATTCACAATCAAACATGCAACAAAACATTACACCTCAATTTCTAATGTTTTTCTTAAATTTCTAGACAGCTCCTTGTTAGATGTATGCCCTAGAAGCCAATTTGGCTGACACATTGTTGATTCTAGGGACATAATTTTGTACTTGACTATTTATTATTGAATAAATAAAAGGCATCTTTTCATTTATATTGTTTATGTGTCTATGAATCGTCCAAGAAATTAATAAGATGATGATACATATTCTCAAGAGTTGAGAATTTGAGCCATGTATCATTGGTGATTAATTTCTAAATGCTCCTGATCAATGGATCATCACGAGGACGGTGATCGATCCGATCAGTGCACAGATCACTTTCCTTCTGGATGGACGAGACTTGAGTCCACAGTGTAGGGACACTGAAGTGATAGTGCAGGTGCTTGTTAGAGAACAAGGGTACTGAGCGTGACCAAGACAAGAAGTCACTTGGATGTCTATCCACTCGTCAGTGACTTGCTTGATGTTGCAGTAGTGTGACTGGTCCTTTGACCTGCGGTGCTTCGGCTACTCACAGTGAGGTTATTGTAGTTTGACTGCACACATACATGGTCTCTAGCCATATTGGTCCATGCAGTGTAGATTGGCTGCAGTAGGTTCACTGTAGGAGTAGGGTATGCACCTATAAGGAATCTATCGACCTTGATAGAAAAGGAGTGATCCTATGTGATTTGTTAGACTGAGTTCTAAGACCTTGGCCAGGGCAGTAATATAAAGTAAAAAGAGTTTTCCACTATCGAACTCAAGTCGAACAAATCTTGACATATGACAGACGATGGGGTTTGACGAGTTGTCCATGACCTCCGTCCTGTAGGGATCCACGATAGTAGGACTGTATCACATGTTAACTGCACCTAGAGGTTCATCATTCCATTCTGCTGGGTAGCCACTACATGCTGCTAGGTGTCACTGGTGGATGGTGGGACTCATAGGGATTATCTTGATGATCGATAAACCCTAATGAGTTGAGTTGGAATCGTTCCAACCCATTGAAAGGAGTTTTCAATGATATAGTGATAGAGATCACAATATATCTCACTACCAGTCAGAATAGAACCTATGGGGTCACACACACTAGAAGTATTGACCGATCCGATGGTTGAAATCGTGATTAGGAATCACAAGAAATCAATTTGATTGATAAGAAGTTGAAGAAGGAACAAAGGGAATTAATTAATTGGACTTAAACACAAATCCTACTTCGGGTAGGATTCCTAGAGTCCTAATTGGATTAGGACTAGGAATCCTAGTTGGAGTAGGACTGGAATTCCTATTTGGAATAGGATTCCTACAATCCTAATGAGATTAGAAATTTTGAATTGGATTCCTACTTGGAGTAGGATTCCTAGAAATCCTAATTGGATTAGGACTTCGGATTCAAATGGAGTCCTAATTGGATTAGGACTAAAATTAAACAAATCCTAATTGGATTAGGATTCCTTAAGTCTAAATTAATTAATAATCTAATGAATCAACATGACTCCTAATTGGATTAGGATTGAAGAGTTCAATTGAGTCATGGTTCATTCAAGTCCTAATTGGTTTAGGACTAGCGTAGATTGAACCCAATATGGTCAATCCTAATTAGATTAGGACTTAACCATAAGAGAGGCACCCAATCCTCTTTGGAAGAGGATTAGGGCAACACAAGAAGGAGGGATCACGTCCCTCCTCCTCTCCTTGTGTGCGGCATGAAGAGAGGGGCCGGCGCCCCCCTTCCCTCTTTGGAAGATTGTCTTGGAGCTCCTAATTGTTAGGAGCTCCACTCCTTATAAAAGGAGGACTAGGGCCGGCCCCAAGGTAGAAGAAGCTCTCTCCTCTTCCTCCAAGCCGTGGCCACCCTCTCCCTCTCCTCCCTTGGTTCAGCCGCCATCAGCAAAGGGAAAAGAAGAGGAGGCGTCTCCCTCCTCTTGGTCTTCATCCTTGGCTTCAGCGCGTGCGAAGAGAAGAAGGCTGCGAAGGGATTTGATCTTCTTCCTCTTCTTCATCCTTCTTCTTCCTCCTCTCAAGTGCAATCAAGAGTTGATTGAAAGAGAGGACATCAGCCATCAAAGCTATCTTTGCAAGGGAGCTAGCACCCCGGTGAGATAGAGAGCTTGGATCGGATCCTGCTTCGTGTGGATACCCGTAGAGGCTGGACGTTTGAACGGCTTCAAGCGAACCCTCTTCCAAAACCACGAATTCAGATTTGCGGTGATCATCTACCCGCGCAAGGTGAAGATTTGATCTTCCTAATAGTTTTAAAAGTTTTAATTCTTACCTAATTACGAAAGGTCTCGAAACAACGTTCATGCGATGAACGTCGAACCCGTGCATGCCGATTCCGCTGCCACCTGAAAAATTTTTGAAATATCAGCGGCATGGGCGGGTTCCCAACAGTGGTATCAGAGCCTAGGCTTCGTAGATTAAGGTAAGAATTAAATATCCAAAGGCATAATAGATCTGAAAATTGAATGATCATGCATGCTGAAAAATTCTGCATGCAGATTTTTCAGGGGTGCTGATTTTTTGCATGCTGATTTTTATGTGATAAAAAGATGATTCTAAATGCATTGTTAATGGGATTACAAAGTTTAGAATCATGATTAGCATGATCAGCGACCTATGTCATGATACAATCAGTTAGTTTTCAGATCTGAAAATTATAATTGTTGCATACGGTGATGATCATAGGATTCAAACCCTTTTGGTATCAAATGTAATGACCTGCGATGTGATCTGCGATGTCATGTAATTTTTCAGATGCTTGTATGCATCTTGTTTGATGTTTTGAGAGGCCTGCGTGCCTCCTAAAAGGAGATGTAAATTATTTTTATTTTTATTTTACATCTGGTTGTATTTCTGTAATGTGATGTACATCAACGATCAAGTTGAAGCAAAGGCATGAGATGAAAGGTGATCTAAGCGGTTGATGGCGATGGGATCAAGAGTTGATCAAGGATCGAATCAAGGTGGCTTGGAACCAATTCAAGAGTTGAAGACCACTTGATCGATTGATGTGCATGTGCTTGTAATACGACCTAATTAGAATCCATGATCATCACCTATTTAAAGTTTAACTTTATTTGATGCTGCGATTATAACTGCCTGTGATGTACCGTTTGCATGAGATGTGAATGCGAGTCGGGTAGATAGGTTTACATGTGATGTAGCAAACCCAATTGAGACCTAAATCAAAACCTCCTCAATCAAGTCGAGAGTGAACCGACATGAGCAAGTCATATTAGATTAATTGATCTAATTGGTGTCTAGGAAAGCATGAAAGGTGGTTACTTAATTAGGACCTTACTCTCTGAGTAAGGGGAGCCTCCCACCTGCTTACCTGGCCAATTGTTCGATTACCTCTTATGAAGGGCTCAAGTTGCAAACACTAAGACCTGATTAACCAATATTAAGTCAATAGGTCTTCCACTGTAGTAGAGCTGCTAAGGCCTTTCTGATGTTGATTTGTCTCGGCTGGACACAGTGGTCAAGTTGCATCGGGGGGCTGGACCTCTCTATAGACATGAGATGTTGTAGGGTAAAGGTGGGGTTGGGCACCAATAACTGTTAGGTGAGGACCCAATGACGACTTTATTCCCACGGTTATACGGTGGGTCTGACTTAACTAAGAAATGGGACCAATAACTGTTAGGTGAGGTCTTCATGGCTTAGAGACCAAGTTACACTGCAACATGCTTGAGAAGCATTGTACAAGAGTTGTACACTCATCCATCTATGTGTCACCAATAACTGTTAGGTGAGGTGGCATATAAATCAGTGGGACCGCAGTACCCACTAGAAACCCTAGTCGTGTGGGATTTCCGTTTTCCTACCAGGGGAGTGTGAGGAATTCGAGAAAATAGTGGGAGTTACATTTGTTCTAAAAGACCTTAGAACAGATTAGGATCAAGTACAAAAGTCTAACTAGAATCTTTACTCTCTGCAGATACAATGTCAGCTTCAAACCCTTTGACCCGTATTCTTGAGACCAACCGACTGACCGGAACCAATTACAAAGACTGGCTTAGAAATCTCAAAATAGTTTTGGACTGTGAGAAGATAGGCTACATACTCGATTCAGATATCCCCACACTACCAGCACGTCCTACTGATGTTCAGCGTGAAATGCATAAAAAGTGGTTGGATGATGACATTAGAGTAAAATGCTATATGATGGTATCCATGTCTAATGAACTCCAATGCCAGCATGAAAATATAAAGACTGCTAGGGATATACTGGCACACCTGCAAGAGTTGTATGGTGAGCAGAGTCGCACAGCTCGTTTTGAAGTGTCCAAGAGGCTTTTCAAAGCGAAGATGCGCGAGGGGCAGTCTGTCCATGATCACGGTCTGACCATGATCAAGGACCTAGAGGAGCTTGAGAAGCTCGGTATGGACATGCACAAGGAATTACAAGTGGATTTGATCCTACAATCACTTCCTGATTCATTTGGTCAGTTTATAGTAAACTACCACATGAATAAGATTGAATGCACTAAGACTGAACTAATCAACATGTTGGTAACTGCTGAGGGAGCCTTGAAAGGTTCAAGGGGCAATGTCCTTGCTGCTGAGTTGACTTCTGGTTCCAAGAGAAAGTCTACTTGGAAGAAAAAGAAGCCTGCAAAGAAGCAGAAGAAAGACAAGAAGCCAAAGAAGGAAGTTCAAAAGAAAAAGGCTAACGACAAAGGAAAATGTTTCCACTGCAATGTCGAAGGCCACTGGAAGAGAAACTGTCCTTCATACCTCGAGAGCCTGAAGAACAAGAAAGGTGACACACCTTCAGAAGGTATAGACTTGCTCATAATTGAAACTAATCTAACGGTTTCTTCTACTTCTAGTTGGGTTATAGATTTTGGTTCTAGTGCTCATCTGTGCACTACCATGCAGGGTCTAAAGGAAAGTAGAAGGCTGGCGGAAGGTGCGGTAACCCTTAGGGTTGGCAACGGGGCAAAAGTTGCTGCTGTGGCTGTGGGCACCTACCATCTGCGACTACCGTCTGGATTTAGTTTAATACTTAGAGACTGCTATTATGTACCTGTTGCTAGCAGAAATTTGATTTCTGTTTCATGTCTAGCACAGGAAGGTCATATTTTTACATTTGACAAAGACTGCTGTTCTATTTATTTGAGAAATAAAATAGTCGCACGTGGTTTCATGATTGACAGTCTCTATCATTTACATATGGATGTATTTGTGAATGTTACCGAGCAAGATGTGAGTGCCAAAGGATCCAAAAGATCCAGAGATGAGATAAACCAAAGATATTTGTGGCACCTCAGATTTGGCCATATTGGAGAGGATAGGATGAACAAAATGGATAAAGATGGGCTTCTCGGCTCATTGACTTCCGAGTCATATCCAGTTTGCGAGTCCTGTCTTCAAGGAAAAATGGCTAGACTGCCCTTTGTAGGACATGGGGAGAGGACCACTGAAATACTTACCCTAATACATACAGATGTATGTGGCCCATTCGATGTGCTAGCCAGGAGACGTTATTCTTACTTCATTACCTTTACCGATGATTATTCACGGTATGGGTATGTGTATCTTATGAGACACAAGTCTGAATCTTTTGAAAAGTTCAAAGAGTTCAAGAATGAAGTAGAAAAACAAACTGGAAAACCTCTTAAGGCTCTTCGATCAGATCGAGGAGGAGAATACCTTAGTGGGGAATTCCGGGACTATCTCAAAGAAAACGGTATAGTCTCACAATGGACACCTCCGGGTACACCTCAACTCAACGGGATGTCAGAGAGGAGGAATCGGACCCTATTGGATATGGTCAGGTCCATGATGAGCTTCACTGATTTACCTATGTTCCTTTGGGGAGATGCCTTACTCACAGCGATTTATTTATTGAATAGAGTTCCCTCTAAATCCGTTCCTACCACACCGTATGAGATATGGCATGGTAAGAAATCAAGTCTGGGTCATCTCAAGATTTGGGGATGTCCGGCCCATGTCAAGAGACTACAGGCGGACAAGTTAGAGGCTAGGACCATAAGTGCTCGTTTTATAGGATATCCTAAAGAGTCATTAGGATACAACTTTTACGTCTCAGAGGATCACAATGTGTTTGTAAGCCGTCATGCCATCTTCTTGAAAAATCAGTTTATCCTTGATAGAGGCAGTGGGAGGAAAATTGAGCTTGAAGAGAAAGTCTCTGAAAAGCAACGAGTCATAGATCCTATTGAACCCATTCATACAGAGCCAGTACACGATGTCCCTCGACCACCTCGTAGATCTAGTAGGGTCTCCCATCCTCCCGATAGATACTTAGGTATACTAGAAGAGGATACCAAGGAAATGTTCCTGGTGGGAGATAGGGATCACATACAGGATCCCAAAACCTACAACGAGGCGATATCTGATATCGATTCCGAGAAATGGCTGGAAGCAATGAAGTCAGAGTTAGACTCCATGCATTCCAACCAAGTCTGGACCTTAGTAGATCCACCAGAAGGTATTGTACCTATTGGATGCAAATGGATCTACAAAAGGAAGATAGGTTCGGATGGAGAGGTAGAGACCTATAAGGCAAGGCTTGTGGCGAAAGGGTATAGTCAGCGCGAAGGCATTGACTATCAGGAGACCTTTTCACCTGTTGCCATGCTAAAATCCATCCGAACATTGCTTGCCATTGCAGCATTTCATGATTATGAAATCTGGCAGATGGATGTGAAAACTGCTTTCCTGAATGGATATCTTGATGAAGATATCTATATGGAACAGCCTTTGGGTTTCACTTCCAGTGATGGAGATCACAGGGTCTGCAAGTTGCAAAGGTCCATCTATGGACTAAAGCAAGCATCTCGGAGTTGGAACACTCGTTTCGATGATGCAATCAAAACGTTTGATTTCATCAAAAACGAAGAGGAACCGTGTGTTTACAAAAAGGTTAGTGGGAGTGCTGTCGTTTTTCTCGTACTGTACGTAGATGACATTCTCCTGATAGAGAATGATATTCCCATGCTAACCTCGGTTAAGGTCTGGTTGTCAAAAAGAATTCTCCATGAAAGACCTTGGGGAAGCATCCTATATTTTGGGAATAAAGGTCTATAGAGATAGATCTAAAAGAATGCTTGGCCTTTCACAGAAGATGTACATAGAGGAGGTGCTGAAGAGATTCAACACATGAGCAAGATTCCCTATGCATCGGCAATGGGAAGCCTCATGTATGTCATGCTGTGTACATAACCTGATATAGCTCTTGCTGTGAGTGTCACAAGCAGATATCAGTCGGATCCAGGCAAGAAGCACTGGATAGCTGTGAAAGAACAGTCTTAGGTACTTGAGAAGAACTAAGGACATGTTCTTGGTCTTTGGGAGAAGATCAGAGTTGAAGGTAGAAGGATGCACATATATTGATGATAGAAAGTCTACATCAGAATATGTGCAATTGTGGTTCAGTAAATTGGAAGAGTTCCAAACAACCGATCATTATAGATTCTACCTTAGAAGCTGAATGTTAAGCCGTATCCAAGGGTGCAGTGGAAACCTTCTGATTAAAAGTTAATTGCAGAGTTAGGTGTAATGTCATTAGATGCCATAACACTTTACTGCGATAACATTGGCACCATAGCACTAGCTATGGAGCCATGGTCTCATCAGAAGTCCAAGCACATAGAGCGGCGCTTCCATCTCATACGCGACTATGTTGAGAAGAAATGCAGAGAGTAGACTCCGCGGATAACGTGGCAGACCCGTTCACTAAGCAGCTGAGTCAGCAAAAGACTGAAGCCCACCTTGAGAAGATGGGCCTAAGATACATGACCAATTGGCTTTAGTGCAAGTGGGAGATTGTTAGATGTATGCCCTAGAAGCCAATTTGGCTGACACATTGTTGATTCTAGGGACATAATTTTGTACTTGACTATTTATTATTGAATAAATAAAAGGCATCTTTTCATTCATATTGTTTATGTGTCTATGAATCGTCCAAGAAATTAATAAGATGATGATACATATTCTCAAGAGTTGAGAATTTGAGCCATGTATCATTGGTGATTAATTTCTAAATGCTCCTGATCAATGGATCATCACGAGGACGGTGATCGATCCGATCAGTGCACAGATCACTTTCCTTCTGGATGGACGAGACTTGAGTCCACAGTGTAGGGACACTGAAGTGATAGTGCAGGTGCTTGTTAGAGAACAAGGGTACTGAGCGTGACCAAGACAAGAAGTCACTTGGATGTCTATCCACTCGTCAGTGACTTGCTTGATGTTGCAGTAGTGTGACTGGTCCTTTGACCTGCGGTGCTTCGGCTACTCACAGTGAGGTTATTGTAGTTTGACTGCACACATACATGGTCTCTAGCCATATTGGTCCATGCAGTGTAGATTGGCTGCAGTAGGTTCACTGTAGGAGTAGGGTATGCACCTATAAGGAATCTATCGACCTTGATAGAAAAGGAGTGATCCTATGTGATTTGTTAGACTGAGTTCTAAGACCTTGGCCAGGGCAGTAATATAAAGTAAAAAGAGTTTTCCACTATCGAACTCAAGTCGAACAAATCTTGACATATGACAGACGATGGGGTTTGACGAGTTGTCCATGACCTCCGTCCTGTAGGGATCCACGATAGTAGGACTGTATCACATGTTAACTGCACCTAGAGGTTCATCATTCCATTCTGCTGGGTAGCCACTACATGCTGCTAGGTGTCACTGGTGGATGGTGGGACTCATAGGGATTATCTTGATGATCGATAAACCCTAATGAGTTGAGTTGGAATCGTTCCAACCCATTGAAAGGAGTTTTCAATGATATAGTGATAGAGATCACAATATATCTCACTACCAGTCAGAATAGAACCTATGGGGTCACACACACTAGAAGTATTGACCGATCCGATGGTTGAAATCGTGATTAGGAATCACAAGAAATCAATTTGATTGATAAGAAGTTGAAGAAGGAACAAAGGGAATTAATTAATTGGACTTAAACACAAATCCTACTTCGGGTAGGATTCCTAGAGTCCTAATTGGATTAGGACTAGGAATCCTAGTTGGAGTAGGACTGGAATTCCTATTTGGAATAGGATTCCTACAATCCTAATGAGATTAGGAATTTTGAATTGGATTCCTACTTGGAGTAGGATTCCTAGAAATCCTAATTGGATTAGGACTTCGGATTCAAATGGAGTCCTAATTGGATTAGGACTAAAATTAAACAAATCCTAATTGGATTAGGATTCCTTAAGTCTAAATTAATTAATAATCTAATGAATCAACATGACTCCTAATTGGATTAGGATTGAAGAGTTCAATTGAGTCATGGTTCATTCAAGTCCTAATTGGATTAGGACTAGCGTAGATTGAACCCAATATGGTCAATCCTAATTAGATTAGGACTTAACCATAAGAGAGGCACCCAATCCTCTTTGGAAGAGGATTAGGGCAACACAAGAAGGAGGGATCACGTCCCTCCTCCTCTCCTTGTGTGCGGCATGAAGAGAGGGGCCGGCGCCCCCCTTCCCTCTTTGGAAGATTGTCTTGGAGCTCCTAATTGTTAGGAGCTCCACTCCTTATAAAAGGAGGACTAGGGCCGGCCCCAAGGTAGAAGAAGCTCTCTCCTCTTCCTCCAAGCCGTGGCCACCCTCTCCCTCTCCTCCCTTGGTTCAGCCGCCATCAGCAAAGGGAAAAGAAGAGGAGGCGTCTCCCTCCTCTTGGTCTTCATCCTTGGCTTCAGCGCGTGCGAAGAGAAGAAGGCTGCGAAGGGATTTGATCTTCTTCCTCTTCTTCATCCTTCTTCTTCCTCCTCTCAAGTGCAATCAAGAGTTGATTGAAAGAGAGGACATCAGCCATCAAAGCTATCTTTGCAAGGGAGCTAGCACCCCGGTGAGATAGAGAGCTTGGATCGGATCCTGCTTCGTGTGGATACCCGTAGAGGCTGGACGTTTGAACGGCTTCAAGCGAACCCTCTTTCAAAACCACGAATTCAGATTTGCGGTGATCATCTACCCGCGCAAGGTGAAGATTTGATCTTCCTAATAGTTTTAAAAGTTTTAATTCTTACCTAATTACGAAAGGTCTCGAAACAACGTTCATGTGATGAACGTCGAACCCGTGCATGCCGATTCCGCTGCCACCTGAAAATTTTTTGAAATATCAGCGGCATGGGCGGGTTCCCAACATCCTAACTGGTTTGAAGAGGACACCTAAGCCTCCAATCCGGTCTAATGAACCGAGTTGACCAGGTAAGCTCCCAGGTAAGTGGAGGGGTCACGATGCGTTCGCAAAGGTCCCACTTAAAACCCACTTGCCTCGAACAGATGAACTGTCTCCCTTATAGGGACAAAGCTTGCCTAGACATCAACTAAGCCACAGAGCGAAATTGTTGCAACTTTCGGTGGTCTTCGTCCTATTGAGCTCGAATGTCCTTAGGGGCCAACGTCTAGTTGATTTTAGTTAAGCTTGGGACATTTATGCACTGGGGTGATTTTTGGGCTAAGGACGAGTGATGAAATCCCGACCTTATCTTTTTAAATGGGTTCAGCCCTTAGAATATTTTATGCTGATGCCTTATACTATATGCAACAATCAAGATATTTTTTTTTAATATTTTATGACATGACATTAAATTTCATTGAATAGGTGATCAAGCAAATTATTTATTTATTTTTTTTTTAAATTTTATGAGTTGAAGTCTGAAATTTGAATTCTGAAATTTGAAATTTGAAATTTAAAATTTTAGGTTTTTTTTTTCTTTTCTTTTTTTTAGTTTTGAATAATCACCCTTGATCTTTTCTTAAAGTTTTTTTTTTATCAATTTTCAATTAGCAACAAGGGTTGATGAGATATAATAACAATAAAATTCTGATTCTAAAAAAAATTAAATGCAGAAAATTCAAAGTAAAAAGCAGCAAGGTTTTATATTAATCTAATGGTCTTAAAAGTCTCAGAATGTCAATCAGACCGTTCAGATTATTGAACAATGTGTCTTGCACTAGCTGACCAAATTTGAGTCAAATCAGACGGCTAATTTCTATGATATCAGAGTTTGATGCCAACTATGCAGGGAATTAAAAATAGTAGTAAAGATGCAATTTTTTTTTTTTCAAAAGAAAAATACTAACTACTAAGGTAAAAATTAAATCTAAAATTATACTAATAACTCAGCCGTTCCCCGGCAACGGCGCCAAAAACTTGGTGCAAAAATAAAATTGCTCTCCCAAGTGCAGGAGAATCGCACAAGTAGTATACTCGAAAGTCCGAGGTCGAATCCTCAGGGAACGAAATATGGATTATTAGCGTAACTTTTAGATGTAATTTTTTTTTTGTTGATTTATAGAAATGAAAAGCAAAGAATAATATGTGATTAAACAACGTTCAAGAATATAGAGATGGCTAGGGATCCGGAATCCTCCTTGACAATATTACTTTCAATAAATAAACTCGGCGATTCTTGATTAAGGATTAATATGATAAAATAGTTCTAATCATGAAGTATACAATCTGGAAACATGAATTAAACATCCAAGTATTTATCGTACCGGTTACGTCTACGACAAATCAAGCATCGAAATAATTCATGCATCAATATATATAAACCATGCAAGATCTATCAAATAAATAAATATGCAAGAACCCAAAACATACAAATGGATATAAAACAATTAGATTTAAAGTTCAGAGTGTACTTGATGAAAGCAACATGACAAGGATTCATCCATCACCCTTTGCTAAAGGATTTAAGGATTTAGCAAGACTTACAAACATCAACATCCCTCCCTTTTCTCTCTCTCTATTTTTTTTTTCTTCTTTTTATTTTCGGAAACAGGGCATCCCCTGTTTCCCTTTCTCTCTTTTTTTTTTTCGTTTGAAACCAAGGGGCCGGCTCCTCTATTTTCGTCGATGAGAGCTCCTGTTCTTCCTCCGATCCGAGCCTTTTATAATCTCTCCCTCCAAGGATCTTCGGAATGCGCTGGAGATCAATGCTTTAGAGGCAAACGGCTGGATCTCGGGTGCGTGAGGCTGAAGCGTTGGAGGAGCTGATCTCGGCCGGATCCGGTGCCTAGAACGGACGCGATGGAGGAGGCGGACGGCTGGGCGGTGATCTTGGCTGCTGCGGCGCTTCACGGGATCGGGGCTGATCGAGGACTGCTGGGAGGTTGCCGAGATGCGGATTGAATGGCTGGGAGGCGCTGATCGCAGACTGCTGACGGATGCCGGAGGTGATCGTGGACCGCTGTGGAGGAGGCGGATGCTTGGGAGAAGAGGATCGGACGCCGTGGATGGGGCTAGGGCGCTGGATACGGGAGCTAGGATCATGGAAGAATCAGTGGAGGAGGCGGATGGCTGCGTGGGAGATGATCGCGGGATGATAGGCTGCACACGAATGCTGGGAGGATTTTGGAGAAATTGGATGTGGGAGATGCGTGACACGGTGGAGACGGGATGCTGAGGGGTTGATTCCTAATCCGGAAATTGAAGGATAAAAGTGGAAGGGAGTTGTAGCACGCCTAATCTGAAAGCTGGGAATATGAAGAATAGATGGATGTGTGGGATGGTAGGCATGCTACTATGAGCTGCACGGACCGTTGGATCCTCCCGGATAATGAATCTAACTCCTTTGGTTGCTGTTCCATTAGACTGGATTTGGTCTGCTGATGCTCCTTCTGGTATGCAAATGGGGCTGACCCTATGTGCTCAGCTATTGACCTGCGGCGATGCATCTTTATAGACCCAATGCTCATTTAAACTCTGATCTGTGCCAAATAAAAAATATGAAATTAATGCAGCTCTTTTATCATTATTTGTTGGAAATAATATTAATTTAAGCTGCGTGTAGATCGCACTTTTGTGCTCTCATCAATGAGGCTGAGCTCGTTAAGTGGTCGCGTCATGCGTTTGACGAGGTCGGCCTCGAGGATACTGGAAGTAGCTCGATTTCATGGGTTTCGAGGTGTGCTCGGAGGTGCGCCCCGAGCTCGAGGATCGGAGTGTATTGCTAGGAGTTTGGCATCCCGAACTTGGTCGAGATGGGTTGGCATTTATTTGGGGGCACCCCAAATTTGGTCGGGGGAGTCGACGAATGTCCAAAGTTGGTGAAGCTTTCGGCGAAGTTCCGAGGATGAGCTGGCCCTAGGCTGAGGTGAAGATTCGTCCGATTGTTGTTGATATTTACTGGGCCGAAACTGGGCGGCTTTTTAGTTGTAGGTTGGATGACCCATTTTTTTCCTTATCATTTGCCCCCCACTTCCGAGGTCTAGCTGCCTTATGGCTCGGACGATGGAAGTAGTCAATCTCCTGATCGTCCAGTGCTTCAGTTAGATAAGTAAAAGGAGGCGCGTACCAAACTTGATATGTATGTTAAGGGTTGGTTCCCTTTAGCCGCATTGTGTGAGGCGAGCTTGGTTGGATTAGGTCGCCACGTTAGTTGAAGTGGAAGGGGTTGCTAGAGTTCCTTTAATGCCTTGCGTGCGCGCTTTCTTTCGAAGCGTTGCCGGGTGGAACGCGAGGGGCCTCATTAATGCTCAGTTTTCAAAAGCGCCGGCCATGATGACCGGCCTTTAGTATGATAGCCTGGGGGAAGATTTGCTATGGCGGTCTCGGAGGTTGCCGCGTGGCGAGATCTGACCATCCCGCCATTTCGAGAAGCCGATCGGAGCTGCTGAAGCAGGCTATATAAAGCCCTAAGAGGGAGATCTCCGGGATCCCTATTTTTCTTCCCTTCTTTATGTGTCGTCATCTCCTTTTCAGACCTTTTTTAAGGTTCACGGAGTAATCCGGAGTTTCCCGGCGGACCTTTTTCTGTCTTCTTTCCTTGGTGAGTCCCCTAGGTAGGTGTCTTTACCCTTTGTTGGTTGCTCGGAGGAATTTTCTTTTCTTCATCTTTTCCTTTTTCTTTACTGTGGGCGAGGCAATGGGGTCACCTCGAGAGCTCTAGTGCTTGGCGCGGGCCCATCTCAAGCTCGAGTTTCCTCATCATCGGAGGAAGCGGAGCTTGATGGGAGCCTCGACCCATATGGACTTAGCTCTTGCATGGTTGGGGAAGAACTGTCCCATGTCAGGGGATAGTTTTTCATTTCCTCGGAGTTCACTTTGGAACTCCCTGGTCCCGGAGGTCGTGTCGACGATCCTCCGAAGGGTCAGATCGGGGTGTACATGGATACACTCTGAGCGAAATTGAGATTCTCCTTGCATGGGTTCGTGAATGAGCTCCTGGCGACTTACCACCTAGTTCCAGCGCAGCTCACTCCGAATTCATGGAGGATGATAGTGGGTTTTCTTGTCTTGTGCCTTACACATAGTTTATTTCTCTCGGTCAATATCTTTCGGAGTGCTTCATGTTGAAGGCCAACTCCGCAGGTAAAGGGTGGTGGTATTTTTCTCCTCGGGGAGGCCACTCACTCTTTCGAGGCGCACTTTCCTCCATCCACGGGTGGAAGCGCAAGTTCTTCTTCATTTTCTCCGAGCAGCCGTGTGGTTTTGAGCCAGCCTAGGACACGCCGCGAGTTATTGTCAATAACAGGCTGCCCAAATTGTCACAGCTCGAGCAGGCGACTCTAGATACGCTGCACGGTTTGGAGGAAATTTTAGAACTCCCTGACCTGCTCACTGAGGAAGTTCTGGTAAACGTTGGCCTAAGCTCGGCCCATCCCGGGGGTAAGGGTGAAAAGTTTATTTTGCTCTTTCCTTTTTCTCTTTTATCGTTGAATTCTGATGGGATTTCATTTGTCAGAGGTTGCAGGGATGCGTCTGGATTCTGAAACTTTAATGGCTAAATTTCGTAGCAAAGTGGTAGCCTCTGAGGGAGCTCGGGCGGAGCTGAAGAAGAAAGCCCGAGCTGCTTCGGGACCGGGCGTCGAAAGGTGCCGTCTTGGGATCGTCATCGCCGAACCTGCTAGGCTTGAGCCCGAGCAAGTTACTCCACTCGAAGTAAGGCCACCACCGCAGGTGGTGGGGAAGGTTGTAGGCAAGCGGGTGGCCACATCGCCCACTAAGACTTGCAACGCTAAAAGAGTCGCTCGGTCGCCTTCACCGGGCGCTGATCCTGGAAATTGGCTTAAGCCTCGGGTTCCTTCCACGGCCGCAGCTTCGTTCGAGGTTCAGCCCATCCCTCCGGAGTCTGGAAGGAGGCCATTTCACCCTAATTGTCAGCTGTTCGAGGACGACAGGACGCTGTAATCGAGTGAAGTCGCACGTGAGGTTGTGCGTTGGGCCTCACTCCCGTGCGATCGGGCCGGGCTAGTGGAGCTCGGGCTACCCGAAGTTGTTGACGAGGCCTACTCCACCGTCATTTCGATAAGCGATATTGTTTCTTGCACAAGTATTAACCTCGGTTTACTTTTGTTCTTTCATGCCAGATGATGCACTTAGTCGACATACTGGGGATCGCCACGGCTAACTCCCGAAGAAGGATTCAGGATTCCCGGTCGGAAGTAGTTGCTGAGAAGCAACGGAGAGAGGAGGCCGAGGCTCGGGTCGAGACTTAGCTCGCCCGAGTCGGAAAGATGGAGGCCGAGCTTCTTTAGGTGCAATAGACGGCTGAAGGTCGCATCTCGAAATTGGAGTCTGCGCTAGCCAATCAGGGGCGCAAGATTGAAGCTCTCGAGCAGAAGGTCGTGGAGCTCGACCGGCTTGCTAAGGAGCAAGTTTCAAGGGCCGTCCAGAACTTCCGCAAAATCGGGGAGTACATAGATGAATTGGCGGAGGCGGCGGCTGATGCCATGGTTCGGGGATTTGATAATTGCCAGACCAAGCCCAAAAACTATGTCTCGGGGTCAACCTCAGTGGCTTATGCCCATGTTTGGATGATGATGCCGAGGTGGACGAGTTAGCGGAGGCGCATGGATCTACTACTAGGGCGGCAGACCTTATTGAAGATGTTGCAAAAGCCATGACGGCACCCGCTACAGAATTTGAGAGCAAAAACCTCTCCCATCGTTGACCCGAAGTGGGATAGGTCGGCTAGGCCTTTTGAATGTTTATTTTTCGTAGAGTCGGTGATCGGGGAGGCCTTTTGTATTTTGTCTGACCTTGAGGTCAATTCTTTTTATATTTGGCCCTTCGCCTTTTGGTGTTAATGAAGTAAACTTTTTCTTCTTTAATTCTTCTATGTCTTCAAATTCACGTGGTTCCGCCTTTAAGACTTAGTCATGTATTTGAATTTTTCCGTCTTACGTCCGATCGTTTAAAAGAGGCCGAGCTGTAGTGTTCAGGTTCTCATCCGACCTATGTAGGAGGAACCATGCTGAACGTTCGCCGAAGTTTGCATGGTCGGCATCCGCTATTAATTTTGCGATCCATTATCCCCAGGCTCGTCTGTTGGCGCGCGCTAGGCAGTTGGGTCGAGTTCTAGCCCTATTTTAGCTCTCGCATCGTAGCTTAGGACACTTACAATACAGATGACTGTTGCGAACTCTGACAGTTTCCAACTTTGGGGTTTCCTAAGTTCAAAAAGGGATATTCGGAGTCGAGCTAGGTTGCACACGAACTTTCTACCTCCCCGTTCAAATTGGGGATGCTTTATAGAAAGTCTATGGATGGGGGTGCCTTTCCTTGGCCCCCTGCTAACACCGAAGGACATCCCGAGCCGAGCTCAGGGAATAATTTTGTAGATGCCCCCACTCAGAACAGGGGCTTCCTTGTAGATTCCTGCGGAGGGAGGTGTTCTTCCTCGGCTCCCAGTTGATCCCGCAGGGCACCCCGAACCGAGATCAAGGGATGACTTTATAGATGCCCCCCACTCAGATTAGGGGCTTCCTCGTAGATTCTTGCGGAGGGAGGTGCTCTTCCTCGGCTCCCCATTGATCCTGCAGGGCATCCCTAGTCGAGCTCAAGGGATGACTTTATAGATACCCCCCTACTCAGATCAGGGGCTTCCTCGTAGATTCCTGCGGAGGGAGGTGCTCTTCCTTGGCCACCCGTTGACCCCGCAGGGCACCCCGAGCCGAGCTCAAGAGATGACTTTATAGATGCCCCCCACTCAGATTAGGGGCTTCCTCATAGAATCCTGTGGAGGGAGATGCTCTTCCTCGGCTCCCTGTTGACCCCTCAGGGCACCCCGAGTCGAGCTCAAGAGATGACTTTATATATGCCCCCCACTCAGATTAGGGGATTCCTCGTAGATTCCTGCGGAGGGAGGTGCTCTTCCTCGGCTCCCCGTTGATCCCGCAGGGCACCCCGAGCCGAGCTCAAGAGATGACTTTATAGATGGCCCCCACTCAGATCAGGAGCTTCCTCGTAGATTCCTGCAGAGGGAGGTGTTCTTCCTCGGCTCCCCGTTGACCCCGCAAGGCATCCCGAGCCGAGCTCAAGGAATGACTTTATAGATGCCTCCCACTCAGATCTGGAGCTTCCTTGTAGATTCCTGCGGAGGGAGGTGCTCTTCCTGGGCTCCCCGTTGACCCTGCAGGGCACCCCGAACCGAGCTCAAGGGATGACTTTATAGATGCCCCCACTCAGATCAGGGGTTGTTTCCATAACTAATGGGGTTTCTCTTTTCTAGTTTTTAGCTGACTTTGAGGAGTGCTTGTTTCTGGCATTTCGATTACGAACTTCACTGCAGGGGCAGTCATGGTACACCAAACTAGTTAGGGCATTTTAGAAACATTTGGCGATTTTTTTAAAAGTTGCCTTTATTGATAATGTATTTGGAGATTTTCAGAGTGCCAAGTCCGAGGAATCGGGCTGCCATCTAGGGATTCCAGCCTGTAGGCTCCTGGCCATTGGATCGGATGACTCGGTATGGCCCTTCCCAGTTTGGGGCGAGTTTTCCTTGTTCCAAAGGTCGGGAGGCTTTGATTTTCCTCAACACCAGGTCGCCGACCTTGAACGTCTTGGGCTTGACCCTGGAGTTGTAGTATTGTGCCGTTTTTTGCTGGTATCTAGCCATGCAAATCTAGATGGCTTCTCTTGTTTCCTCAAGTAGATCCAAATTGCCTCGAAGTCGTGCCGAGATTGTGGCAGCATTGAAGCTTTCCACTCGGTGGGAGGGCAACCCGACCTCGAGAGGAATGACTGCCTTCGTACTGTAAGATAAGTTGAAGGAGGTCTCCCAGTAGGAACTCGAAAAGTTGTTCGGTATGCTCAGAGGACATTGTAGAGATCTTCTGCCCACTGTCCCTTCGTCCGATCCAATCGAACTTTAAGCCCTTGTAGGATGGTCTGGTTGGTAACTTCTGCTTCCCCGTTGGCTTGTGGATGGGCCACCGATGTGTAGTGGTGATTGACACTGAGCTCGGAGAAGAACTCGTTGAACCGAGCGTTGTCAAATTGGCGGCCGTTGTCGGAGATGATGATCCTGGAAAGTCCGAACCGGCATATAATCATCTTCCAGAAGAAATCTTGTATCTTTGGTTCGGTAATTTGGGCGACGAGTTCGGCCTTGACCCACTTGGTGAAATAATTAATGGCGACAATAAGGAATTTCCATTATCTCGTGGCCGGGGGAAAAGGTCCAAGGATGTCAATTCCCTATTGGGTAAAAGGCCAAGAAGCATTGATCGGTGTTAGCGGCGCTGCAGGTTTGCATTGAATGCTGGCGTAGCGTTGGCATCAGTCGCACTTTCGGACGAATTCTACCGTGTCCTTCTGCATAGTGGGCCAGTAATACCCTTGTCGCAGCATCTTGTGTGATAGGGCTCGGCCGCCCTGGTGACTCACACAGATCTGCTCATGTACCTCCTGCATCGCATAATCCGCTTCCGAAGGTCGGAGACATATGAGGAGCAGCGATGTGAAAGATCGGCAGTATAGCTTGCCCTCGTACATGATACAATGGGCAGTTGAGCGCTCAAGTCGTCGGGCTGCAAGCCTATCCGCGGGGAGGATTCCATTCCGTAGAAAGTCTATTAGCGGATTCATCCATCTGGGCTCGATTTCCGCGCTCAGCATTGATTCGGACTCTTCCATGCTTGGCGTCGTCAAGCATTCGAGAAAAGTGCCTGGGGGGAGTTTGGCTGAGGTGGAGGTTGCCAGCTTCGATAACAGGTCGGCCCTTGCATTTTCTAACCTGGGGATGTGCTGAATGTTGAAGTTGGTCAAAGTTGAAGTGATGCGCCGCACCTTTTGTAGGTATTTTATCATGGACGGTTTTCGGGCTTTGAAATCTCCCAGGACTTGGCTCACCATGAGATGGGAGTCACTAAAGACTTTTAAGCTGGGGACGTTAAGTTCTTTAACCAACTTGACCCCAGCGATCAGAGCTTCATATTCCGCCTTGTTGTTGGAAGCGGGGAATTTAAAGCGGAGGGCTTGCTCTGCCACTACTCCTTCCGAGCTAGTGAGGATGAGGCCTGTGCCACTGCCCCCCAACGTCGAGAAGCCATCGACATGTAGGATCCATGGTCACTCAGAGGCATTTTCTTCTGGCTGGTTGAGTGCGGCCGAAGGGTCGTCTGACAGTGTGGACTCTACTAGGAAATTGGCGAGCACTTGGGCTTTGATTGCCGGTCTGGGACGGTATTCCAGACCAAATTCTCCTCAACTGCCCACTTTGCAATTCTTCCAGCGCGATCAGACCGCTGCAAAATTTGCCTGAGGGGTTGATCAGTCAGCACGACTATAGGATGCGCCTGGAAGTATGGTTGGAGCCTATAGGCCGAGGTGACGAGTGCATAGACAGTTTTTTTCCAACTTGGAATATCCAGTCTCCGCATCTCGTAGGATCCGACTGGTGTAGAATATGGGCTTCTGGCTTTTATCTTCTTCTCGGACCAGCACCAAGCTTACCACGACCGGGGAGACCGCAAGGTATAGAAAGAGAACCTCTCCATGCTGGGGCTTTGTGAGCAATGGGGGTGTGGCGAGGTAGCGTCGAAGCTCTTCAAAGGCATGCCGACACTCTTTGGACCATGCAAAGTCTTTAGGTTTCTTAAGGATTTTGAAAAAGGGGAGGCACCGCTCGGCTGATTGGGCGACGAATCTTTCAAGAGCTGTCGCCCGACCGGCAAGCTGCCGCACCTCATGGATTGTCTTCGGCGGTGTCATTTCCAGTAGCATCCGGATCTTTTCGGAATTAGCTTCGATTCTTCATTGTGTCACCACGAAGCTGAGGAATTTTTCTGAAGTGATCCCAAAGGTGCACTTCGCTGGGTTGAGCTTCATTCGGTACCTTCGGAGTGTGGAGAATGCTTCTCCCAAGTTAGCAATGTGGTGACTGGCCGCCTGACTCTTTACTAGCATGTCGTCGACGTAAACCTCCATGTTTCGCCCGATTTGATCTTTGAAGATCTTGCTGACAAGCCGTTGATAGATCGTACCGACATTCTTCAGTCCAAAAGGCATGGCCCTGTAATAATAGAGGCCATTGTCAGTAATGAAAGCGGTTTTTTCTTCATCTTCGGATGCCATTCAGATCTGATTATATCTAGTAAAGGCATCCAAGAAGGTCAGAAGTTGATGTCTGGAGGTGGCGTCAACGAGTTGATCAATCCTTGGAAGAGGAAAGCTGTCCTTCGGACAGGCTTTGTTCAGGTTGGTATAGTCTATGCATATACGCCACTTTCCGCTAGTTTTCTTTACGAGGATAATGTTGGCGACTCAATCGGGGTAGTGACTTTCCTGATAAAGCCGATTTTGAGAAGATTGTCGACCTCTTCGACTACTGCTTGTTGTCGGTTAGTTGCTAAGCTCCGCTTCTTTTGTCGGACCGGCTTGTGGGTCGATTGTACTTTGAGGTGGTGGACCATCACCTTGGGGTCCACTCCTGGCATGTCGGTGGACGACCAAGCGAACATGTCCGCATTGGCCTGAAGAAATTCGATCACATGGGCTCGGACTTTCGGGCTCAAACCAGACCCGATCAGTACAGTCTGGTCGGGTCTGTCGTCCCTCAAGGGAATGCGAAGGAGGAGCTCGCCTGGCTCACTTCGTTGCTGTCTTGGTTCATTCCGTACCTCTAGTACTTCAATGGGCAGTGCTTGAGGGGGACACTTGGCTGGCTGCTTGCCTTTGAGCGCAGTCATGTAACACTGCTTCGCGATTACTTAATCCCCCCAGACTTCGCCGATCCCTTTGCTTGTAGGGAACCGCATCGGAGGTGATAAGTCGACACCACCACTCAGAAGGCGTACAGCCCTGGTCGGGGCGCGCTTCCATCCGTGACTGGTAAGCTAATAACTCCTTCGACGGGCATAGAATCTCCAATGAACCCGACCAAGGGGGTACTGATTCTTTCAAGTTGCTCTCCGGCCATTCCCATCTTTTGAAAGGCATTATAAAACAAGATGTCTGCAGAGCTTCTATTATCCACTAGGACTCTCTTTACATCATAGTTTGCGATGGTAAGGAAAATCACTACAACGTCGTCGTGGGGAGTTTCAACACCCTTTAGGTCCTCATCGGAGAAGGAGTTGACCTCCGCAGTGCGTAGGCGTTTTGAAGGAGCTCCTTCTTTTTTGCCTGTTGTCTCCGGCATTTTGGGCTGTCCTCCTCTGATGGTGTGAATAATGCCCGCGATGGGGCGACTGTTGTTCTGCTCCTCGGGCGGCTCGCGATTCTGCTCCTCGGGCGCCCTCCTTTCAGGTTGCCTGGTAACAAACCGGCTTAGCCATCCACGGCGGATGAGTGCCTCAATTTCATCACGAAGCTAGTAGCAGTCCTCCGTATCATGACCGTAGTCTTTATGGAAGCGGCAATATTTATCCGAGCGCTTCTGTGGGGCCGAGGACCTCATTTTTGGTGGAGGTCGGAGATAACCTCGACCCTTGATCTCCATGAGGATTTCAGCTCGGGTGGAAGAAAGGGGGGTGTACCTCCCAAACTTTGGAAGGGGTGCATACTTGCTGAACTTTTTGGCCGGAGATCTCGGGTGACCGGGCTCCGGGGCCAGAGAGGATTCTTCTCATGCTGAGAAGATCGGCTCCTTGGGCGGGAGCGCTCCTTAAAGCGTTTTTTCTTCGTTTTGGCCGGTGGCTCGGCCGTCTCTCGTCGAAAGGCCATGGCTTCTTTGGTCTTGGCATACTTTCGGACTCTGGCCAGCATCTCGGCGAAGTCGACGGAGAAGCTTTTCTCGATGGAGAAGAGGAATTTGTAGGAAGAATTTGTAGGATCGAGCTCCAGTCTTTAACATCGACATGGTGATTAACTGGTCAAGATATCGAGCTTTCCATATAACCGAGGTGAAGCGGTCGATATAATCTTTCAGAGGCTCCCCTTCCCTTTGCTTAATAGCGAAGAAGGAGTCAGATGTTCGACGCTGATGTCGGCTAGCAGCAAAGTGGGTGGCGAGTTGCTTTTCCAACTGTTCGAAAGAGAGAACCGAACTAGATTTCAGCCTGGAGAACCAGAGACGAGCTGCTTTGTGGACAGTTGCCGGGAAGGCCCTACAAAGTAGGGCATCTGAGGCTCCTTCGAGAGTCATAAGAGCCTTGTAACTCTCCAGGTGGTCTAAAGGATAAGAAGAACCGTCATACGGTTCTATTTGCGGCATCTTGGACCTCTGGGGGATCGGCTCGTCTACGATCGATCGTGGAAACGGGGACTCGGTCGTGAAGTTGACGTCCGCGTCGCGCTTGGGAGCCTAGTCTCGGAGTGTTTGGATTTGTCGCTCCAACTCCTCGACCTTCCTATTGAGTTCTGGCGGGGACGCCGTCGCTTGTGGTCGGTGGGGTCTCCACGGCTCCTTGTCGACACTGCAGGCGCCTCGACATGGGGCAGACCCTGCCTTTTATAGTTGTTCTTGCGACCGAGGGGTTGGGATTCGATGTCGGCTTCCATGTTGACGATGGCGCGGTGAGCTTTCCCGGCTCAGAGACCGAATCTGGGAGGACTTTAATGGTGGCGAGGCTCCTTTTCGCCCGCTGTATGGTGTCTGACAGGGGAGCGATGTTGCTGGTGGCATCCCGCAAATTCGCACCCACGAAGAGGGGGCGCAGATTGGGCCTCGCTTCATTGCAGGCCCTGAACAGCTGCAGTCAGCATTTGGACCTGCTGAAGCAGTAGGTCAAATCGCTCTGGTAGGATTTGCGGGATCTGGTCTGTTGGCGCAGGCTCTGCGGGGGGTAGATTTTGGCGAGAGCTGCTGGGTAGTGGAACTCGGCCACTCGATGCACTCGGAGCTCCGTGACTCCTTAACCTCATGATCACGACTCAGGCCCTTCCTCTAGCGCCAAATATGTTGTGGTTCAAATCTGGCCTGAGGGTGACCATGCTGGTGGAGCCGAAGGAGCCGCCGGTGTGGAGAGAGGAAGACGGAAACCACCTCTTGCGCTACGGCCGCGGACCTGCACAAAGCGTCATCGGTTTTTCCGGTGAGGGCCCTCCGATGATTAAGTTAGGGTGGGCAAATTTGGTCAGCCAAAAGTTCCTTAGAAATTATCTGACCGAGCTATTTATAGCCTCGGTGGATTGGCCCAGATGATGGAGGTACTGTCAGTCCCCATCACAAAGGAGGGCATGGCTTTGAGCCGGATGGCGCGTAGCTCAGGTTGGCTGGTGACGTGTGGTACAGCCCGTTCTTGAGAACGGTAGTGTACTGATAGTCACAGTAGGGTATGGCTGGAGTAGGCAGGGTGTCGTCTGACCATTATTGGCCGGTTATGGAGATGTGACATGGCAGTGTGGTGGAGTACGGCCATGTAGGTGGGCGTAAGCCCGCACATGGGTGCGGTCACTGATGAGACCGAGCTCGTTAAGTGGTCGTGTCTTGCGTTTGATGAGGTTGGCCTGGCGGATACTGGGAATAGCTCGGTTTTGTGGGTTCCGAGGTGTGCTCGGAGGTGCGCCCCGAGCTTGAGGATCGGAATGTATTGCTGGGGGTTTGGCGTCCCGAACTTGGTCGGGACGAGTCGGCATTTATCTGGGGGTACCCTGAACTTGGTCGGGGGAGTCTGCGAATGTCCAGAGTTGGTGAAGCTTTTGACGAAGTTCCGAGGACGAGCTGGCCCTGGGCCGAGGTGAAGA
Organism: Phoenix dactylifera; assembly: GCF_051530095.1. Taxonomy (NCBI): domain Eukaryota; kingdom Viridiplantae; phylum Streptophyta; class Magnoliopsida; order Arecales; family Arecaceae; genus Phoenix; species Phoenix dactylifera. The sequence goes on along the minus strand of NC_143190.1, from coordinate 62,178,621 downwards.
TTCATCCAATTGTTGTTAAAGTTTACTGGGCCAAAATTGGGCAGCCTTTTAGTTGTTGGCTGGATGACCCATTTTTTTCCCTATCAATGCTCATGTTAAATTCTCCCTGCATGAGCTCAGCAAATTCTTTGCAAAGACAATTGTTAGTAGTACCGAAAATGATGTCATCAACATAAATTTGAACTATTAATATGTCTTTGTTTTTCTTTTTCAGAAATAAGGTTGTATCAACATGTCCTCTAGTGAAATCGTTATCGATGAGAAATTTGCTCAATCTTTCATACCAAGCCCTAGGAGCTTGTCTTAAACCATATAGAGCTTTGTTAAGTTTGTAGACATGATTATGATAGTTATGATCTTCAAACCCAAGTAGTTGTTCAACGTGAACTTCTTCGGTAATATAGCCATTTAAAATTACACTTTTAATATCCATTTGAAATAGTTTGAAGTCCATATGGAATGCAAATGTAAGTAAGAGTCTTATTACTTCTAGTCTAGCAACCGAAGCAAAGGTTTCATCAAAATCTATTTCTTCTTCTTGGTTATATCCTTTTGCTATAAGTTTTGCCTTATTCCTTACAACTATTCCATTTTTATTAAGTTTATTTTTGAAGGCCCATTTAGTTCCAATAACAGAGGATTCAGTGGGTCTTTCAACTAGGTTCCAAACATTATTTCTTTTGAATTGATTTAATTCTTTTTGCATGGCATTGATCCAATTAATGTCATTTTCAGCTGCTTCAATATTTTTGGGTTCAAATTGTGAAACGAAAGTAATATTATTACTTAAAATCCTAAGAGATGCTCTAGTTCTTACCGGTTGAGATGCATCACCAAGAATTAATTTCCTAGGGTGACCATAAGCGTACCTCCAAACTTTGGTAAGATTATGTTCAATTGTTTCTTCTTGGATTATAGGAGTTTCTTCAGTTTGCCTTGGTTCCTCTTCATGACTGCTTACATTATTAATTTTATCTTCAAGAAATTTTGCATCATCATCAACAACAACAACTTCTTTGCTAGAGGAAGTATCATTAGTTTTATCAAAGACAATATATATAAATTCTTCAACCATAAGAGTTCTTTTGTTGAATACTCTATAGGCCCTACTAGACCAAGAATATTCTAGAAAGATCCCTTAATCTGATTTGGCATCAAATTTTCCTACATTGTCTTTTCCATCATTAGGAATAAAGCATATACAACCAAACACATGAAAGTAGTTTAATTTTAGTTTTCTTTCTTTCCAAAGTTCATAAGGAGTTCTTTTCAAGATAGGTCTTAATAAAATCCTATTTAGAATATGACATGATGTGTCAATTGCTTCAGCCCAAAAGTACTTTGGGAGATTGCTTTCACACAACATGGTTTTTGCCATTTCTTCCAAGGTTCTGTTTTTTCTTTCTACTATTGATGACCCAAAGATTGATTTAAAGATTGATTTTGATGATCACAAAACCTTGAAGTATAAATACTAACGTTTGTGTTGCAAGGAGAAAGATAGTTATTTTGCAAGGAATATAGTAAGTTGGAAGAACACAAGAAGGCCTCCAAAGCTCTCAAGAAAAGTTGGAAGAAAGCTACAATTTATTGGCCCAAGTTTCAAGTTCAAAGGACTCAAGTTGGACGAGCAAATTCAAAGAAAAATCCAAAAGAATAGTCCTCGAGTCGACTCCTGGATAGTACGAGTCGACTCCAGGGAGTAACAAGACAGAAACACAGAGAGGCTATTTTGGACTCTGAGAGCCGAGTCGACTCCTGAAGAACTCGAGTCGACTCCGATGGCTGGCAGGTCGACTCCTAAGGAAGCTAGAGTCGACTCCCAGAGGAAAACAAGCAAAAAAGTCAGAGAGCCAATTTCAGACACTGAGAGCCGAGTCGACTCCCGCAAAATCCGAGTCGACTCCGAGGCAGCGCAACCCCAAAGACAGAAGACGGTATTTACGTCTCTGAGAGGCGAGTCGACTCCAAGACAGTTCGAGTCGACTCCAAGGCAGCGCGACCCCAAAAGACAGAAGACTGTTTTTGGATACTGAGGGCCGAGTCGACTCCGAGACAGTTCGAGTCGACTCCGAGACAGCACGAGCCAAAAGACAGAAGCTCGGGAGTTCGGACTCTGAGCGCCGAGTCGACTCCCAGAATTTTCGAGTCGACTCGAGTGAGCAAAGTTGAAAAATACATCCATGGATTTCTTGGGATGAGCCGACTCCAAGAGTGCCAGGTCAGCTCCAGACTTTGGGGAGTCGACTCCGGGATAAGTCGAGTCGACTCCCAGTCGAGACAGCATTTTAATTCGAATTTTGAACAGTTGCCGAGCCGTCTCCAGAAAAGCATGAGTCGACTCCTGCAACAGTCGAGTCGACTCCAGATCGCGCGAGTCGACTCCGATCCCAACGAAAACATTGTCAGGAGTTGCAGAATGTGCATAACGGCTCTATTTTTGTCTCTAACGGCTAGTTTTTTGTTTCCACGCCATCAAAAGCTATAAAATCAAGAGGAGAGCTAGGGGAGAAGGTATGGAAGTGGGAGAGAACATTTAGGAAAGAGATTTCAAAGAGATTACAAGGGAAATCTTCCATAAGCACAAAAGGGCCATCCAAAGTGAAATAGAGAGAAGAAGAGCATCCAAGTGAATCCCAAAGCTTCCTCTCCATCCGTGTGCTGCCTCAATGATCCTCTACCTCGTGCCGAATCAGAAGAGGGTCAAGTAAAGAAGAAGCCGAGTTCCTTCATCTTCAAAATTCGTTTGAGAGCTTCTCTTTACTCCATTTGTTTATATTTGATATATTTGCTTAGTTAAGAAGCTTGTATTTGCTTTAAATTCTTAGTCTAATATCTTGTAACTTGATTCAATCAAGGGATTGAATCAAGAGGTTAAGGTTTGTTGGTGAGCCAAAGGAAAAACCAACGGTGTTAAGGTTTGTTGGTGAGCCAAAGGGAAAACCAACGTTGTAAGGTTGTGGTTGGTGAGCCTTTGGGGAAAACCAACTGGGTTGATTGTGAACCCGGAAAACAATCGTTGTAAGGTTGTGGTTGGTGAGCCTTTGGGAAAACCACCTGGGTTGGATTGTGAGCCCGTGAAAACAATCGGTTGGTTCTAGTCGGTGAGCCTGTGAAAACCGACCGAGTTCGTTGTGATCTCGCAAAACAACAAGTTGGGTTGTGAGCTTGTAAAACAACTAGCTGTAATCTGTAGGATTATAGTGAAATTTCCAAGAGGTCTTGGGGAGTGGATGTAGGTGCTGGGGTGCACCGAACCACTATATGTTTGTTGTGTTTGTAATGCTTCTTGTCATTGTCTAACTTACTTACTTACTTAGATAAATTGCTTGCTTAACTCTTATCCGCGCATCCTTTAGTTGCAAGCATATTCAATCAAGTCACATTCTATACATCAAACTGTTGCTAAGTTTAAATTTCACTGTGCATCTATACAACTTAGCATAATTAATCAAAAAGTTTCAGAAGTAGTATAAAAGGATTTAAAAGACCCAATTCACCCCCCCCTCTTGGGTTGTATCTACTGGGCAACAAGTGGTATCAGAGCAGGTGCTCTATAGTTTCTTGCCTTGTGTTTTTGACCTAACCGTCAAAGAGCCAAAGATCATGACAACTCAAATAGATAGTTTTCTAGGAGAGGGACAATTAATTGATAGACCTCCACTATTTAATGGCATAAACTATATACATTGGAAAGCACGCATGCGTGTTTTCATACAATCACTTGATTATAATTTATGGAGCATTATAGTCAATGGAACATACACAAACATTAATCATAATGAGAAAATGGTTCAACAAAATTCAAAAGCCATGAACCTATTATATTGTGCATTAGATAGGAATGAGTTTAATTGCATATCTTCTTGCATAACTGCTAAAGAAATATGGAATATGCTTGAAGATAAATATGAATGCACTAACAAATCTGAAACATCATGTGTAGAAGAAGAGCAGTATCATATTGCAAATCCATGCTTCATGGCACATGAGGTACATGCTGAAACTGAAATCCATTTTACATTTGATGAACTTCACGATGCCTTTTTTGATTTGCATTTAGAATATAAGAAACTTATTTGTAAGAACAAGAACTTAAAGAATGAAAATCAAATCCTAATAGATGAACAACTGAAACTAACTGATAAAACTGAAATCTTAATTAAAGAAAATAAAGAACTAAATCAAAGAAATCAACTTCTCACCGAAAGCCATGATAAACTTAAGAAAAACAATGAATTACTTTCAGAAGATAACAGAAGATTAACTAAAGAAGTTGACAAATTAAAACCTGTTGTTGAAAGATTTACTTTCAGCTCTGAAAAATTGAACCTAATGATAAATAATCAAAGAGCTGAATTTGACAAAGTTGGATTGGAATATCAACCATGGTACATCCAAAAATCTTTCAAGGATACAGTTGTTAAATCCTCCATTGCCTATCCTAAAACAGATTTTTATAAATATGATGAACAAAAGTTAATTAAAATCCCTTTTGCTCATTCTGAAATAGTTTTTCATAAATTCAATGAACCTAATGAACAAAATCAGAAAATTAAAAATTCATCATCTACTTATGTTAAATCTATGACTGTTAAATTTAACAAGAATATGCAGAAATACACATCTTGTAATCCTAAAATCTACAAGCCTATGGACAAAATAGCTACTAAGAAAATATGGGTTCCAAAAGGAGCAATAATAGCTAACCTGCAAGGACCCAAAAGAGTTTGGGTTCCTAAGTTGAAAATCTGATTATTTTTCAGTAGGTATGTCTAGCTCTCCAAGGTTCTAATAAAAGATATTATCTGAACAATGGGTATTCTAGACACATGTTGAAGAATGGAACTTAAATGTAATCAAGAAAAATAATTAAAATAGAAGAAATAACTTCAAATTTCTCCATCTTTCTATATTATACTTTACTTATTGTTGGATAAGTTGCTAGATGATTAATCAATTTATTAAGAATAACTCTGTGAATTCTCTATATGCTTGATTGAGAGCTTTTATCCATGGCATTATTGTTTATTGATCATAGATATGAAAATGTGTACTTGGTATGCTTTTGAATATATGCACTATAAATACCAAGATTAAAGAAACCATCTTTGGCATATAATATCAACTCATGCGAGTATGGATTTAATTTCAAAAGACTTTGGCATTGGCTTACTTAGAATATCTTCTGAAAGGTCAAAGTTTGCTATGCATGTTAACTATGGAAACAAACAAGAATCAATTTCTAAATCTAAAGATGTTGTTTACATCACTGAGTTTTCAAAAGCTTACATTGGATTTGTTCTTGGCAATTAAAACTGAAGTATTTTCTGTATTTGCTAAATCCTGTAAAAGTGTTTCAAATGAAAAAGATTTCCAAACTGTGAAGAGTATCATGGCACAGTGTTGAAAACCAAAATCCTGATAAAGTTTATACAGAAATTAATTATTTCAGCACTAAGGACACCTTAAGTAAAATAGGGTTAATAGAATTCTTGAAGAAATGAAAAAGACAATTGTGTATGATAGTCATCTACTTAAATAATTTTTAAAAGCTATCATCACTGCTTGTCATACATATGATTTCTATTAGATCAATTTTTGATGAAAACTCCTTTTGATCTTCTAAAAAATGGAAAATGAACCATTGCATATCTTTTATATTTTTCAGTCATACACGTTATGCTTGATATGTTCTTATGAAAATAATGCCAAATCTGATAAAGAAATTTCTATCCTTGGATATCATTCATCAAGCAATGCATATAGAATATTCAATGAAAAGATTCTAGTTGAAGAAATATCAATTCATTTTTATTCTTTATAAGACTAATGATTTATTATCAAGATACTAAAATCAAATTATATATGTATATGGTTAATCTTTTATATATAACAATCTAAAAACTTGTTAATAACTAGAACCAAATTGAGTTCTTCAGAAATGCACTTAATGAAGAAAAATTGATAACTAAAAACTAAATCAAGAAAAGATGAAATAGATCTTGATGAAATTCTTGCATGATTAGAAGTAAAGATCACCATTATCATCTGCTTGCTTTATGAGCTTTATATTCTGTCAAATGAATGTGTAGAATACACTCCTATGTGGTTATTTCATTAAAAAGGGATCTATGTAAAATAACCACCTTATTTGAAAACATTCATTACAAATATGATAAAGCAATTTGTGATTTGGAACAAGCATCAAAAGCATGATAGAATAATTATTTTATCATATACCTAATAGACCAGATTGTGTGATCATTATGTGCCCTTGTGCAAGACTTCAATCTAACTCTAATGAACCATAATTTATTGATAACAAATGAATCATAATCTGAATTTTGATAGAAACAATTGTTTAAGGCAATTTGATCAAAACTTAGCTAGCATGCCTTATTGATAATTATCTTAAGCAAATAGAATCTAAGCTAAATTGATGTTGAAAATAAGAAATTAATTTGACCTTGATGAATCTTCCTATTGCTTCACATGCTTGTCCTTGAACAGTCTTAGTTAATGAAACTATCTCTTTAGTTCAAGTGACATATGTTTGCTTATATTTAGGCAATCTCTTGAGTAAAGTGACTCAACATTCAATTATTATCATATCTTAGGTTGAGTTACCTAGTTAAGAAATATGCTATATGAATGTTTTGTATCTTGAAGAAACTAATAACTTTCTTTCAAGAAAGAAAAGAATTTTGTTAATAATGCAGGATCCTTGAGCAAGAAAATGAGAGATTTCAACTTGAAGGATATCTCCACGTAAGATACAATAAACATTCTCATGCAAACAAGAGAGAGAACCTTCTTCAGCCAAAAGTTCATACATAAGAAATCTAGTAGGTATTTGACTGAAGAATGCAGAATGGATTGGTAATTCTAGATACCTCTCTCATAAATTAATTGAGCAAAGTCAATAACTTAAATCTTAGTGTGGCATGGTTAAAATCTTTAATTATTAATTCCTTGATATCATGTCTATATATATGTATTCATTGACTTATGCTTTCAGAAATTGATTCATGGTTTGCTCAAATTAAAATGCACCTTTGCCTATATCATAACCATGAAATACACAAGTATATGCTTAAAACTTTGATGTAAAATAACTTGTGAGAAGTTATGAATCCTTGAGCACAATGAAAATATTGTTTGCATGATATACATCTATATGATACATAAGATTATTTCTTTATTCTGTTCTTTCATGTAAATTACTTGAGAATAACAAAAAGAAAGAGAGATAAAGAAAAGATAATGGATATTATTCAAGAGAAGTAAAATCTAAGTAAAGGCAAATACTTATCTTAAGGAAAAGCAAAACAAGCATAATATATTTGGCACTTTTGCGAGACTTGTGAAAGGGATAAAATCCATAATTAATTACACTCAAACAGGGAGAGTTTGAAGTGAACATTTTAACCTTTCTATGTTGCTCATCATAGGGATGGTGCCAATGGGGAGGCTAGTGGTAGTACCCGGCACTATTTGACCCAACTATTCGGTGTAGGGCATATTAGGGACGGCACAAGAGGGAGGCTAGTGGTAGTACCTCGTGCCCCTTCCAACTCCACCGGATAGGGAGCAAATAGAGTATAGAGCATAAGAAAGTAAAAATGAATGACAAAGTAAATGAAAGTATATAAGAAGAATCAAGTCAAGCTTTAATCACTTGGAAACACACCTTAAGGATGAAATCAGTGCAAGATTATATTTAAATAGGAGGAGTTTATTTGAAAAGAATTGATTTTGATCCTTGACATGCCTATTCTTAATATTTTAATGCATGACTTAACACATGATATATTTTGCATGTGGCATGATGTTTTTGAATTATGAGTTCTCAATATTTTGTAATGCCCCATGCTTGGATAAGTTGATTGAAATAGGTCTTAACTTGGAATATGTTTTAACTTTGCTCACAAGTCTTTGCTTCACCCTTGCCTCAAACTAACTTGTGTTCCAATGCTTGAATGTTTAAAATACTACATAAAGTTCTTTTTTAAGTAATATTAAAAAGAAATTTCAGTTTTATCATTCACGATTAACTTTGAAAGTTAAATAGATTTACAAAAAGTAGAAGAGAAGGATATTAGGCAAAATGAATTGATCTTGATCTATCTTTCTACTTGCCTAACTTTGATACATAATGTCCTAATACTTGTTAAAATATCCTTTATTTTGTATTGAAACTCAATATTAAATACAAAGATTCTGAAAGTGCTCGAATGTTATTGAAATATGTGTTTTCAATCTTAGTAATTTAAGATGAGCTACAATGTAGAAGATACATATCTAAAATTATAATTGTGAAAGCCTTCTTGAAAATTCTTATGAAAATTCAGAATCTAATTTTGTATAAAAGCTTAAACTTAACTTAAAAATGCTTATATCGTTACATCTTTGTAACCTTAGTTATATGCTTCAATGATCACGTCATTCAGGAGAATAACTCAATATAATTTCTAAATGAAAATTTTAATATAAGAAAAACAGAATTAATTTTGACGCCTTGGTTGATTGTCTCGATACGCATCCGAAACATATCTTTTCTTATCCTTAAAGTGTACTAATATTGGTCTAAATGATGTGTCTTTCAATGATCTTAATTGCAAACAAATATTTTTAAATATATGATTTTATTTTGATATTAAAAAGATTTATTGTGCTTCATGTATACATTGCTGAAAAACTATAATTAAGAAATTGAGTTCTATAAATATATATACTTCAATGATCATCTATATGTTTTTCTCTCCTACATTATTAAAGACTTCCATCAATATATATATATATATATATATATTATTAAGAGAGTGAATGATCTTAAGTCTAGAAACATTTCAGCTCACTCAAATGATTCTTAAAAGAAAGAAAATGTAAATGCTTTTAAAAGAATTTGAGCTTCAAATGAATCATTTTCTGATTAATATTTCAGTACATTTTCTCAAAGATTAAGAGGAAGCATAACTTGTTCTTGAAAGATTAAAAAGAGTGATTGCTATAAATTTTGAATAATTCTAGATCACTCTACATTCTTGATATCATAAAGTTTCAGTTTTATTCACGTTTATCATTAAAATCTGACATTCAACAAAAGAAAAGAATGATTAAAGAAGAATGCATCTTTTGAGGGGGAGCTTTAGATATTCAGTATCTCATACCTTGATAGATTTTAATGAACCTCCTTATATTGCAAGACTTGCTTTAATTATATAATGAGTTTATACCTTGAGATGAGTTCTATAAAGGTTGTCTTATATCAAATATTGAGTCTTATGAAAATAAGCTGAAATTTATAGAAAATATATTTTTTTTTGAGATTGACAATTTTACTGAACATTATCTTCAAATTCTAAACACTTAAATGGAATGATCAATTGAGGGGGAGAAAGAAAATCTCAGAAGGAGAGATCTTATGGAACTTAATCGCATAAATCTATAACTAAAGGAGAGAGAAAGCATACTAAGTGAAAAGTGATCCTAATGCTCTCCAATATGTATCATCTGAAATTTAAATCTGAAAATCTTTATGATACTCCTTGAGGCTTGTTATTTGGTTAATATATCTTATGCATAAATCATGAACCAAATTGCCATTCAAACAGTTGATCTTAAGAGTCTCTAACTTAATGAAAAAGGGGGAGAATAATGTGTTGAATTTTCTTGAGTATCACTTAGAAAATCTATTTTGAAATTCACTAATGAGTCCTAATTGGCTTGCTCCTTAGAACTTCAATTTTGTGCCAATTCCCATTTTTATGTATCAAATTGTGCTTATTTTCTAAAAAAAAATAAAAGAAAGTCTTTAAATGAGCTCTAAGATGTATCAAAAATTGCATATTTTGGTATTTGTGCCCCAATGCTCTTATTATCATAAAAGAACTTTGAAGTCATTAAAAATTAATGATCCAACATGATGATATGTTTTTCAAGTATACAAGTTTTGATCTTATACTCTGAAAATTAATTAAATTGCTCTCATGTTGATAAAATACTTAATATATTGGGCAAAAGATCTTAAATGAACAAGCTTTCATACTTATTATTGAAGAGAGGTTAGATTTCCATTCGCGCTTTCTTTGAATATCATTCGTGATACTTCTTGGATTAACTTAAGAAAGATTCCACCTACACTTGATTTGAAAACTATCTTTGGAATCACATTCGATGTGTTCTGCTCTGAAATTATCTTAATTGGCTCTGATCTATGCTCATTAATCTCATTCTAATATTATTACCTTGAGTTATATGATTCATATCCTTACAATAATTTGACATGCAAATCAGAGTACAATAAAAAAAAAATATTTGAGTAGTCTTATCCTTGTGCTTAATGTTTCACTATTTTTTTGATGTTGTCAAAAAGGGGGAGAAATATCTAAGTATATGCTCATAATGCTTTATGTGTTGAAGTATATTTTTAAAGATATATATTTTCTACTTCAAACAACTTAGCTATGCATTACTTATAGAACACAATATATTTTATATTGCATATACTCCAAGTTTTGTCATCATCAAAAAGGGGGAGACTGATGACCCAAAGATTGATTTAAAGATTGATTTTGATGATCACAAAACCTTGAAGTATAAATACTAACGTTTGTGTTGCAAGGAGAAAGATAGTTATTTTGCAAGGAATATAGTAAGTTGGAAGAACACAAGAAGGCCTCCAAAGCTCTCAAGAAAAGTTGGAAGAAAGCTACAATTTATTGGCCCAAGTTTCAAGTTCAAAGGACTCAAGTTGAACGAGCAAATTCAAAGAAAAATCCAAAAGAATAGTCCTCGAGTCGACTCCTGGATAGTACGAGTCGACTCCAGGGAGTAACAAGACAGAAACACAGAGAGGCTATTTTGGACTCTGAGAGCCGAGTCGACTCCTGAAGAACTCGAGTCGACTCCGATGGCTGGCAGGTCGACTCCTAAGGAAGCTAGAGTCGACTCCCAGAGGAAAACAAGCAAAAAAGTCAGAGAGCCAATTTCAGACACTGAGAGCCGAGTCGACTCCCGCAAAATCCGAGTCGACTCCGAGGCAGCGCAACCCCAAAGACAGAAGACGGTATTTTCGTCTCTGAGAGGCGAGTCGACTCCAAGACAGTTCGAGTCGACTCCAAGGCAGCGCGACCCCAAAAGACAGAAGACTGTTTTTGGATACTGAGGGCCGAGTCGACTCCGAGACAGTTCGAGTCGACTCCGAGACAGCACGAGCCAAAAGACAGAAGCTCGGGAGTTCGGACTCTGAGCGCCGAGTCGACTCCCAGAATTTTCGAGTCGACTCGAGTGAGCAAAGTTGAAAAATACATCCATGGATTTCTTGGGATGAGCCGACTCCAAGAGTGCCAGGTCAGCTCCAGACTTTGGGGAGTCGACTCCGGGATAAGTCGAGTCGACTCTCAGTCGAGACAGCATTTTAATTCGAATTTTGAACAGTTGCCGAGCCGTCTCCAGAAAAGCATGAGTCGACTCCTGCAACAGTCGAGTCGACTCCAGATCGCGCGAGTCGACTCCGATCCCAACGAAAACATTGTCAGGAGTTGCAGAATGTGCATAACGGCTCTATTTTTGTCTCTAACGGCTAGTTTTTTGTTTCCACGCCATCAAAAGCTATAAAATCAAGAGGAGAGCTAGGGGAGAAGGTATGGAAGTGGGAGAGAACATTTAGGGAAGAGATTTCAAAGAGATTACAAGGAAAATCTCCCATAAGCACAAAAGGGCCATCCAAAGTGAAATAGAGAGAAGAAGAGCATCCAAGTGAATCCCAAAGCTTCCTCTCCATCCGTGTGCTGCCTCAATGATCCTCTACCTCGTGCCGAATCAGAAGAGGGTCAAGTAAAGAAGAAGCCGAGTTCCTTCATCTTCAAAATTCGTTTGAGAGCTTCTCTTTACTCCATTTGTTTATATTTGATATATTTGCTTAGTTAAGAAGCTTGTATTTGCTTTAAATTCTTAGTCTAATATCTTGTAACTTGATTCAATCAAGGGATTGAATCAAGAGGTTAAGGTTTGTTGGTGAGCCAAAGGAAAAACCAACGGTGTTAAGGTTTGTTGGTGAGCCAAAGGGAAAACCAACGTTGTAAGGTTGTGGTTGGTGAGCCTTTGGGGAAAACCAACTGGGTTGATTGTGAACCCGGAAAACAATCGTTGTAAGGTTGTGGTTGGTGAGCCTTTGGGAAAACCAACTGGGTTGGATTGTGAGCCCGTGAAAACAATCGGTTGGTTCTAGTCGGTGAGCCTGTGAAAACCGACCGAGTTCGTTGTGATCTCGCAAAACAACAAGTTGGGTTGTGAGCTTGTAAAACAACCAGCTGTAATCTGTAGGATTATAGTGAAATTCCCAAGAGGTCTTGGGGAGTGGATGTAGGTGCTGGGGTGCAACGAACCACTATATGTTTGTTGTGTTTGTAATGCTTCTTGTCATTGTCTAACTTACTTACTTACTTAGATAAATTGCTTGCTTAACTCTTATCCGCGCATCCTTTAGTTGCAAGCATATTCAATCAAGTCACATTCTATACATCAAACTGTTGCTAAGTTTAAATTTCACTGTGCATCTATACAACTTAGCATAATTAATCAAAAAGTTTCAGAAGTAGTATAAAAGGATTTAAAAGACCCAATTCACCCCCCCCCCTCTTGGGTTGTATCTACTGGGCAACAACCATTTTATTTTGCTGTGGAGTTTTAGGTGTAGAAAATTATGTTCAATTCCATTTTCATTACAAATTTTTTTAAAATGTTGGTTTTCAAATTTTATACCATGATCACTTCTTATAACTATAATTGTGGTATTCTTTTCATTTATGACTTTCTTATAGAATTTCTTGAATAAGTTGAAAGGTTCATTTTTATGTGTGATGGTCAACTTTAAAGACCACGCAATAGCACGTATCTGGTAGGATAGTGATTACGGGTATCGATCCACAGGGATTGGGGTATAGTTATTTTTCTTAAAAATAAAAATATTTAAAAGGAAGAGTTTGTGAAGAAAATTAAACTAAGAAATTTAATAAAAGAAAATGCAATTAAAAGGATATCAGTTTAGGGAACCTAGGGCAAGGAATTCATCACTAACATTGGAACAAGGGTTATTTATATTTTATTTCGTTCTTGGATTAATATGCAAATTGGCTACAAGCTTAATAAGCATTTAAATAAAAATTCACAAAAATAATTTGGGCATAATCCATCTTCAGTTGGCATGAAATGTCTACCCTAATCTAAGGTGGCAGCACATCGCATCTTCCCTAAGCATGGACTATCTTATATTTACTTAGTGATCATGAAGAACAGTTGTACGAACATCATACTTAAAATCACAGAAATTAAATATGATTCAAAAGAAGATATCCATTGAAAACAATAAGTTCATACAACCCCAAGAATATAAAATAAAATATAAAACCCTTAGCCCTTTGTTAGGGCTGCATCCAGCCCTAGTGAGGAGATCAGCCTTCCATGGAGTCGTGGGCGACAGCAGCAGCGATGTAAAAGGCCTTCATCACGACTAGATTCTTCCTTGTTTCTCCCGCCGGCTTCCTCTCCCTCTTGAACTCTATTATTTTATTTCTTTGGGAAATCATTCCCAAAATATCCAAACTATTATCTCTCCCTCTTATTTTTGTGGGAAGTCACCTGAGAAGAGATGGCAGCCGAACCCCAAGCTTCATGGAATCAACCCCGGAGGGAAAGAAGGATGGAACGGAAGAGAATGCCCCTCAATCTCGTCGACTCCCCTTTTTATAAGCTGCCATCACTCCCTCTCTCCTTCCCTGTTTTGATTCTCGGATAAAGATGAACCTTTGCCGTTGCATGGATTCGCTGGGCTGCTGTGATTTGGATTTTGATCCAGAGAGGTTTGAGAAGCTGCGGATGTTGGAGTTGTTCCGTTTGATTCTGGACGAATATTGAAAGGATGCGGAAGATCGGCTGGGATTGATTCCAGAACAGAGGAAACGAGGAATCTGATGACGTTGGGATTCACGGACGGCTGGGAACGAACTCTGTTTTGAGGCAGGGGATGACGACACGGCTGCGAGTTCGGTTGGAGTTTATCCCATGAAGATGGAGGATAGAGCTGATCCGTGGGATATATGGGATTATGAACGGGATGTACGAGAAACAGGGAATTCGGAGAGGAGCATGGGACGTTGGAACATTGATGCAGAGAAGTTTGGTTTGTTCGATGGGATACGGGAGCTGGGAGATCCGAAAGAAGGTTCTGGTTTTCATCCGCATGAAACAGGGGATTTGATATGGTCATGGGATGTTTGGATATCGGCTCATAATAGGGAACAGATGCATGGTTTTTTTGTTGATGGATACAGGAGATCCTTGGAACGGTGAGAGTGATTCTAGAGAAAGCTGAAGTCAGGGATCTGGTTGGATGCGGGATCACGAACGTGATGCGGAGGGATAACGAGATGAAGCTGTGTTTGTTTGGGATAAAGTTGCAGGGGCTTCGGCTGAGAGGAATCCGGAAGAATGAAGCTTGGGAACGGAAAAAAGAACTCTTCCATGATGCTCGGCATAGCTGGAAAACAGGGGATGAAGCTGGGATCTGTTCGTGAACGGGATTGGCTGGCAGTGATTCCGGAACAGAGGAAGCCGTGAAGATGGAGGGAACGGTTTTGGCTGGGAGGAGAACGTTTGGGATATTCATCCGATTGGGATCAGGGGATTCGGAGGTTGGGAGGAAGTTGGGACTCGGGGTGATGTAGGAAAGGGAATGACTGGGAGAAGAGTGGATCACGACCGAGATGAGAGCTGGGAATCCAGGAGTTTGGGTTGAAGGATTGTTAGGGACTCACGGACGGTGTGGAGGTGAAACAGGGAATATTGTGGGACACGGGAGCTGGGAAGTTTAGTTGGTTTTGTTAACGGAGAGGAGTTCGGAGTTGTGTTTAGAGATGGAATAAGGATGAGGATGGGTTGAGGCTTTGGGATCCGTGCAACTAGATGATATACTTTGAGATATGAGAAACAAATACTTGAGGGGATTTTATTAAAATAGGATCATGTGGAAAAAGAGTTGGAATGAGTGAGAAGAAATTTAGGTGAACATATGAAGAGTCAGAAATTAATGGGAAGCACTGGATTTTGGAAAAGAGTTCTTGGAGTCGACTCTGAAAATATAAAATTGTGAAATGATGTAGTGTCAGTTTAGGCTTTACCTAATTGAGCTTGACTCGACCTGCATGCATTAAGCGTAATCAATAAATAATCAAATCAAACTTGAATTACCTTTGATAATTTATTAAAATGCAATGATGAAGGTAATACAATTTTCTTATGTTAAATTTAAAATATGTGCAAAGAAAATAATGATAAGTGCTAGTGCGGGGGAACGAAAGGAGGTGGAATTTTTGATGAAGGTTGAATCGTCGATCGAATTCAGGCTTTCTTGCTTCTCCGGTGGGGTGTAAAATAGTTAAATATATACATTATTTAGCACTTATCACACCCCCTAACCTATATTTTGCTAGTCCTCGAGCAAAATAAAATAAAAACTAACTCACTTTCGCAGGAATCGCGATTGCATTTACCATATGCAATAAGGATTTAAACCCCTAGGTGGCCCTAGTGGACGAGTTTGGTCTCGTGAAAGTTTCCGGCTCAGATACCCACAAACTGCTGTCGAAAGAATTTATTTTATCGTTACATAAAATCTAATTTCAAATGCATAAGTGTCAATAATTTCAAAAGCACACAAAGTTTTAATTACTAAGTCAGCCCAAATCCTACGTCAGTATGCAACTTAAGTTGAAGTTATTATGTTTCCGTTAGAGAGTTGTAAGACTTATTTATACTTGGGTGCTCGGTGATATATAGGCCATACACAAGCTAAGGCTTTAGATTTCCCAAAATACTGATAAAACTAGTAGTTTTCAAGAATTGGTCAGATAAGACCTAATCACTGATTCAAAATCATCCTATCTTGCAGGATTTCGAGAGTTGTGGATGTTTACTTTAATACCTCATAGGCTTTATCTGTAATATTCCAGTTTACTCGAATTTTTACAACGACGGCTTTCACACTATCGTCTTTTTCAAGGTCAATATTATTATTATTTTTAATTTATTTATTTTGTATTTATAAATAAATTATGCATTTTTACTCTTGTAATGATTCCTCCGTGTAGCGAGCATTCAGTCAACACTCCCACACCAGATGGCATAAGGTGTTGGGTATTAAGACTCCCCTATGGACCTATGCTTGGGTTCATCATCACAAGCCTGCTGACCTTTGACAATAGGTAGCCCTTTTCGATGTACCTGACTAAATTCACTTCTCTTTTTTTTTTCCTCTTTTTTTTATATAAATATAGGATAATAGTGAATTAGATAGGAATGATTCATCAGGACTCAAGGTTGCTACCAGACTTAACAACATAATATTGAACCTAACCCTTAGAAGTGCAGGCCATGTGTGTTGTGAAATTCCAAAGTAAAAATTATCTTACAACTCACTAAAAGAACTTTTAATGAAAAGAACTCAAGTTGTCTTACTTCTGACTAATCATTGGGCTTGTTAGTTTTTATATAATTTGTGCATTTATCATTTTAGAACTAAGGCATAGAAATTAGGTTTTTTTTTTGAAAAACTTATTCAATAATGCAAAAATGCTAAAAATTTCGTAAAAAATTCGAATCTTCTATACCCTCCAACCTAGACCAGACATTGTCCTCAATGTTCTTTTTTTTAATAATATTATATTATTATTATTATTTTTTTTATTTTGGACGAAAATATGATGCATATGGAGGATAGAAGCATTTTACCTTAATTGCATCAGTAATATGAGGACTCCTAAAAAATATGATAAATAAATGTGCAAAAATAATATATGAGAATTGGGTTGCCTCCCAACAAGCGCTAAGTTTAACGTCTTCAGCCAGACGTAGTGCATCCTTAATTATCCTGATAAATAGGATCCATCAAATCAAGGGATTCAATCAACTGTCCATCTGCAACACATTCTATATAAGGTTTCAATCTTTGGCCATTGACGTTCAGGATACGACCATCAGAAGAAGAACTTCTATGAAATGAAAGAGTTGGAACGGGCGTCGGCATTGATGTCTTGAATTTCTACTGCACCATGAGGAAAAACCTTTCTAACTAAAAAGGGACCATCCCACCTAGAGCGAAGTTTACCAGGGAAGAGACGCAATTTAGAATTGAATAGCCAAACCTTTTGATTAGGCTCGAAAGACTTACGGTTAATGGATTTGTCATGAAAAGCCTTAGTCCTTGCCTTATATACTTTGGCATTTTCATATGCCTCATTGCGTAACTCTTCAAGCTCGTTCAGTTGAAGTTTCCGGTTAGAACCAGCTGCTGCCATATCAAAGTTAAACTTTTTAATGGCCCAAAAAGCTCTATGTTCGAGTTCTACGGGTAAGTGGCAAGCTTTTCTAAAAATCAGTCGATAAGGAGGCATGCCAATAGGAGTCTTATAGGCAGTACGATAAGCCTAGAGAGAATCGTTTAATCTTTGAGACCAATCTTTCCTATCAGGGCGTATTGTTTTCTCTAAGATATGTTTTATCTCCCTATTGGAAACTTCAACTTGTCCACTTGTTTGGGGATGGTACAGGGTGGCAACTTTGTGGGTGATTGAGTATTTACGAACCAAAGCTTCAAAAGATCGGTTGCAGAAATGTGATCCCCCATCACTAATGATATCTCGGGGTGTGCCAAAGCGACTAAATATATTTGTTTGTAAAAACTTAATCACAACCTTATGATCATTAGTTCTAGTGGCAACCGCTTCTACCCACTTCGAGACATAGTCAACCCCGACAAGAATATACTCAAAACCAAAAGAACGTGGGAAAGGGCCCATGAAGTCAATACCCCAGACATTGAAAATTTCTATAATTAAATGGGGTTGAGTGGCATCATATCTCTACGGGTGATTGTACCCATTCGTTGGCATCGCTCACAAGTCTGGCAAAAATTGTGAGCATCTTTAAACAATGAGGGCCAATAAAATCCACTTTGTAAAACTTTAGCTGCAGTTTTTCTGCCCCCAAAATGTCCTCCGCAGGCTTGGGTATGACAAAAATTAAGAATACTCTGAAATTCACATTCAGGCACACATCGACGGATTACTTGATCAGAGCAGTATTTAAACAGATCGGGGTCATCCCAAAAGTAGAACCTGACTTGCGAAAAGAACCGATTCTTGTCCTGCTTGGACCAATGATAGGGAATTTGTCCTATGGCAAGATAGTTCACTATGTTGGCAAACCATGGTGTTTTCACTTGTTGTACCTCAAACAATTGTTCATCCGGAAAGGAGTCATGAAGTGGTGAAATGTTATGAGGAGGCTCGAGAAGGATTCTAGACAAATGGTCTGCTACAACATTTGTGGTGCCTTTCTTATCACGAATTTCTAGATTAAATTCCTGTAACAACAGGATCCATCGAATTAGGCAAGGCTTGGTGTCCTTCTTTGAAAGGAGGTACCGAAGAGCAGAATGATCAGTGAATACAATAACCTTGGATCCTAAGAGATAGGATCGAAACTTGTCCAAGGCAAACACTACAGCTAGTAATTCTTTCTCGGTAGTGGTGTAATTCAATTGTGCATCCGAGAGCGTCTTACTAGCATAGTAGATTACATGAGGTAACTTATCTAGCCGTTGCCTTAAAACCGCCCCAATGGCATAGTCAGAAGCATCACACATGAGTTCAAATGGAAGGGTCCAATTGGGAGGTTGTATGACAGGTGCTATAGACAACTTAGATCGGAGTTTCTCAAAGGCCTCTTTACATGCTTCATCAAAGACAAAGGGTGTATCCTTGGCAAGGAGATTGCACAAAGGTCTAGAGATTTTGCTGAAGTCTTTAATGAAACGACGGTAAAAACCAGCATGGCCAAGAAATGAACGGATTTGTTTCACAGATTTGGATGGAGGAAGATTAAAAATAAGATCAACTTTTGCTTTATCTACCTCAATACCCCTTTTGGACACAATGTGTCCCAAGACTATACCCTCTTGAACCATGAAATGGCTCTTTTTCCAACTCAGCACTAGATTGGTCTCCTTACATCTTTTCAGAACCAGGGCTAAATTACTGAGACAATCATCAAATGAGGGGCCAAAAACTGAAAAATCATCCATGAATACTTCCAAAAATTTTTCTACCATGTCAGAAAAAATTGCCATCATGCATCGTTGAAATGTTGCGGGTGCATTGCAGAGTCCAAGTGGCATTCTTCTATACGTAAATGTCCCAAATGGACATGTGAAAGTGGTTTTCTCTTGATCATCGGGATACACGGCCACTTGGTTATATCCAGAATAACCATCTAAGAAACAGTAGAAACCCTGACCGGCTAACCTTTCCAATATTTGGTCAATAAAGGGTAAAGGAAAATGGTCCTTCCTAGTCATGGAGTTTAACTTCCTATAGTCAATGCAAACACGCCAGCTAGTGGTCGTGCGTGTGGGCATCAACTCCCCTTCTGCATTTTCAACCACAGTAATGCCCGACTTCTTTGGTACTACTTGAGTCGGACTCACCCAGTTGCTATCAGAGATAGGGTAAATGATTCCGGCATCTAGCAACTTTACTACTTTTTTCTTGACTACCTCTTTCATGTTTGGGTTGAGTCTTCTTTGCATTTCACAGGTTGGTTTTGCATCTTCTTCTAGGTGAATGCGATGCATGCAAATGGATGGGTCAATCCCCTTCAGATCAGTTACGGACCATTCAATTGCATGTTTGTGTTCTCCGAGTACACTCAAAAGTTGACTCTCCTGTTTGTCAGACAGATCAGCCGCGATGAATACAGGTAGGGTATCTTCGGGTCCTAGAAAAGCATACTTAAGGATTACCGGAAGTGGCTTTAGCTCAAGTTTGGGAGGGGACTCGATGGAAGGGCACTGTGGCGTACTAGAAAGGGTAGGAAGAGGTTCATATCGGATACGCCAAGGATGAGAATTTGTGGGAGACGGATTGTCAAGTAGGACATTGACGTCTTCTATGGTCTTGTTTAAATCAAAATTATCAATGTCAAAATGGGCTAAACATGCTTCCAAAGGGTCACCTGCCAGAATATAGGGAAGGGCTTCTTCTACAAGATCGTCCATTTTGTCAACTAGGAAGCACTCATCTTCCCTTGCAGGTTGATCAGAGGTATGGAATACATTTAGTTTAACTTTCATGTTTCCAAAAGATATATCCATCACCCCAGTTCTACAGTTAATACATGCATTGGCTGTAGCTAGGAAGGGACGACCGAGAATCATAGGGATCTGTTTCTTAAGGTTCGGCACAGGTTCCATATCAAGGATGATAAAATCAACTGGAAAATAAAATTTATCTACCTTGACTAGGACATCTTCAATTGTTCCTTGTGGTATTTTGACAGATCGATCAACCAATTGTAGGGACACCGAAGTAGGCTTTAGTTCACCTAATCCGAACTTCTCATAGACTGAATAAGGAAGAAGATTAACACTTGCCCCTAAATCTAATAGTGCACGATCAATCGAATTATCTCCTACCACACAAGAGATGGTAGGTGCACCAGGATCCTTGAACTTAGGAGGGGTTTTGTGTTGGAGGATGGAGCTCACTTGTTCAGTTAGGAAGACCTTTTTAGGCACATGTGTCCTAGATTTTCATTTCTGGGTACAAAGGTCTTTGAGAAATTTGGCATACGATGGAACTTGTTTTATGGCATCAAGGAGAGGAAGGTTGATTTTGACTTGTTTGAATACCTCCATTATTTCTTCCAATGAAGTTCCTTTCATGCCAAAGGAAGAAGGTGCTTTCAGACATTGAGGAAAAGGGGCCTTCAGTGTAAAAGGTGTGGTCGATACTAGGTTCGATGGCGACCTAGAGGAGTTTGGGATCGCTTTAGGCATAGTCATACTCATATCTTCATTTTCCTTATGTTCTTTTTCTCCAACCTTATTGTCCACTACGCGTCCGCTTCTTAAGGTAGTCATGGCATTAGCTTGTTCATGGTGAACATCATTCGGGTGAGTCTCTTGAGCCATGTACTGCCCTCTTGGGTTACTCACTGGTTGGCTTGGAAGCTTGCCTTCCTCTCTTTTATTTAGTGCACTCGCTAGCTGCCCTAGCTGGGTTTCTAATTTGGCAATAGACTGGGTATGGGAGTGCAACAATTGTGTATTGGCTTCGAGTCCTTGGAGGGCAGTCAAAACTTTTTGTTCAAAAGCCATATCTCTTTGGGGTGCTGGAGGAGGGACATGTTGAAATTGTGAATAGTGAGTAGGAGGACGGTTCGGATGAACATTCTGGAATGGTTGAAAGTTTTGGGAATAAGGTTGGGAAGTATTGGGAGTCTGCTGCTTCCAAGAAAAATTCAGATGGTTGCGCCATCCCGGGTTATAAGTATTAGAATACGGATCATTTTCCGGTCGGGACTGTGCTTGGGTAGCATTCACTTGTTCTTGCACAAATTCAGGGAATTGTGCTGCCGAAGGGCACTCAAAAACAGTATGAGACGGACTAGAACAGAGAGCACACACTTGTACTTGGGGAAAGTTTGGGAGCTGTTCTTTAGACATTAGCTAGTCCAACTTGCGGGATAGTGCATCTACTTTGTCAGATAGACCTATGGACTGGCTAACTTCATATATGGTTCCTTTACTTTGAGAACTCGGGGGTGCTTGACGAGCGGAGGAGGCATGGTGGAGAGAATTTTTATTGAGATTTTCAAATAACTGCCATGCCTCATGCTCACTCTTAAGCATGAAAGTTCTCCCGCAAGAAGCATCAACCATTTGACGATTTCGTTCAGACAACCTGTCATAAAAGCATTGCACTAGTTGTCATTTGGGTATTTGATGATGCGGGCATTTTCGGAGTAAATCTCTAAATTTTTTCCAAGTTTCATGAAATTCTTCCCCATCAGATTGGGAGAAGTTCGTGATAGCACGCCTAAATTGGTTTGTTCTTCCTATGGGAAAATATTTCTTTAGAAATTCATGTTGCATTTGAGCCCAAGAGAGAATAGAATTGGTTTCTAATGAATGGAGCCATTGTTTAGCTCTATCCTTAAGGGAAAAAGGAAACAACCTAAGTTTCAGAGCATCATCAGTGAAGTTCTGAATTTTGACAGTAGTGCAGATCTCAAGGAACTCATCCAAATGTTTATATGGGTCTTCATTGTTAAGTCCATAAAAAGAGGGAAGCATTTGGATGACACTAGACTTAATTTCAAACTGCACAGCAGCCGTGGTATCAGGTAGTCGAATACAAGATGGAGAGGTATAAATAGAAGGAGTGAAGTACTCCTTTAACAGTTTGGGTTGCTCTTCAGCCATCTCGACAAGTGGTGTCGATCCTATGGTTCTATAGGTACGGATTTCGGCTCGAAGGGCCCTAATAGAATGCTCTATTTCAGAATCAAAAGGTACTAATTCAGGAGATCTGGAACGACACCCTAGCATACACTAATGCTTTTCTAATCAGTCAAGTGCGGTCAAGCATGCATTAAAAGATAAAGACTTCAAATCCTTATGTTTGCCCTAAAATCACTAGACAGCTCCTAACTGGTTTGAAGAGGGCACCTAAGCCTCCAATCCGGTCTAATGAACTGAGTTGACCAGGTAAGCTCCCAGGTAAGTGGGGGGGTCGCGATGCGTTGCAAAGGTCCCACTAAAAAAATAATTGCCTCGAACAGATGAACTGTCTCCCTTAGGACAAAGCTTGCCTAGACATCAACTGAGTCACAGAGCGAAATTGGTGCAACTTTCAGTGATCTTCGTCCTATTGAGCTCGAATGTCCCTAGGGGCCAACGTATAATTGATTTTAATTAACGTGATAGCTATGTGAGAATTGATTCACCTAATTTGGGCAAGAATCTGGTGATGAAATCCAGTTCTTATCTTGTTGGGGTGATTGCCCTTACTATGTGCGGATTAATTGGTGGATGTGTATCAAACATGCATTCACACTTTTGCTGAAATTAAAATCAAACAATCACCACAAAATTTCAGACTAGTTGGGAATCAATTTAAATAGGAAAGGTTCAGATGTTACCAAGAGAAATTTTCCCAGCAATTTTTAAAGCAAACCTTTACCGCATTCCTTTCCAATAGTTCCCTTTTTGATCGCCCCAGATTTTCTCTTCGATTCCTGATCAAATAATACCAAAAATTCGTAAGAGAGAAGAAGAAGATAAGGAAAGTAAAAAAAAATAGAAAATATTTTTATTTTATTTTAGATATATATATATATTGAAAGTTTTTTTTTATATATATATGAAAAGAAAAACAACTATACTAACAATCCCTGGCAACGGCGTCAAAAATTGATAGTCAACTTTAAAGACCACGCAATAGCACGTATCTGGTAGGATAGTGATTACGGGTATCGATCCACAGGGATTGGGGTACAATTATTTTTCTTAAAAATAAAAATATTTAAAAGGAAGAGTTTGTGAAGAAAATTAAACTAAGAAATTTAATAAAAGAAAATACAATTAAAAGGATATCAGTTTAGGGAACCTAGGGCAAGGAATTCACCACTAACATCGGAACAAGGGTTATTTATATTTTATTTCGTTCTTGGATTAACATGCAAATTGGCTACAAGCCTAATAAGCATTTAAATAAAAATTCACAAAAGTAATTTGGGCATAATCCATCTTCAGTTGGCATGAAATGTCTACTCTAATCTAAGGTGGCAGCATATCGCATCTTTCCTAAGCATGGACTATCTTATATTTACTTAGTGATCATGAAGAACAGTTGTACGAACATCATACTTAAAATCACAGAAATTAAATATGATTCAAAAGAAGATATCCATTGGCTCATACCTCTTTCCACCTAGACTAGTAGTTTTAGTTGGCTCAAAGAGATCCATGTGGAGTAGTTCTAGTGGCCTAGTAGTTGAGATTGTATTTTTAGATTTGAAAGAATTCCTTGTTTGTTTACCAAATTGGCATGCATTGCAAACTTTATCTTTCTTAAATTTAAGTTTCGGTAGTCCAATTACTAGGTCCTTTTTTATTAGTTTAGATAATGTGTCCATGTTATTATGACCTAATCTACGGTGCCACAACCAACTTCCTTCATTTACCTTAGCATTATTAGCTACTAAGCAGTGGCTATTTTTAGTGAGATCATCTCGATCTACCATGTATATATTTCCACGTCTTAGTCCTTTAAATACTATGCTATTGTCAATTGGATTGATTACTATGCATAATGATGATTTAAATTAAACATCAAATCTTCTATCACATAGTTGATTGATACTAATCAAATTATGCTTAAGGCCATTAACATACAATACATTATCAATATAGGTAGAAGGGGTGATTTGAATTTTACCAATGCCTTTTATACGACCTTGGTTGTTATCACCGAAAGTCATTACGCCATCTTCTTTTGTTTCAAGGGTGAAAAAATATTCTTTGTCATCCATCATATGTCTTGAGCAGCCACTATCTAAGTACCAACTTCTTTCATTGTATTTGGCCGCAATACATTCTTAGAAGCATACCTCAAATAGATTTAGGTGCCCAAGCTTTCTTGGGTCCTTCATGGTTAGTATAGATGGTCCCTTTTGGAACCCAAATATATTTTTTTCTTTTGCTTTTCTGTTTTTCTGTGATTATTTATGTTTGCTTAATGCCTGTTTTTTTCACCGCAGAAATGTGCTATACTTTCAGTTTGAGTATCTTTAGCTTTTGCAAAGAAATTTTTAAGTAGTTTCTGTTTGTTGTTGGGTTTGTACCCTAAACCAACTTTATTGAAAACAGCTCTTTAGTTATCAAGAATCATTTTCAGTTTTTCTGAACTAAGAGTGAACTTTGCAACAATTGGTTTACATTTATTAACTTTCTTACTTAAAAACTGATTTTCAATTTTTCATAAGTTTGTGTCATTAGTTAAGCAGTCTTTTATAGATTGATTAGTCATTTTTAATTTTGAAATTTCTTTAATCAACTTCTCTTTTTCTTTTGTTAAGATTTCAATTTTTTTCATGAGTGATTGATTAGAGAGTTTTAAATCTTTGTTCTTTAAGGTTAAAGTTCTACATACATCCATTAATTCATTAAGTGCACATATAATTCATCAAAAGTAAAATCAAGATGTGTTTCAGATTTTACCTCATTTTCATTAGCCATAAGGCAGACATTTGCCTTTTCTTGTGGTTCTTTCTCTAGTGATGAATTATCACTTTCGCTTAAGGTTATGAGTGCCTTCTTCTTCATTTTTCCAAGCTTCTTCACGAGTGGGCAATTAGTTCTAAAGTGTCCCGATTTGTTACATTCATAGCACTTGACTGCCTCTCTTGCTTTTTCTTTACCTTTCTCTCGGTCGAAGGCATGAGGAGTGAACTTATTTTTGTAGGAATGCCTCCTTTTGTTCATGAATCTTTTGAACTTCTTTACAAGTAGGGCTTCTTCCTCATCTTCCTCATTCTCATCCTCACTATTGCTGCTACAAGTATTTTCTTTAGCAGTGGATTTAAGTACAATTACCTTTCTTCTTTGGCTTTCATCCTCGGTGTGTTCCTTCATAGTCAGTTCGTGAGTCATCAAGGATCCAAGAAGTTCTTCGAGTGGAAGCGTGTTGAGATCCTTAGCTTCTTGGATTACTGTTACTTTAGCTTCCCACGTCCGAGGTAAAGAATATAGCACTTTCCTGACAAGTTCACTGTTAGTATATGATTTACCAAGACATTTCAGTCCATTAATAATATCAGTGAATCTTGTAACATGCAAGTAATGGTTTCAGTAGGTTCCATTTTGAAAAGTTCATATTTATGCACTAATTTGTTTACTTTAGACTCTTTTACTTGATTACTACCCTTATGGGTAACCTCAAGTCTATCCCATATTTTTTTAGCTGAAACACAAGAGAAGATCCTATTGAATTCATTAGGATCTAAGGTACAATATAAGACATTCATTGTCTTAGCATTTAGTTGAGCTTTTCTCCTATCATGATCATCCCAATCTTTTTCAGGCTTAGGAATAGAGATATTATCTATTGTGTGTGTAAGGATGTGTGGTCCTTTTTCAATGATGCTTCATACATCATAATCTTGGGCTTGAATGAAGATTCTCATTTTAGCCTTCCAATAGCTGTAATTAGTACCATTAAACAATGGGGGCCTCTTGGCTGACTGTCCCTTAGCAAGGGAATAACCAAATTGAGTTGTCATGGTTTTTTACTCTAGTTTTGATTAGAACAACAATCACTATAAGAGTACCTGCTCTGATAGCACTTGTTGCCCAGTAGACAACACAAGAGGGGGGTGAATTGGGTTTTGAATAAAAATTTTGGTTTCTTTTCGAAATATCTAATGTGATTATGAAAGCTTTCTTAATTTAATCTAAGAGATTAATCTTAACTATAAAGAAAGCAATGGAAATGAGATACTCAAGCAACCATACCACAAACACAACAAATTTTATAGTGGTTCAGAGTCAACCCTGCTCCTACATCCACTCCCCAAGTCTTTTTGGGAATTCTATTATAATCTTCCTGATTACAGCCGGTTGTTTTACATGCTCGCAACCTAACTTGTTGTTTTCACGAGATCACAACGAACTCGATTGGTTTTCACAGGTTCACCGATTACAATCAACCCAATTATTTTTTCCGGGCTCACAATGTTGGGAAATTACTCCTCTTTTGGCTTTAAGAAAGGCTCTAATCCTTTTTGATGGATATAAACTTGAATGCTCTTCAATGGATCCTTTGTTTTTGTCTTCTTTCTTCTTTTAAACACTTTTCAGAGCCTTCCTTTTTGAAAACTAGCCGTTACAAAAAGTAAAAGAGCTGTTCTGACTCAACTGTGCAATCTGCCAATATGACCGTTGAGATTGGAGTCGACTCGCACGACTTGGAGATGGCTCAGCTGTGGCTGGAGATGACTGTTAGATGTATGCCCTAGAAGCCAATCTAGCTGACACATTATTAATTCTAGGGACATAATTTTGTACTTGACTATTTATTATTGAATAAATAAAAGGCATCTTTTCATTCATATTATTTATGTGTCTATGAATCATCCAAGAAATTAATAAGATGATGATACATATTCTTAAGAGTTGAGAATTTGAGCCATGTATCATTGGTGATTAATTTCTAAATGCTCCTGATCAATGAATCATCACGAGGACGGTGATCGATCCGATCAGTGCACAGATCACTTTCCTTCTGGATGGACGAGACTTGAGTCCACAGTGTAGGAACACTGAAGTGATAGTGCAGGTGCTTGTTAGAGAACAAGGGTACTGAGTGTAACCAATACAAGAAGTCACTTGGATGTCTATCCACTCGTCAGTGACTTGCTTGATGTTGCAGTAGTGTGACTGGTCCTTTGACCTGCGGTGCTTCGGCTACTCACAGTGAGGTTATTGTAGTTTGACTGCACACATACATGGTCTCTAGGGTCCATGCAGTGTAGATTGGCTGCAGTAAGTTCACTATAGGAGTAGGGTATGCACCTATAAGGAATCTATCGACCTTGATAGATAAGGAGAGATCCTATGTGATTTATAAGACTGAGTTCGTAAGACCTCGGCCGGGGCAGTATGCACAGTGGAGAAAGAGTTTTCCACTCTCGAACTTAAGTCGAATAAATCTTCACATATGACAGACGATGGGGTTTGACGAGCTGTCCATGACCTCTGTCATGTAGGGATCCACGATAGTAGGACTGTATCACATGATAACTGCACCTAGAGGTTCATCATTCTATTCTACTGGGTAGCCACTACATGCTGCTAGGTGTCACTGGTGGATGGTGGGACTCACAGGGATTATCTCGATGATCGATAAACCCTAATGAGTAGAGTTGGAATCGTTCCAATCCATTGAAAGGAGTTTTCAATGATATTATGATAGAGATCATAATATATCTCACTACTAGTCAGAATAGGACCTATGGGGTCACACACACTAGAAGTATTGACCGATCCGATGGTTGAATCGTGATTAGGAATCACAAGTAATCAATTCGATTGATATTCAGTTGAAGAAGGAACAAAGGGAATTGATTAATTGGACTTAAACACAAATCCTACTTCGAGTATGATTCCTAGAGTCCTAATTGGATTAGGACTGAAAATCCTAGTTGGAGTAGGACTGGGATTCCTACTTGGAATAGGATTCCTACAATCCTAATTAGATTAGGATTTTTGAATTAAAATTGGATTCCTACTTGGAATAGGATTCCTAGAAGACCTAATTGGATTAGGACTTCGGATTCAAATAGAGTCCTAATTGGATTAGGACTAAAATTAAATATGTCCTAATTTGGATTAGAGTTTCTTAAGTCATAATTAATTATTAATCTAATAAATCAATAAGACTCCTAATTGGATTAGAATTGAAGAATTCAATTGAGTCAAAATTGATTTAAGTTCTAACTGGATTAGGACTTACCTAGATTGGATCCAAATTGGTTCACCCTTGGGCTAAGCCTAATTGGATTAGGGCTTGACCACATTAGGGCATCCCAATCCTTACTTAATAAGGATTAGGGAAACCATGAAGGAGGGGCACACGCCCCTCCTCCTTTTCTTGGCTTGTGGCGGCAACACAAGAGGGGCTGGCGCCCCTCTTGGAAGGTGATCAAGGGCTCCTAATTTGTAGGAGCCCTTCATACCTTTAAAAGGGGAGCAAGGGGGCCGGCGCCCTATTCATGTGAATCCTCTCCCTTCCAAGCCGTGGCCTCCCTCTCCTCCTCCTTGGATCAGCCGCAAGCAAAGGGAAGAAAAGGAAAAGCCATTGGCGGCCCCCTCCTCTTCTCTTCCTCCTTCCAATGCAAGGAAAAGGGAGTAGGCTGCAAGGGTTTTGGTTCTTCATCCAGTTGCCTTCTTCTTCTTCCTCCTCTCAAGCACAATCAAGGGTTGATTGATAGAGAGAAAATCAGCCATCAAAAGAAATCTTTGCAAGGGAGCTAGCACCCCGGGAAGACAAGAAAGCTTTGATTGGTCCTCTGCTTCGTGTGGATACCCGTAGAGGCCGGACACTTGAACGGCTTCAAGCGAACCCTCTTTCTAAAACCACGAACTCAGATTTGCGGTGATCATCTACCCGCACAAGGTGAAGATCTGATCTTCTTAAAGTTATAAAAAGTTTTTAATCCTTACCTATCTACGAACGGTTATCAAACGACGTTCATGCGATGAACGTCGATCCCGCGCATGCCCCTTCCGCTGCCATCTGATTTTTGTTTTGAAATATCAGCGGCATGGGCGGGTTTCTAACAGTGGTATCAGAGCCTAGGCTTCGTAGATTAAGGTAAGAATTAATTATCTAAAGGCTTATTAGATCTGAAAATTGAATGATCATGCATGCTGAAAATTTCTGCATGCAGATTTTTCAGGGGTGTTGATTTTTGCATGCTGATTTTTATGTGATAAGATGATGATTCTAATTGCATTGTTAATGAGATTACAAAGTTTAGAATCATGATTAGCATGATCAGCAACCTATGTCATGATATAATCAGTTAGTTTTCAGATCTGAAAATTATAATTGTTGCATATGGTGATGATCATAGGATTCAAACCCTTTTGGTGTCAAATGTAATGACCTGCGATGTAATTTGTGATGTCATGTAATTTTTCAGATGCTTGCATGCATCTTATTTGATGTTTTGAGAGGCCTGCGTGCCTCCTAAAAGGAAGATGTAATTTATTTTTATTTTATTTTATATCTGGTTGTATTTCTGTGATGTGATGTACGTCAATGATCAAGTCAAAGATGATGCATGAGATGAGCAGGGGTCTAAGCGGTTGATGGCGATTGGATCAAGAGTTGGTCAAGGATCGAATCAAGGAGGCTTGGAACCAATTCAAGAGTTGAAGACTAGTTGATCGATTGATGTGCATGTGCTTGTAGTACGACCTAACTAGAATCCATGATCATCACCTATTTAAAGTTTAGCTTTAATTATTGCTGCGATTATAACTGTCTGCAATGTGCCGTTTGCATGTGATGTGAATGAGAGTCGGGTAGATAGGTTTACATGTGATGTAGCAAACCCAATTGAGACCTAAATTAAAACCTCCTCAATCAAGTCGAGAGTGAACCGACATGAGCAAGTCATATTAGATTAATTGATCTAATTGGTGTCTAGAAAAGCATGAAAGGTGGTTACTTAATTAGGACCTTACTCTCTGAGTAAGGGGAGCCTCCCACCTGCTTACCTGGCCAATTGTTCAATTACCTCTTATGAAGAGCTCAAGTTGCAAACACTAAGACCTGATTAACCAATATTAAGTCAATAGGTCTTCCACTGTAGTAGAGCTGCTAAGGTCTTTCTGATGTTGATTTGTCTCGGCTGGACACAGTGGTCAAGTTGCATCGGAGGGCTGGACCTCTCTATAGACATGAGATGTTGTAGGGTAAAGGTGGGGTTGGGCACCAATAACTGTTAGGTGAGGACCCAATGACAACTTTATTCCTACGGTTATACGGTGGGTCTGACTTAACTAAGAAATGGGACCAATAACTGTTAGGTGAGGTTTTCATGGCTTAGAGACCAAGTTACACTGCAACATGCTTGAGAAGCATTGTACAAGAGTTGTACATTCATCAATCTATGTGTCACCAATAACTGTTAGGTGAGGTGGCATGTAAATCGGTGGGACCGCAGTACCCACTAGAAACCCTAGTCGTGTGGAATTTCCGTTTTCCTACCAGGGGAGTGTGAGGGATTCGAGAAAATAGTGGGAGTTACATTTGTTCTAAAAGACCTTAAAACAAATTAATGATCAAGTACAAAAGTCTAACTAGAATCTTTACTCTCTGCAGATACAATGTCAGCTTCAAACCCTTTGACCCGTATTCTTGAGACCAACCGACTGACCGGAACCAATTACAAAGACTGGTTTAGAAACCTCAAAATTGTTTTGGACAGTGAGAAAATAGGCTACATACTCGATTCAGATAGCCCCACACTACCAACACGTCCTACTGATGTTCAGCGTCAGATGCATCAAAAGTGGATGGATGATGACATTAGAGTTAAATGCTATATGATGGCATCCATGTCAAATGAACTCCAATGCCAGCATGAAAATATGAAGACTGCTAGGGACATACTGGCACACCTGCAAGAGTTGTATGGTGAGCAGAGTCGCACAGCTCGTTTTGAAGTGTCCAAGAGGCTCTTCAAGACAAAGATGCGCGAAGGGCAGTCTGTCCATGATCACGGTCTGACTATGATCAAGGACCTAGAGGAGCTTGAGAAGCTCGGAATGAACATGCACAAGGAATTGCAAGTGGATTTGATCCTACAGTCACTTCCTGATTCATTTGGTCAGTTTATAGTAAACTACCACATGAATAAGATTGAATGCACTAAGACTGAACTGATAAACATGTTGGTAACTGCTGAGGGAGCTTTGAAAGGTTCAAGGGGCAATGTCCTTGCTGCTGAGTTGACTTCTGGTTCCAAGAGAAAGTCTACTTGGAAGAAAAAGAAGCCTGCTAAGAAGCAGAAGAAAGACAAGAAGCCAAAGAAGGAAGTTCAAAAGAAAAAGGCTAATGACAAAGGAAAATGTTTCCACTGCAATGTCGACG
Organism: Phoenix dactylifera; assembly: GCF_051530095.1. Taxonomy (NCBI): domain Eukaryota; kingdom Viridiplantae; phylum Streptophyta; class Magnoliopsida; order Arecales; family Arecaceae; genus Phoenix; species Phoenix dactylifera. The sequence continues at coordinate 62,147,056 of NC_143190.1, read as the reverse complement.
GCCACTGGAAGAGAAACTGTCCTTCATACCTCGAGAGCCTGAAGAACAAGAAAGGTGACACACCTTCAGAAGGTATAGACTTGCTCATAATTGAAACTAATCTAACGGTTTCTTCTACTTCTAGTTGGGTTATAGATTCTGGTTCTAGTGCTCATCTATGCACTACCATGCAGGGTCTAAAGAAAAGTAGAAGGCTGGCGGAAGGTGCGGTAACCCTTCGGGTTGGCAACGGGGCAAAAGTTGCTGCTGTGGCTGTGGGCACCTACCATCTGCGACTACCGTCTGGTTTTAGTTTATTACTTAGAAACTGCTATTATGTACCTGCTGCTAGCAGAAATTTGATTTCTGTTTCATGTCTAGCACAGGAAGGTCATGTTTTTACTTTTGACAAAGACTGCTGTTCTATTTATTTCAGAAATAAAATAGTTGCACGTGGTTTTATGATTGACAGTCTCTATCATTTACATATGGATGTATCTGTGAATGTTACCGAGCAAGAAGTGAGTGCCAAAGGATCCAAAAGATCCAGAGATGAGATAAACCAAAAATATTTGTGGCACCTCAGACTTGGCCATATTGGAGAAGATAGGATGAACAAAATGGATAAAGATGGGCTTCTCGGCTCATTGACTTCCGAGTCATATCCAGTTTGCGAGTCCTGTCTTCAAGGAAAAATGGCTAGATTGCCCTTTGTAGGACATGGGGAGAGGACCACTGAAATACTTACCCTAGTACATACAGATGTATGTGGCCCATTCGATGTGCTAGCCAGGGGACGTTATTCGTACTTCATTACCTTTACCGATGATTATTCACGGTATGGGTATGTGTATCTTATGAGACACAAGTCTGAATCTTTTGAAAAGTTCAAAGAGTTCAAGAATGAAGTAGAAAAACAAACTGAAAAACCTCTTAAGGCTCTTCGATCAGATCGAGGAGGAGAATACCTTAGTGGGGAATTCCGAGACTATCTCAAGAAAAACGGCATAGTCTCACAGTGGACACCTCCGGGTACACCTCAACTCAACGGGGTGTCAGAGAGGAGGAACCGGACCCTATTGGATATGGTCAGGTCCATGATGAGCTTCACTGATTTACCTATATTTCTTTGGGGAGATGCCTTACTTACCGCAGTATATCTACTGAATAGAGTTTTCTCTAAATTCGTTCCTACCACACCATATGAGATATGGCATGGTAAGAAACCAAGTCTTGGTCATCTCAAGATTTGGGGATGTCCGGCCCACGTCAAGAGACTACAGGCGGACAAACTAGAGGCTAGGACCATAAGTGCTCGTTTTATAGGATATCCTAAAGAGTCATTAGGATACAATTTTTACGTCTCAGAGGATCACAATGTGTTTGTGAGCCGTCACGCCATCTTCTTGGAAAACCAGTTTATCCTTGATAGAGGCAGTGGGAGGAAAATTGAGCTTGAAGAGAAAGTCTCTGAAAAGCAACGAGTCACGGATCCTATTGAACCCATTCATACAGAGCCAGTACACGATGTCCCTCGACCACCTCGTAGATCTAGTAGGGTCTCCCATCCTCCCGATAGATACTTAGGTATACTAGAAGAGGATACCGAGAAAATGTTCCTAGTGGGAGATAGGGATCACATGCAGGATCCCAAAACCTACAATGAGGCGATATCTGATGTCGATTCTGAGAGATGGTTGGAAGCTATGAAGTTAGAGTTAGACTCCATGCATTCCAACCAAGTCTGGACCTTAGTAGACCCACCAGAAGGTATTGTACCTATTAGATGCAAATGGATCTACAAAAGGAAGATAGGTTCGGATGGAGAGGTAGAGACCTATAAGGCAAGGCTTATGGCGAAAGGGTATAGTCAGCGCGAAGGCATTGACTATCAGGAGACCTTTTCACCTGTAGCCATGCTAAAATCCATCCGAACATTGCTTGCCATTGCAGCATTTCATGATTATGAAATCTGGCAGATGGATGTGAAAACTGCTTTCCTGAATGGATATCTTGATGAAGATATCTATATGGAACAGTGTGGAGTGATTGATTAAAACCCCATTTGATTTTGATGAGCTCAAAGTATTTGAGTATATCTTGTGATTACTAATGAATTCAATTGAGTGTTTCAGTGAAAATCCTGTCCAAGTGTCTCTAGATTTTGGTTCATAGTATTTTGGATAAGTTAAGAAGTCTGCTGAACCAAAGTCTGAGACTCGAGTCGACTCCCGAGTATCATGAGTCGACTCCAAGCGTATCAAGTTCACTGGCACGAGCTCGAGTCGACTCCAGACTAGTACGAGTCGACTCCGACTGAGAACAGAAAGCCTCATCTCAGAACCTGTCAACGAGTCGACTCCTGAAGTGCGCGAGTCGACTCCAATGTTCAACGAGTCGACTCCAGGGTAGTAAGAGTCGACTCCAAGAGGTACACAAAGAAAAGTCAGAGAGCAGTTTTCGAGTCTGAGATTCGAGTCGACTCCAGTGGAATGCGAGTCGACTCCGATGGTTGGCAAGTCGACTCCAGAGAAAGCAAGAGTCGACTCTCAGCGGTACACAAAAAAAAGGTCAGAGAGCATTTTATGGACTCTGAGATTCGAGTCGACTCCCGCAATACGCGAGTCGACTCCGAGACTGTGCGACCATCGACAGACAGAAAACCATGTTACTGCCTCTGAGATTCGAGTCGACTCCCAGACAGCTCGAGTCGACTCCAAGACAAGCTTCACGTCAAAAGGCAGAAGACCAACTTTCGGAAACTGAGAGCCGAGTCGACTCCAAGGAAGTTCGAGTCGACTCCAAGACTGGGTGAGCCAAAAGACAGAGAATCTGGAGTTCGGGCTCTGAGATTCGAGTCGACTCCAAGGACAGTCGAGTCGACTCGAGTGGACAAAATTCAAAATTGGATCCACGGACTTCAGTGGATGAGCCGACTCCAAAATTGCCAGGTCAGCTCCAGAAGTTGGCGAGTCGACTCCGGGTCAAGACGAGTCGACTCCCAGTCGTGACGGCAACTTTAATTCAAATTTGGAACAGTTGCCGAGTCGACTCCGGAAAAGCTTGAGTCGACTCCCGCTACAGCCGAGTCGACTCCTGATCGCGCGAGTCGACTCCAACCCACCAACGGTCATATTGTCAGGCTGCGCAGAGTGTGCAGAACGGACAGAAAAAGCAGTGTAACGGCTAGTTTCCGTGGGGGTTGGCTTAAATAGCCACAGAAGACTGTAGCAAGGCAGAGAACAACCATTCCACTCCAAGCATTCAAGCTTTCAAGCTCTGCAACGTGCTCTTCAACGAAAAAGGGGAAGATCAGCATTTACTGCAACCAACTACATCTTTCCAGCAATTAAAGCCTCCTCCTTCTGCATTCAAGTCGACTACTCATTCGAGAGGAGACCGGAGTTCAAGAAGCCATTCCTCTACTTCAGCTTAAAAGCGTTTGAGGGCTTCTAAACTCCTCTTTTGATTATATTGTTTTACATCTGCTTTTGAGAAGCTTATTTTCCTTTCTTTCTATAACTTGTATTTACTTGGTTCAATCGGGGGATTGAATCAAGGGGATTAAGGTTGGTTGGTGAGCCAAGTTAAAAACCAACGTGTGTAAGGGTTTGATTGTGAGCCTGGAAAAACAATCGGGGTTGGTTCTAGTCGGTGAGCCTGGGAAAACCGACCGAGTTCGTTGTGAGCTCGTAAAACAACAAGTTTGGTTGTGAGCTTGCAAAACAACCGGCTGTAATCCAAGGGGGTTATAGTGAATTCCCAAGAGAGACTTGGGGAGTGGACGTAGGAGCAAGGGGTAGCTCCGAACCACTATAAAACTCTGTGTTTGCATTGGATTGTCTCTCTTCTTCTTCCCCTCACATCACTCACAGCACTTAGCATTAATTAAATAACTTGCAATAGTTTTTAATTAATCAACCACATCGTTTTAATCATCTAAATTATTTTAAAACCCAATTCACCCCCCTCTTGGGTTGTCTATCTGGGCAACAAGTGGTATCAGAGCCAAAAACTCTTCCACTCAAGAGTTAAAAGATCAAAATGACAACCCCATTTGGATCTTCTCACATTGAGGGTCAGTCCACCCAAAGACCCCCTTTCTTCAATGGATCCGACTACTCATACTGGAAGGCTAGGATGAGAATATTCATCCAAGCCCAATACTATGAGATGTGGACCATTGTAGTGAATGGCCCATACATCCCATCCATATATGTAGATGGTGTCAAGGTACCCAAACTAGAAACGGATTGGGATGAACATGACATGAGGAAGGCACAATTAAACTCTAAAGCTATGAATGTGTTTTATTGTGCCTTAGACCGTAATGAATTCAATAGGGTTTCAACTTGTAATTCTGCAAAAGAAATTTGGGACAGACTTGAAGTGACCCATGAGGGCACGAATCAAGTCAAGGAATCCAAAATAAACATCTTGGTTCATAAATATGAACTATTTAAAATGAATTCAAATGAAACAATCACATGCATGTTCACTAGGTTTACTGATATTGTCAATGCCCTAAAAAGCCTTGGCAAGAACTATAGTAACAGTGAGCTTGTCAGGAAAATCCTTCGGTGTCTACCAAGGTCGTGGGAAGCTAAAGTGACGGCAATCCAAGAAGCCAAGAACTTGAACAAGCTACCACTTGAGGAGCTTCTTGGATCCCTTATGACGCACGAGCTCACCATGAAACAACACAACGAGGAAGAGTCCTCCCATAAGAAAAAGGTAATAGCTTTAAAGTCTACTTCATCTAACAAAGATTTATCTTGCAGTAGCAGTAGTGAAGAAGAAGAAGATGAGGAAGATGGTGGTGAGGCACTTCTTGTGCGCAAGTTCAAGAAATTTATCAACCACAAGAAGTCCTATCATCAAAGGAGAGGCCCCTCAAATTCCTACCGCAAGGACAAAGGTAAGGAAAGAGAAAATGAGGGGATTGGGTGCTATGAGTGCAAAAAGCCGGGACACATCAGAGCTGAGTGTCCCTTACTAAAGAAGGGCAGCAAGTACAAGAAGAAGAAGAAAGCCCTTGTCACCACCCTATCGGACTCCGACGCATCATCTTCATCATCGGATGAAGAACAAGAAGAGAAGGCCAATTTCTGCTTCATGGCCAACGAAAACGAGGTAACTTCCGATACGCATTTTGATTTTACATTTGATGAACTTTATGATGCGTTTAATGAATTAATGATTGAATATAAAAATATAAATGTTAAAAACAGAGAACTAAAAGTAACTAACCAAACTTACATTCATAAGCATGATTCATTAATTAAAGATAAAGATAATCTTACCAAAGAAAATCTAGAACTTAAGACAAGCAACTAACTCTTAATTAAGAAGACTAACAACTTAACAAAAGATAATGAAAAACTAACTAAGGAACTTTCAGAACTTAAAAACCATAAACAAATCTTAAACAAAGATCTCACAAAAGAACTAAATGATTTAAAAGCAGAAAATCAAACATTAACTAAAGAACTTGGAAAATACAAACCTTTAGTTGAAAAGTTTACGTATAGTTCTGAAAAGTTAAATATGATACTTAATAATCAACGAGCCGTATTTAATAAAGCGGGTTTAGGATATAAACCAAGAAATAAACAAAAACTTCTTAGTAACTTCTTTGTTAAAGCTGGAGAAACTAAAATTAAGAAAATAATTTGCCTTTGTTGTGGTACAGTAGGTCATAAAGCAAATGTGTGTAATTTTAGGAAAAGTAAAACTAAAAGAAAAATTAAAAAGGTATGGGTTCCAAAAGGAACCAACTTGACTAACCAAGAAGGACCCAAGAAAACTTGGGTACCTAAGATGACATGATTTGCTTGTGTAGGAGTGTCTTGCAGCCAAAGTCAACAAAAACTGCTGGTATTTGGATAGTGGCTGCTCAAGGCACATGACGGGTGATAAAGATCAATTTTTCACCCTTGAAGCTAAGAAGGGAGGTGCTGTGACTTTTGGAGACAACAACCAAGGTCATATCATTGGTATTGGTAAAGTTCAAATCACCCCTTCTACTTTTATAGATAATGTTAGATATGTTGATGGTCTTAAGCATAACTTGTTAAGCATTAGTCAATTATGTGATATAGGATATGATGTTATGTTTAAACCATCACTATGCATTATAACAAATCCTAATGATAATAGTTTAGTTTTTAAAGGAATTAGACGTGGAAATGTATATGTTGTAGACCTAGAAGATCTTGCAAAACATAACCAATGTCTAGTTGTAAATGAAACTAAAGATAATGATGCTAGTTGGTTATGGCACCGTAAGTTAGGTCATGCAAGCATGGACACAATAACTAAACTAGTTAAAAGAGACTCCGTGATAGGTTTGCCAAAATTAAAATTTGAAAAGAACAAAATATGTGAAGCATGTCAATTTGGCAAACAATCTAGGAACTCTTTTAAATCCATAAAATGTGTCTCTACTTCTAGGCCTCTAGAATTACTACACATGGACCTATTTGGTCCAACTAGAACAACAAGCCTAGATGGAAATAAATATGGTCTAGTTATAGTAGATGATTACTCTAGGTACACATGGGTCATGTGCCTAGCACATAAGGATCAAGCATTTTCTGTTTTTAAGAAGTTCCATAAGGAAGTAACAAATGCTAGAGAGTCTTCAGTCATAGCCATTAGAAGTGACCATGGTACCGAATTCGAAAATCAATCATTTGATGAATTTTGTAGTAAAAAGGGGATAACCCATAATTTCTCAGCACCTAGGACACCACAACAAAATGGAGTTGTGGAAAGGAAGAATAGAACACTAGAGGAAATGGCTAGAACTATGTTATGTGAAAGTAACCTCCCTAAGTACTTTTGGGGAGAAACCATTAATACCTCTTGTCACATATTAAATAGAGTTCTATTGAGACCCATTATAAAGAAAACACCTTATGAACTGTGGAAAAACAGAAAACCAAAGGTTAATTATTTTCATATTTTTGGATGTAGGTGTTTTGTGCATAATAATGGGAAAGATAATCTAGGGAAATTTGACCCTAAATCTGATGAAGGAATATTCTTAGGTTATTCTACAACTAGTAAAGCCTATAGAGTCTTTAATAAAAGAACCTTAGTCATAGAAGAATCTATATATGTAGTATTTGATGACTCTAGTGACATCTCCTCTAGTAAGAAAGTTAATTTTGATGATGATGTTGAAATACTTGAGGAAAAGATAGATGAGATGGGATTACAAGATGATAATCAAAAGTTGATTGAAGGAGAATCATCAAGCCAAGAGGCTATTGTGGATCATGGGCTAACAAAAGCTTGGAGGTATGCTCACGGGCATCCTAAGGAACTCATTCTAGATGATCCATCTCAACCGGTTAGGACTAGAGCTTCACTTAGAAATCTAAATAACCATCTAGCTTTTGTTTCACACTTTGAGCCCAAACATATAGAAGAAGCCGAAAATGATGTAAATTGGATAAATGCAATGCAAGAAGAACTAAACCAATTTACTAGAAACAAAGTGTGGGATCTAGTAGAGAGACCTTCTAAATATCCAATTATAGGTACAAAATGGATATATAAAAATAAGCTAGATGAAAATGGAATTGTTATAAGGAATAAGGCTAGACTAGTGGCAAAGGGTTATAATCAAGAAGAAGGCATAGATTTTGATGAAACCTTTGCTCCCGTAGCTAGACTTGAGGCTATTAGACTATTATTAGCATATGCATGCTCTAAGGATTTCAAACTATTTCAAATGGATGTAAAAAGTGCATTTTTAAATGGGTATATTAATGAGGAAGTGTATGTAGAACAACCTCCTGGTTTTGAAAATCATCAATACCCTAATCATGTGTATAAACTGAACAAAGCACTTTATGGATTAAAACAAGCACCTAGAGCATGGTATGAGAGACTTAGTAAATTCCTATTAGAACATGAATTCTCTAGGGAAAATGTAGACACAACATTATTTCTGAAAAAGCAAAATAAGGAGATGCTATTAGTACAGATTTATGTTGATGATATCATTTTCGGTGCTACTAACAATCGCCTCTGCGAAGAGTTTGCTGATTTGATGCAGAGTGAGTTTGAGATGAGCATGATGGGAGAGCTGAACTACTTCCTCGGGCTTCAAATCAAACAATCTGAAGGAGGCATCTTCATCAATCAAGCAAAATATGTCAAGGAGATGCTCAAGAAGTTTGATATGGAAGGAAACAAATCAATCAGCACCCCCATGAAATCATCATGCAAATTAGATCAAGATGAATCAGGTAAATCTGTAGATCAAAAACTTTATAGAGGTATGATAGGATCTTTACTATATCTTACTGCAAGTAGACCTGATATTATGTTTAGTGTTTGCATGTGTGCTAGATATCAGGCTAATCCTAAAGAATCACACCTAGCTGCAGTTAAGAGAATTTTTAAATACTTAATAGGAACTAAGAACATAGGGCTATGGTACTCTAAAGAATCTAGCCTAAACTTAATAGGGTACACAGATTCAGACTTCGCTGGATGTAAGCTTGATAGAAAAAGTACCAGCGGGTCGTGTCAGTTTCTAGGAGAAAACCTAATCTCATGGTTTAGCAAGAAACAAAACTCGGTTGCATTATCCACTGCAGAAGCTGAATATGTGGCAGCCGGGAGTTGTTGTGCTCAAATCTTGTGGATTAAACAACAATTAGAAGATTATGGCAGTAAACAAGATAAAATCCCCATTAATTGTGATAATACAAGTGCCATAAATCTAACTAAAAATCCAATTCAACATTCAAGAACTAAACACATTGAGATAAGACATCACTTCATAAGAGATCATGTATTGAATGGTGATGTGTCACTCCAATTTGTTTGTACTGATAATCAATTAGCAGATATTTTTACAAAACCCCTAAGTGAAGAGAGGTTTAGCGTGCTTAGGAGGGGATTAGGAGTGATTGATCCATCCTAGTGGGAGTTTCCACTAGATTAATTGATTTTGATGATTAGAATGCGGTTAAAATAGAGTTTCTATTCAATGATCATCAAATCAGATCCCAATTAGGTGAAGTTCCCTCATTTGGCACGGTTATAGCATGACTTTTAGGTGCGTGCCAAGGTTAGAGACGACTCGAGTAAGTTTCAGAGCCGGCTCCTAAGGGGGAGTCGACTCGCACATAGTCGGGAGTCGACTCGAAGTCTACAGGCGCATAAGGAGAGTCGACTCGCGCATATTCTGGAGTCGACTCGAGGTCGAGTCGACTCGCGACTCAGGGGAGTCGACTCGCAGTTGGGATCCGACTTTTTAACCCTAGGTTTGTCGTTTCGCAAACACTTTTCTTTCAAGCCGCCACTGTTCAAAAAGCCCTAGAGCCGACTCCTAGGTCGTCCCCGATCGTCTCCAACCTCTGTTCGATCGATTTTTCACCGGTTCTTAGGGTTTTCGTCCGTTCCTAGGTCGTCTCCGGTCCGTCCCGAGTCTCCTCCGTCGACCTTTCTCCGTCCTTTAGGTGTTTCTTCCCGTTTAGGTCAAGATGCCTCGTAAGACCGTGGTTAGGAAGAGGTCCCGTCCCGAGGCCGGTCCCGAGCGGCGCTCCAAGGCGCGGCACGATCCCGCGAGGCAACCACCTTCGGCTCGTTCCCCGCCTAGGGCGGTTCCCGCAAGGCCGTTGGCCGGGAAGGCCGTCACCACCGGGAGGTATGTCGACTTTGACTATCTCTCCCGGGAAGAGTTCACCATAGGTGATAGGCTTAGAGCCCAGGGCCTAGAGTACTTCCTCACTTTGGACCTTCCCACTTACCCTGGCCTTGTTCAAGAGTTTTATAGTACCGTCCATCGGGGAGATGGAGGTATCGAGGGCACAGTAGTAGGTGTCCCTGTGCGTGTCACGGAGGATCTCATTGCCCACATCCTCCACCTTCTATTAGTAGGGGTGGCTCCCGCACACCCTGAGGATAGAGTTGAGGCCCTTACGGTCGTCTTAGGGCATCCACCTCAGTCCCCCCTAGACGAGGTATCTGCTAGCTCACTTCCTATTGAAGTGAGAATCCTTTTGAGTATTCTGTCCAGGTCCATCTTCCCTAAGACAGGAAGATTTGATTTTGTAAATGAGAGGGACCTAGCTATTATGTCTTACATTCTTCAGGACACCCCGGTCAACTTCCCCAAACTCATATATAGGTATATGTGTGAGCCCCTAGATAGACCTAGGCTCACCCTCCCATACGGCATGATTTTTACTCTTCTCTTTAGGGAGTACGAGATTCCCATTCCTGAGAGGGAACCCTCTCGTGCATTGCGATGGACAGATCGCTTGTGTACGGGGACCATGCACAGGATGGGGTTTCGGAAGAGAGAGGGGGTATGGGTTAGGAAGTCTACCCTCACCGCTCAGACCACCAGACCTTCACCCAGTCCTGAGCCCGATTCAGACTACCCAGACCTTCCAGACCATCCAGACCTTCCATCCACTCCTCCTGCTCCTACCACCTCCGCCGGACCTTCCTCCTCGGCACCATCCTCTATGGCGGTCCGGATTGATCCTAAGCAGCTCCGGGAGCTGCGACAGGAGATAGTCAGAGAGGTGAGGGATGAGCTGCTTCGGGAGCTCCGAGGTGCGGTGCCTGCTCCCACTCCTGCACCCGTATCTTCTCAGTTGGTCCCTTCCTTGACAGCCGTGACTGACATGACGGCTCATGTACGGGAAGAGATCTACAATGTCCGGAGTTTGGTCCAGGCCCAGTTCCACAGCATGAGTGAGGTCACGAGCTCCACTCGACAGATGCGAGAGGAGATAGGTCGTGACATGCACACCACCACCGAGGGGGCCGAGCGCTTGGCGAATGTACTCATCGACAAGCTGGACGCACTTCAGACATCGGTGACTGGGCTTCAGGCGTCGGTGACAGAGCTCTCCACTACACATAGCAGAGCCACCACGTCTATCATCACACAGCTTGGCCATGTCACAGATGCAGTCACCCTCCTCATGGAGCAGAGCCGATTGAGAGGAGGAGCACCATCCTCGAGAGGAGGAGCCACATCCTCGAGAGGAGGAGCCACATCCTCCAGAGGAGGAGATGCATCCTCGAGAGGGGGAGCTTCATCCTCGAGGAAGACATAGATGTGTTTGAGTTTTGTTTTGTATTGTTTTACTTTACTTATTGTATGCTCAAATCTACTTCAATTCATATCAATACAATGAGTAGACATCTTATCTTCAATTATGTGCCATTGATTGTGGTTGATTACCTCCTTTTTGGTATGATGACAAAAAGGGGGAGAAATATGTATAAAATGTGTAAAAGGGGAGAAATATGAAAAAAAATATGTAAAAGAAATCAATGGAAATAAATAAAAAGATAAACTCTTAAAAACACACACAAATTTGTTCTAAGTGGATTCGGTACCTCGAGGCTCATTATCTCTCTTTTGGGGCTCCTAATGGAGTAATCTCCAGAATCTATTCAAGGGATATTCGGAGATTAGCTGAATCCTACTCAAGAACAAATTGACAGATTTTCCCTCTAAAAACAAAAAATTCAGTTCAAAAACTTCAAAGCATTAAAAGAAAATTCAGAGAATCAAAACATAGTTGAATGCATATGTTGAGGGGGAGAATCTGAATTTTAATCAAGCTAAATCATTAATGACATATAAGCCAAACAATTGATTGCATAATATGAAGGCTTATATAATTCCAAATGAAAGGGGGAGCTTTAACTCCGAAATTTGTTGTTTCACTCCTTTCAAACTTGGATAAATTAAATTATCAGACATTTGAATTCATTTATGGATTTTATTTCATTATTTATTGAGCAAGTCATTTTACATATACTCAAAGTTTTGTCATCATCAAAAAGGGGGAGATTGTGGAGTGATTGATTAAAACCCCATTTGATTTTGATGAGCTCAAAGCATTTGAGTATATCTTGTGATTACTAATGAATTCAATTGAGTGTTTCAGTGAAAATCCTGTCCAAGTGTCTCTAGATTTTGGTTCATAGTATTTTGGATAAGTTAAGAAGTCTGCTGAACCAAAGTCTGAGACTCGAGTCGACTCCCGAGTATCATGAGTCGACTCCAAGCGTATCAAGTTCACTGGCACGAGCTCGAGTCGACTCCAGACTAGTACGAGTCGACTCCGACTGAGAACAGAAAGCCTCATCTCAGAACCTGTCAACGAGTCGACTCCTGAAGTGCGCGAGTCGACTCCAATGTTCAACGAGTCGACTCCAAGGTAGTAAGTGTCGACTCCAAGAGGTACACAAAGAAAAGTCAGAGAGCAGTTTTCGAGTCTGAGATTCGAGTCGACTCCAGTGGAACGCGAGTCGACTCCAGTGGAACGCGAGTCGACTCCGATGGTTGGCAAGTCGACTCCAGAGAAAGCAAGAGTCGACTCTCAGCGGTACACAAAGAAAAGGTCAGAGAGCATTTTATGGACTCTGAGATTCGAGTTGACTCCCGCAATACGCGAGTCGACTCCGAGACTGTGCGACCATCGACAGACAGAAAACCATGTTACTGCCTCTGAGATTCGAGTCGACTCCCAGACAGCTCGAGTCGACTCCAAGACAAGCTTCACGTCAAAAGGCAGAAGACCAACTTTCGGAAACTGAGAGCCGAGTCGACTCCAAGGAAGTTCGAGTCGACTCCAAGACTGGGTGAGCCAAAAGACAGAGAATCTGGAGTTCGGGCTCTGAGATTCGAGTCGACTCCAAGGACAGTCGAGTCGACTCGAGTGGACAAAATTCAAAATTGGATCCACGGACTTCAGTGGATGAGCCGACTCCAAAATTGCCAGGTCAGCTCCAGAAGTTGGCGAGTCGACTCCGGGTCAAGACGAGTCGACTCCCAGTCGTGACGGCAACTTTAATTCAAATTTGGAACAGTTGCCGAGTCGACTCCGGAAAAGCTTGAGTCGACTCCCGCTACAGCCGAGTCGACTCATGATCGCGCGAGTCGACTCCAACCCACCAACGGTCATATTGTCAGGCTGCGCAGAGTGTGCAGAACGGACAGAAAAAGCAGTGTAACGGCTAGTTTCCGTGGGGGTTGGCTTAAATAGCCACAGAAGACTGTAGCAAGGCAGAGAACAACCATTCCACTCCAAGCATTCAAGCTTTCAAGCTCTGCAACGTGCTCTTCAACGAAAAAGGGGAAGATCAGCATTTACTGCAACCAACTACATCTTTCCAGCAATTAAAGCCTCCTCCTCCTGCATTCAAGTCGACTACTCATTCGAGAGGAGACCGGAGTTCAAGAAGCCATTCCTCTACTTCAGCTTAAAAGCGTTTGAGGGCTTCTAAACTCCTCTTTTGATTATATTGTTTTACATCTGCTTTTGAGAAGCTTATTTTCCTTTCTTTCTATAACTTGTATTTACTTGGTTCAATCGGAGGATTGAATCAAGGGGATTAAGGTTGGTTGGTGAGCCAAGTTAAAAACCAACGTATGTAAGGGTTTGATTGTGAGCCCGGAAAAACAATCGGGGTTGGTTCTAGTCGGTGAGCCTGGAAAAACCGACCGAGTTCGTTGTGAGCTCGTAAAACAACAAGTTTGGTTGTGAGCTTGCAAAACAACCGGCTGTAATCCAAGGGGGTTATAGTGAATTTCCAAGAGAGACTTGGGGAGTGGACGTAGGAGCAAGGGGTAGCTCCGAACCACTATAAAACTCTGTGTTTGCATTGGATTGTCTCTCTTCTTCTTCCCCTCACATCACTCACAGCACTTAGCATTAATTAAATAACTTGCAATAGTTTTTAATTAATCAACCACATCGTTTTAATCATCTAAATTATTTTAAAACCCAATTCACCCCCCCTCTTGGGTTGTCTATCTGGGCAACAAACAGCCTTTGGGTTTCACTTCCAGTGATGGAGATCACAAGGTCTGTAAGCTGCAAAGGTCCATCTATGGACTAAAGCAAGCATCTCGAAGTTGGAACACTCGTTTCGATGACGCAATCAAAACATTTGATTTCATCAAAAACGAAGAGGAACCGTGTGTTTACAAAAAGGTTAGTGGGAGCGCTGTCGTATTTCTCGTACTGTACGTGGATGACATCCTACTGATAGGGAATGATATTCCCATGCTAAGCTCGGTCAAGGTCTGGTTGTCAAAAGAATTCTCCATAAAAGACCTTGGGGAAGCATCCTATATTTTGGGAATAAAAGTCTATAGAGATAGATCTAAAAGGATGCTCGGCCTTTCACAGAAGATGTACATAGAGGAGGTGCTGAAGAGGTTCAGCATGGAAAACTCCAAGAGGGGTCTCTTACCCCTTAGGCATGGAATTCATCTCTCCAAGAAGATGTGCCCCAACACATCTGAAGAGATTCAACGCATGAGCAAGATTGCCTATGCATCGGCAATAGGAAGCCTCATGTATGCCATGTTATGTACATGACCTGATATAGCTCTTGCTGTGAGTGTCACAAGCAGATATCAGTCGAATCCAGGTGAAAAACACTGGACAGCTGTGAAGAATATTCTTAAGTACTTGAGAAGAACTAAAGATTTATTCTTGGTTTTTGGAGGATCATCAGAGTTAAAGGTAGAAGGATACACAGATTCAGACTTCATGACTGATGTCGATGATAGGAAGTCAACATCTGGATATGTATTCTTGTGCAATGGTGGTACGGTAAATTGGAAGAGTTCTAAACAACCGATTATTGCTGATTCTACTATGGAAGCTGAATACATCGCCGCCTCCGAAGCTGCTAAGGAAGGCTTCTGGTTCAAGAAATTCATTACGGAATTGGATGTAATGTCATCAGATGCCATAACACTCTACTGCGATAATAATGGCGCCATAGCTCTTGTTAAGGAGCCAAGGTCTCATCAGAAGTCCAAGCACATAAAGTGGCGCTTCCACCTCATACGCGACTATGTTGAGAAGAAATATGTAGAGGTGCAGAGAGTAGACTCCGCGGATAACGTGGCAGACCCGTTCACTAAGCAGCTAGTCAGCAAAAGACTGAAGCCCACCTTGAGAAGATGGGGCTTAGATATATGACTGATTGGCTTTAGTGCAAGTTGGAGATTGTTAGATGTATGCCCTAGAAGCCAATCTGGCTGACACATTATTAATTCTAGGGACATAATTTTGTACTTGACTATTTATTATTGAATAAATAAAAGGCATCTTTTCATTCATATTATTTATGTGTCTATGAATCGTCCAAGAAATTAATAAGATGATGATACATATTTTCAAGAGTTGAGAATTTGAGCCATGTATCATTGGTGATTAATTTCTAAATGCTCCTGATCAATGGATCATCACGAGGACGGTGATCGATCCGATCAGTGCACAGATCACTTTCCTTCTGGATGGACGAGACTTGAGTCCACAGTGTAGGGACACTGAAGTGATAGTGCAGGTGCTTGTTAGAGAACAAGGGTACTGAGCGTGACCAATACAAGAAGTCACTTGGATGTCTATCCACTCGTCAGTGACTTGCTTGATGTTGCAGTAGTGTGACTGGTCCTTTGACCTGCGGTGCTTCGGCTACTCACAGTGAGGTTATTGTAGTTTGACTGCACACATACATGGTCTCTAGCCATATGGGTCCATGCAGTGTAGATTGGCTGCAGTAAGTTCACTGTAGGAGTAGGGTATGCACCTATAAGGAATCTATCGACCTTGATAGATAAGGAGAGATCCTATGTGATTTATAAGACTGAGTTCGTAAGACCTCGGCCGGGGCAGTATGCACAGTGGAGAAAGAGTTTTCCACTCTCGAACTTAAGTCGAATAAATCTTCACATATGACAGACGATGGGGTTTGACGAGCTGTCCATGACCTCCGTCCTGTAGGGATCCACGATAGTAGGACTGTATCATATGATAACTGCACCTAGAGGTTCATCATTCTATTCTACTGGATAGCCACTACATGCTGCTAGGTGTCACTGGTGGATGGTGGGACTCACAGGGATTATCTCGATGATCGATAAACCCTAATGAGTAGAGTTGGAATCGTTCCAATCCATTGAAAGGAGTTTTCAATGATATTATGATAGAGATCATAATATATCAGAATAGGACCTATGGGGTCACACACTAGAAGTATTGACCGATTCGATGGTTGAATCGTGATTAGGAATCACAAGTAATCAATTCGATTGATATTCAGTTGAAGAAGGAACAAAGGGAATTGATTAATTGGACTTAAACACAAATCCTACTTCGAGTAGAATTCCTAGAGTCCTATTTGGATTAGGACTGAGAATCCTAGTTGGAGTAGGACTGGGATTCCTACTTGGAATAGGATTCCTACAATCCTAATTAGATTAGGATTTTTGAATTAAAATTGGATTCCTACTTGGAATAGGATTCCTAGAAGACCTAATTGGATTAGGACTTCGGATTCAAATAGAGTCCTAATTAGATTAGGACTAAAATTAAATATGTCCTAATTTGGATTAGAGTTT
The DNA here is from genome assembly GCF_051530095.1 of Phoenix dactylifera. NCBI lineage: Eukaryota > Viridiplantae > Streptophyta > Magnoliopsida > Arecales > Arecaceae > Phoenix > Phoenix dactylifera. The sequence continues at coordinate 62,130,663 of NC_143190.1, read as the reverse complement.
CTTAAGTCATAATTAATTATTAATCTAATAAATCAATAAGACTCCTAATTGGATTAGGATTGAAGAGTTCAATTGAGTCAAAATTGATTTAAGTTCTAATTGGATTAGGACTTACCTAGATTGGATCCAAATTGGTTCACCCTTGGGCTAAGCCTAATTGGATTAGGGCTTGACCACATTAGGGCATCCCAATCCTTACTTAATAAGGATTAGGGCAACCATGAAGGAGGGGCACACGCCCCTCCTCCTTTTCTTGGCTTGTGGCGGCAACACAAGAGGGGCTGGCGCCCCTCTTGGAAGGTGATCAAGGGCTCCTAATTTGTAGGAGCCCTTCATACCTTTAAAAGGGGAGCAAGGGGGCCGGCGCCCTATTCATGTGAATCCTCTCCCTTCCAAGCCGTGGCCTCCCTCTCCTCCTCCTTGGATCAGCCGCAAGCAAAGGGAAGAAAAGGAAAAGCCATTGGCGGCCCCCTCCTCTTCTCTTCCTCCTTCCAACGCAAGGAAAAGGGAGTAGGCTGCAAGGGTTTTGGTTCTTCATCCAGTTGCCTTCTTCTTCTTCCTCCTCTCAAGCACAATCAAGGGTTGATTGATGGAGAGGAAATCAACCATCAAAAGAAGTCTTTGCAAGGGAGCTAGCACCCCAGAAAGACAAGAAAGCTTTGATCGGTCCTCTGCTTCGTGTGGATACCCGTAGAGGCCGGACACTTGAACGGCTTCAAGCGAACCCTCTTCCTAAAACCACGAACTCAGATTTGCGGTGATCATCTACCCGCACAAGGTGAAGATCTGATCTTCTTAAAGTTATAAAAAGTTTTTAATCCTTACCTATCTACGAACGGTTATCAAACGACGTTCATGCGATGAATGTCGATCCCGCGCATGCCCCTTCCGCTGCCATCTGATTTTTGTTTTGAAATATCAGCGGCATGGGCGGGTTTCTAACAGTGGTATCAGAGCCTAGGCTTCGTAGATTAAGGTAAGAATTAATTATCTAAAGGCTTATTAGATCTGAAAATTGAATGATCATGCATGCTGAAAATTTCTGCATGCAGATTTTTCAGGGGTGCTGATTTTTGCATGCTGATTTTTATGTGATAAGATGATGATTCTAATTGCATTGTTAATGAGATTACAAAGTTTAGAATCATGATTAGCATGATCAGCAACCTATGTCATGATATAATCAGTTAGTTTTCAGATCTGAAAATTATAATTGTTGCATATGGTGATGATCATAGGATTCAAACCCTTTTGGTATCAAATGTAATGACCTGCGATGTGATCTGTGATGTCATGTAGTTTTTCAGATGCTTGCATGCATCTTATTTGATGTTTTGAGAGGCCTGCGTGCCTCCTAAAAGGGAGATGTAATTTATTTTTATTTTATTTTATATCTGGTTGTATTTCTGTGATGTGATGTACGTCAACGATCAAGTCAAAGATGATGCATGAGATGAGCAGGGGTCTAAGCGGTTGATGGCGATTGGATCAAGAGTTGGTCAAGGATCGAATCAAGGAGGCTTGGAACCAATTCAAGAGTTGAAGACTAGTTGATCGATTGACGTGCATGTGCTTGTAATACGACCTAACTAGAATCCATGATCATCACCTATTTAAAGTTTAGCTTTAATTATTGCTGCGATTATAACTGCCTGCAATGTGCCGTTTGCATGTGATGTGAATGAGAGTCGGGTAGATAGGTTTACATGTGATGTAGCAAACCCAATTGAGACCTAAATTAAAACCTCCTCAATCAAGTCGAGAGTGAACCAACATGAGCAAGTCATATTAGATTAATTGATCTAATTGGTGTCTAGGAAAGCATGAAAGGTGGTTACTTAATTAGGACCTTACTCTCTGAGTAAGAGGAGCCTCCCACCTCCTTACCTGGCCAATTGTTCGATTACCTCTTATGAAGAGCTCAAGTTGCAAACACTAAGACCTGATTAACCAATATTAAGTCAATAGGTCTTCCACTGTAGTAGAGCTGCTAAGGTCTTTCTGATGTTGATTTGTCTCGGCTGGACACAGTGGTCAAGTTGCATCGGGGGGCTGGACCTCTCTATAGACATGAGATGTTGTAGGGTAAAGGTGGGGTTGGGCACCAATAATGTTAGGTGAGGACCCAATGACGACTTTATTCCTACGGTTATACGGTGGGTCTGACTTAACTAAGAAATGGGACCAATAACTGTTAGGTGAGGTTTTCATGGCTTAGAGACCAAGTTACACTGCAACATGCTTGAGAAGCATTGTACAAGAGTTGTACATTCATCAATCTATGTGTCACCAATAACTGTTAGGTGAGGTGGCATGTAAATCGGTGGGACCGCAGTACCCACTAGAAACCCTAGTCGTGTGGAATTTCCGTTTCTCTACCAGGAGAGTGTGAGGGATTCGAGAAAATAGTGGGAGTTACATTTGTTCTAAAAGACCTTAGAACAAATTAATGATCAAGTACAAAAGTCTAACTAGAATCTTTACTCTCTGCAGATACAATGTCAGCTTCAAACCCTTTGACCCGTATTCTTGAGACCAACCGACTGATCGGAACCAATTACAAAAACTGGTTTAGAAACCTCAAAATTATTTTGGACTGTGAGAAAATAGGCTACATACTCGATTCAGATAGCCCCACACTACCAACACGTCCTACTGATGTTCAGCGTCAGATGCATCAAAAGTGGATGGATGATGACATTAGAGTTAAATGCTATATGATGGCATCCATGTCAAATGAACTCCAATCCAGCATGAAAATATGAAGACTGCTAGGGACATACTGGCACACCTGCAAGAGTTGTATGGTGAGCAGAGTCGCACAGCTCGTTTTGAAGTGTCCAAGAGGCTCTTCAAGACAAAGATGCGCGAAGGGCAGTCTGTCCATGATCACGGTCTGACTATGATCAAGGACCTAGAGGAGCTTGAGAAGCTCGGAATGAACATGCACAAGGAATTGCAAGTGGATTTGATCCTACAGTCACTTCCTGATTTATTTGGTCAGTTTATAGTAAACTACCACATGAATAAGATTGAATGCACTAAGACTGAACTGATAAACATGTTGGTAACTGCTGAGGGAGCTTTGAAAGGTTCAAGGGGCAATGTCCTTGCTGCTGAGTTGACTTCTGGTTCCAAGAGAAAGTCTACTTGGAAGAAAAAGAAGCCTGCTAAGAAGCAGAAGAAAGACAAGAAACCAAAGAAGGAAGTTCAAAAGAAAAAGGCTAATGACAAAGGAAAATGTTTCCACTGCAATGTCGACGGCCACTGGAAGAGAAACTGTCCTTCATACCTCGAGAGCCTGAAGAACAAGAAAGGTGACACACCTTCAGAAGGTATAGACTTGCTCATAATTGAAACTAATCTAACGGTTTCTTCTACTTCTAGTTGGGTTATAGATTCTGGTTCTAGTGCTCATCTATGCACTACCATGCAGGGTCTAAAGGAAAGTAGAAGGCTGGCGGAAGGTGCGGTAACCCTTCGGGTTGGCAACGGGGCAAAAGTTGCTGTTGTGGCTGTGGGCACCTACCATCTGCGACTACCGTCTGGTTTTAGTTTATTACTTAGAGACTGCTATTATGTACCTGCTGCTAGCAGAAATTTGATTTCTGTTTCATGTCTAGCACAGGAAGGTCATGTTTTCTAAACATTATAAAAACTGATCTTAAGAATTCTGAATTATTTTCTAAGTCATCCTAACATATATAACAATATATTCCTTGAAACACTCAGTTGAATTCATTAGTATAATATGAAATATACTCAAGTGTTTTGGGCTCACAACAAGAAGAGAACAATAATCATTATATAACAATATAATGGTTTCAATTATTATAAAAACTGATCATAAGAATCCTGAACCATTTTCTAAGTCATCCTAACATATATAACAATATATTTTCCGAAAAACTCAGTTGAATTCATTAGTATAATATGAAATATACTCAAGTGTTTTGGACTCACAAAATCAAATAAGAGAACAACAATCACTCAACAAGAAGTAACTCGGTTAGTTAGGCTAGCAGTGGAGCTTGGAACAAAGTAGTTGTCTTTGATGCAAGATATATGGTTGAGTCATGATAACTGGGTTTAATGATGTTGCGAGGGAGATTGATAACTCTCACACAGGGGTGGCCCAAAACATTTGGAGACCTAAGGCAGATTCAGTGGATGAAAACTTTTTTTAATATTAAATTTTTTTAATAAATATAAAATATTTTAAAAAAAGATATGAAAATAGATAGCTGTCAAGTACATTATTTCAACAAAGATACATGAATGCAATAAATACAGACAAAAAACCTCTTTTTGATATAATTTTTGAATAGAAGTACGAAAAGGTAATTATGCTTAAGGAAGGGCCCATGAAACTGATTAAATAACTGAGATAATGCTTGGCAGTATTGTTTACCATGTCAAGCAAGAGCGGAAAAAAGGTTATCCCATGGCACTTGATGGTCAAGGTAAAAGAAGAGAATTTGTCCAGAAAGGAGCCTCTAGAAAGTAGGGGTATTATGGAAAATTCACTCCATCTAATTAATAAAAGTCCCATCCCACCATCTCCCCTTCAAGTGAGTACACTGCAACATCACAGCACGGCAGCCATTCAATCCCCCCTCCCTCCTTTTCTCTCTCTACCCTCCAAGAAGTCCATCTCCAATCCCCCTATCTTTCTTCCTGATGGCCCAGCTGAGTAATGTGAGGGAAGAAAAACCAAGACCAAAACCAAAAAAGAGAGGGGATGAAAGATAAAGAGTGCCTTCAGATATGTGTATCACGCCAACCAAATCCTCCCTCTCTCTTTCTCTCCACCCAAAACAAAACTACTGTCCCCAACTTCGCAAATTGCCCCTCTGCAGGCCAGGAAACTCTCCACCCCCTTCCATCAAGGGGAAAGACTCATAGCCAGCTCCTGTTTCCATTTTATGTAGGCTTTTGCTTCCTTTTGGTCACGGTCAGACACAAAAAAACAGAGCAAGAAACCTTCCTCTCTCTCTCCTCTCCTCTTTTTATTTCATCGCAAGTCGGTGCCTTTTTACTTTCTTCCTTTCTTCTATGGTTATCTTCCTTTTGCCTCCTGGAGGCCTTTCATTGGCCCGAGGCCTTAGGCGACCACCTCAGTCGCCTAAAGCTCGGACCGGCCCTTCCCTCACATGCATGCTCAAGCATGGAAAGGGTCGGAACAGTAAGATCATATGCTGAATTTTTTTCACTGCATGCAAAGTTTGTATTAGTATGCAGCATCAAAATGGATCGAGCGTGGATTCCGTAAAAATGATCCTGAGTAGATCAAAAGCCACAAACTTGATTTGGCCAGCAAGAATTATTTAGTTCAAGAACGGCGTGCGGCCTTAAGTAATTACAACCAACGTGGTCTTGATCTGATCTAGACCTACCGTTTGATTCATCGGCTTTCACTAAGATTGCTTAGACCCTGAACCGATTCTCGTCCGATTTGGTTAGGCTATCGGCCTGGATCTTACCATTCCACATGTAGCACTGATTTTGTGTGCAATTTCTTCTTTTTAACTTGAAAGTAGGTGCTTCAATTTTGAAGTGCTGCAGAGTTTCAGCACCTCACACATCCTTTGGCGTGACGGTCTTTCAGTGCTATCTCATACAATAAATTGGTCCGGTGAGCATTTTGACCTAGCTTTCGACCTGCTATATATGCCATCCCAGTCTTGCTCTTTTCCTTCTCTAATTTTGCTTAGCTTAAATCATCTCCCTTGGATTTCTAATGCCCACATCTCGAGGACTACAGCTGAGTTTTATCTCATTGAGCCTTGTAAAACCATTTTCATGGTCCAATGCAGCATTAACTGCACGTTATTATTGAGATACCCATTATGCATGTGGCCCACAACACATTACATCAAAATTTAATTTTTTTCAGCAATACATGACTACATGCAGGTACAAATGCCCCAAACATTTACTTATCTAGATGAGCAATGTTACACTAATTCAGAAAATCACTTTAAAAGTCACTTAGATGTCTTGCCCTAATTGCTTTGCTTCATTTAATAGCATACTTGCACATGATGCCAATTTAAAGGAGGGTTCAGGTTGTATATTTTATGTTAAAAAATAATTGATCTTTTTTGCGATGTTGGAATATATCTTGTATTGGCATTTTGATGTTACCTTTTTTTTATCTATCTGCACAGATCTTTGGGTACTGCACGGCTCATGGTGAATTTTTGGATGATGTTTTCAAGACCACTTCAGCAATTCCCGTCTCAATTCACGACGTGCATCCAATGCTGACATTTTGGACAGAGCCATGTCTCAGGCTACGGAAGTCACTTCGGTGACACCATCGACTTCATCTGGATTGGCCAGAAATATCTAGAATACCTGTTCTAGTGTTGCAGCGGCTAGGTATGTTTCTTTTTCTTGCGTACTCCTACCGTCTGGTTATCTTAAGATGAATTTTGATGGTGGTATGGCGATGGATAAAGTATCCGATAGAGTGAGTTTTGTTGTCAGAAACCATTATGGTAGATTGATTGCAACTGATGGACGGAGCTCACCAGGCTTGACTACTGTAGGGGCGGAGCTATGAGCAGCATCATGGGAGGGCATCCTGTATGCGAGACGTGTGCTGGGTGTCGATAGATTGCGTATTGAGGAACACTTTGCCACGGTGATTGATTGGATATGGGGAGCAGATAGGTATGGCGATGGTCACCCGTTGATTCGGAATACTCGCAAATTGGTATAAGAGTTGTCCGCTACCCAAATTGTTCATATGTATGGAGAGGCAAATAAAGGAGCGGAGTGGGTCGCCTCATATATGGCACGTCATTCTGAAGATGTCATCTGGATGAGCTTAGCAGGTGTTCTCTATCTATTGCACTGCTTATTTTCTTTTGATTTGGCAGGATGTACTGAAAATGAAACGCCATTTAAAAAAAAAAAAAAAAACAATCAAGTTGTCACGTCAGCATTGCAGCCACTCCCCCTGCCACGTCTTCCTCTTTGCCCCCCGCGTGTACACAACCGCAGCTCCGCTACTCGGAAACAGCCGGCCCCTCTTTAATTTCTTTTTTGTACTTTAGACCAAAAGGTGAGAAAAAGAAAAGTTCCATGGCGGAAAGCGGGTCGAGCTCTTCTTCGAGCTTCTCGCCCGTCGCATAGAGCCATGGGTGTGAGGAAAATCCCGGACAGCACCTCGCCCGCAGACTCCCCACGCCGTCCCGGCCCCAAAAACCGCCTCCCGAGAGAAATCTCGAACCAACCTCTCCACCTCCTTCTCTTGTCCCTGTTCCCATTGGCCAAAATACCCCTCTTCGTCACTCTTCTTATCTCATACATACAAGGTTATCCCGGTCTATCGTGCCAATATTCTTTCACCGTGCCACCCCGTCACCTCCGACCCCCGGACACGTGCTCAGATTCTTTCGCTACCTTTTTCTCTTGATATTTTTCCCTTCCTCTCAGATCTGACTTCCCCCCTCTCCTCGTCGCCTCTTATAGTTTATAACGTTCATCCATCTTAGAAGTGAAGAGAAGATGACACACGCACACACAGAGAGAGCAGTTGCAATAAAGATTTAGAACGTTGCCAACCATTTGTTATCGCTAGGTAGGTATCTTAATGAGTCGCTTGTTCACTTCTCCCAGCAGCGTTTGCTTCCACTAGACCGAGATATTTAATCTTTTCTTGCAAACTTCCTCAGGGATTTGCTGCACCTGCCAGGACTTTGGATTTCCATTTTTATGCTGTGAGTTATTTCTTAGGCGCATCATTCTACCCGACTCGATCCCGTCTTCAGTTTTCCCTCCCTGTCTCACGACTCAATTGTTTTTTTTAAAACTATTGCTCGTTTTACGGAGTTTATATATATATAATTCCCATTGTTATGCTGTGACTTATTTCGTCGGTGCATCATTCTACCTGACTCGATTCCTTCTTCAGTTTTCCCTCCCTGTCTCCCGACTCAATTGTTTTTTTAAAAAAAACTATTGCTCGTTCTACGGAGTTTATATATATATATATATATATATATATATATATATATATATATATATATATATATATATATTTCCCATTCTTATGCTGTGAGTTATTTCCTCGGCGCATCATTCTACCTGACTCGATTCCTTCTTCAGTTTTCCCTTCATGTCTTACGACCAATCATTTTTTTAAAACTATTGCTCGTTTTACGGAGTTTATATATATACGCATACGTGAAAAACTAAGATGGCTTAGACACTTTCGTTTGGCCTAGTTTTCTTCGTTGCGGATATTCTTCATCTCCATCCTTCGCGTTTCGCGTGTAAGGTTGGTGTGGACGGAGATCGCAAAGCAAGGGGCTGGTTTCGTTCTTTAGGGAGCGACCCCCGCCTCGCATCACGACAATATACGGACACTTGGTCGTAGCGCTCGTTTTACGATTTCTAAACCCACGCCGCCCGTTATACCCTCATATATTCTTAAAATTACGACAATGACCCTACGAAGGAAAACTTTTTTGCTGAAGCGAGTTCTGCCGTCCATGTCGACAGGTTGTGTGTGATGGACGGCGGATTCAGTTTTCTGATAAAAAATTTTATGCGGCCGTTGAGGTGGGTTTCGAGGACATATGTGTGAAGTTGGCGATTGTGGCATTGTCGTGGTTTCTTTGGAAAATGTTAGCTATTTAAGGGATATGGGTTCGCGAGAGGGGGGGGGGGGGGGGGGGGAGGGGAAGGAAGACGAATCCCCCTAACTAGGTTTGGTTATTTCTTTGATTTCAGATCGACCTCAGACGCTTGGAGGCCCCTCAAATAAACAAAGAGAAAAAGGGAAGAGGACTCCCCGGCGGCGGCGGCGGCGGCGGCGGCGATCATGCCATGCACGGCGGCGGCGGCGGCGATCATCCACCGCGGGTCACCGGCGGCGTCGGCGGTGGCTAAGGAGCACCGCCGCAGCCGCCGGGACGGGATCCGGCGGTCGGGGTCCGGCACCGACCTCGTCGGGATGCGGCGGTCGCGGTCGGAGCCCCAGCTCCGGTGCTCCCTCAGCGCCCCCCGCCCCGCCACCGCCGCTTCCGCGCCGGCGAAGCTCAAGACTAGCCGCTCCGTCGGCCTGCTCTCCTTCATCCCCAACTCGATCCGATCGTTTCTGTTCGATTCGGAGGAGGCGCATGGGGGGACGAGATTGGTGGATCCGGATGAGAGCAGCGAGGAGGAGGTGGGATCGGAGACGGAGAAGCGATCGAACTGGGTGGAGAGGATCTGGGAGCTGAGAAACCACTGGTGGGATCGGAAGCCTAGAGAAGACGAGAAGGCCGCCGGCGACGGCGATGGCGAGGAGACCGAAGAGTTCTGCCGGGCGAGTTACGACTCGGGCGATGAAGGGGGAGCGGGGGAGGAGCGGAGCGAGTGGGATCGGGAGTCGTTCGCCCGGCTCTTGGCCCCGGTCCCGTGGACGGACGCCAAGCTCTTCTCCCAGTTGGCGTTTCTCTGTAACATTGCCTACGTGATACCTGAGATCAAGGTTAGTTTATTTCCTCCTCTCATCACATGATCATGATCTGATCAAATAGTTGGTTTCCTTTCTTTTTATGAGTTTAATTAATTAAATCATTATTTTTAATCTCATACAAAGAACCTGGAGGGGGATTTGTTAGTTCGCGAGAATATGTTGGCAAGCTACAGGGGGGGCGCGTTGGATTGAGTAGCCGTTGAGAACTTTGTATATTATCTCACGTCAAATTGTTCCGCTGTAGGCTTAGTTTGAGTTTACCTATGACTTCAAGCCCTTGTTTAAATAGGTCATGTATTCGTACTATTTATCCTACTTTTTTACTAGCATGTTGCTATCAACCACCCCTCAAATCACTTCTTGGCTCACCAAACTGATACGGCAATTAGAGATAAATTAGGACCTCGTCGTCTCCTCTATTGTCACGAATCAAATTGTTCAACGCTGGTCTTGGATTGAGTTTCTTCATCGTCAACATCAGACATTTATAGTCATAGAATTTGTTTTTGACTTCTAATATATATTTCATTAATACTTTCAACTCTTTGCCACCATCTTTGTTGTTATCATAGTACTACGATCAATCATCTATCAGAATGCCACTCAGCTCCAGGCGGATCTAGTGGTTGGGGATTGGCATGGTTCGCAGGCAGGTCGGTGGTGTTAATCGGGTCCAATTTTCCATTTAACCAATCACCAATTCCCATGTCAAACTGGTGAACTGAGAGATGAGAGATCATCTAGCAGATGATTTTTAATGTTTTTCTTTCTATCCGTATAATAAAAACAATAATTTTGTAGTAACCATTATTTATTGCTATAATAATCTACGAAAAATACAATGAATCTTGCCAATTGTATTAAGATTTATTCTTGTGATACAATGATCATCTAATAACATAGTAGCCAAAAAATAATTGTACTTCAATTTTTTTTTTTAATAATTTATCATTTAGTGTGAACTTTTGGGGTATATCCACCTTCTCAATTCCACGTGGCCATGGGTCTAATTGAGTTTTGCTTCTGTATATTTTTATTTCCTAAAATTGTTTCATTTTCTTTTAATCTCATCTCTTGAAAGGGCCAAACCTTTATATCTCATGACAACCGGTTCAACCTGCCTCTATAAGGCAAGCGCGAAAGGAGACGACGATGGCCTCTTTCCTTTCTTTTGCATCCTACACCACCTTGGTTGCGAGAGAGAGGATAAAAAAATATAAAATATATAAATAAATCTATTTTATCCTATCAGCTTAAGCTTTTGAGATAAATAGTGATTTCAACATTATATGATGAGATGGAACACAAATATCCCCCCTATTTTTTACTGAATAATTCATGGTATATCTGGTTACCAAAAAAAAACAATCCCAGCCGTCCACTCCAAAACTATAAATGGTTCTCATGAAAATATACTGAAACAGAACTCCAAGAATGTTCACTAAACAAGATCAAGATCTGAGCTCCTTTTTAAAAATGAAAATCCCTTCTGTTTTATCCCCCTCGCCTGCATGGCGTGGGATGGGCCTTTCAAATTGTCATCATCAGCTTCATCATCATTAATATTTCTGAAATCGTTATGCTGGGGGACTTGGGTCTTGGGAGAATTTACGTATAAAGTGGTTTTTTTAACGTAATTAATCTTATACTTTTCTAATTATAGGCAGAGGACCTGATGAAATACCATAATCTTCGGTACGTCACTTCCTCGTTGGAAAAGAAATCGGAGGCCGCAATCAAGGCCCGGCTCGAGAGCGACTCGACCCATCCTGCGCCTGAACCGACCGGTCCGTGCCGAAGATCCGGCCCCGGAACCCAGCTTCCGATCCGGCCCTCCGTGGCCTACGAGATCGCCGCGTCGGCCGCGTCCTACGTCCACTCCCGCGCCAAGGGCCTCCTGTCCCTCGGCCGGGAACCCAGGGTCACCAATCGCGGGGAGAGATTCGGCGAAGGGCCGGAGGAGGCGCTGTCGCCGAAGGGGACTCCGGGCCAGGAGGCACTCGGAGAAGGGCCGGCGGAGGAGCAGTCGCCGAAGGGGAGTCCCGGCCGAGTGTACAAGACCAATGTGGCCGCTTACGTGGCAAGGTCGACGATGACGGCGGTGGTGGCGGCGGAGGAGGAGGCGCGGCAGGAAGCGGCGGAGGATCTGCGGTCGCTCCATTCCTCGCCGTGCGAGTGGTTCGTATGCGACGATCCCAGTACCGGCACTCGCTGCTTCGTCATCCAGGTCGGTTAAATCCGACAATTGCCCTTGAACTTCTCATTTATTACATAGTTGCCCCTGTCGTTCCAAATTCTGCCACTAACTGTTCGACCAAATGGCAGGGTTCGGATTCGCTGGCTTCCTGGCAAGCCAACCTGTTCTTCGAACCCACCAAATTTGAGGTAAGCTCACCGTGAGTTTTCAACCGCACTTTTTTCTTCTCCTTTCCTTTTTTAATTTTTCTCAGTCCTTTGGTTAATCTTTACGTTTATCTTCTTTCTTTCTCTTTCTTTCACCTTTTTCCAGACACTTGTATATATTATATAATTACAATGGGTTTTAAATAACGACTGTTCTTTATAAATGGCTGTTGCATGGTGAAGGTCTCTCAACATAATGGCTATTGAAGGTCTTAATCTTCATAGCTTCCAATTTCATCAAAAAAAAAAAAAAAAGGAATCACATTTTTATGTCAACTCCGGAAAAAAATGTTCATATGAACAGTGATTTGGAAATAAAATTGTTAACCTTTTTTTTTTTCTTCACCATCCGTTGTTTTTCACTATGTCAGTATTTACGGTTATTATAACAATCAATATCTTATTATCAGCTCAGGCTAAATTGAGCAAATGATGGCCAATGCTTCTTTTATAATAATGAAGAAGAACGGTACAGTAGGGTCCATTATTAGACTCTTATGTCGTTATGTTTCGAAAGTTATCTAACTTGATCTGGGGTTGCATCTGAAAAGGAGACGGAGGTGCAGGTACATCGAGGGATCTATGAAGCGGCGAAGGGAATATACGAGCAGTTCATGCCAGAGATCGAGGAGCACCTGGAGCGTTGGGGTGACAGGGCAAAGCTTCGATTCACGGGGCATTCTCTCGGAGGGAGCCTCTCGCTCCTCGTCCACCTCATGCTCCTGTCTCGGGGCTTCGTCAAGCCCTCCACCCTCCTCCCCGTCGTGACCTTCGGCGCCCCGTCCGTGTTCTGCCGGGGGAAGCGGGTGTTGCAAGCGCTGGGGCTGGGCGAGGGGGAGGTGCGCTCGGTAATGATGCACCGGGACATCGTGCCCCGAGCCTTTTCTTGTGGCTACCCAAACCACGTCGCCCAGGTCCTGAAGCGCCTTAACAAAGCATTCCAGTCTCACCCTTGTCTCAATAACGAGGTGAGTCCTCTTTCTAGCTCTCATTTCAATGATTCATGGGTCTCAATCTGAATCCTGTCGTGGCTCTTATGTTAATGGTCCAACAATAATGGATTAACTCGCCATTTCTGGAGCTGGGTCCTGCATATATTTTACCCGTTTATTATTTTCAAAGGGTGCAATTTGAATTAATTAGTTCAGATTAGAATTCGATCTAGCACCAAAATTTTCAACCCAAATGCAATGAAACTAGGGTTAGGTTAGATTAGTTGGGTTGGCTTGGTCCAAAAGGGGTAGTATTGGCAAAATCTGACCCTTATCGGACATCCCATGCAAACCCACCATAAGTTAATGGGTTTGAATAGGTAATTGGGTTGATTTAGTCGACCCAGTATCAGTCAAATTATATCTCGGTGGGTTTAAATTCAGCCTCTAGATCTGTGAAACACATGGGGTTAACCAAATTGGCTCCTGGAACTAACACGGTTAATAGTTTCTAGTTTTTTAGTATGATTCTATTCACTTGTGAAAGGTTATATTGAGTGATGGATAGGATGTTCCATGAAGTTTTAGAATATGGGATGGTATTTTAGCTAATTTTACCCTTAATTAGTTCATGACCGTCATGTATCCTGATTTTTTAAAATTTTATAATTATAATGATATATTTGAAGTTCAATTATTTTATTGTTTGTTGTCTTAGAATACCATTTTTGCTTTATTTTTTACTTGTATGTATACTTAACAGGAGTGAAGATTTAAATGGGTCAATGTGTGCAGGTCTGAGTTGTATAAAACAAATGAGTTGGGTAAGGATTTATGCTTTCTAACCCAATTATACATGAATTGGGTATGGGTTTAGAGTTTTTTTTTAATATGAACAAGATTTGAACCAATGAAACCTAACCTAACCTAACCAACTCGGGTGCCACCCAAGTTGCCACCCGAGTGCAACTTGTGTTGTGCTTGATCCAAACCCACCTGCATGATTGGGTTGAACCTCAACTCAACCCAACCCAATATATAAATCAATAATTATTCAAATATATATATATATATATATATATATATATATATATATATATATATATTTCATATAGGCAAATTATCTTTTTATATGAATATATATTTGTATTTTTGAAATTTTGGGATGAGTGAGATCTCAATTCAACAAATATTAGTTCAATTAAAATATCGCAAAACCCAATTTAACCGAATAAATATAGCAAAACCCAACTAACACAACCCAACTTGAATTTAGCTTATAATAGCATTGTTTTATCAAATCATTGATTCTGTTTGGACAAAGATCTTGTCGGTATGATATATTTTTTGTAGGGCATCTTATTAAGAAAATAAAAACAAGGGCGGTTGAAGAAAATGGGATGACAGAGGAGCAGCTAGGTTTAAGGGATACGATAAATCACCTCTTAAAAGTGATCCTTTAACCCTAAAGGCTAGGCATCAGTTGGTCCATTTAACAACTTGGATCTCTTTCAAAACTGGCGCTTCACCGCAATTTCTATAGAGGTGCCCCGTTAGATGTTAAGACCTTCCGTAGGGATGAAAGTGGATTGAATAATATCCGTCCGGATTCATTTTTGTATCCGAATCTATTCGGATATTGGTAGAAATTTGAGTATATAATCATATCCATATCTATCAAAGAAAAATGGATATGGATATGATAGACAACTATCCAAATATCCGATTTCATTTGTAACCCTATTTAATTTTATATGACACTCATGAACTTTTAAGAAAAATAAATGGTCATATTAACATGCTATTAACTTGATTTATTATCTACTTAATAATATCTTTGATTCTATTGTTATAAAGTTTAACTATTCCATTTATATTTGTATTTATATCTACACTTTTGATTTGTATTCGTATCCATTTAAAACAAATATGAATATAAATTTTTATTTTTACATTCGACTAACATCCGCATTAATATTTATATTTATCAAATAAAATAAATATGGATATCGGTATGCTAGTATCTGATCCGATTATAACCCTAATCTTCTGGCATCCAAAGACATGACCTTGATTTGGGTTTATCCGCAGCCCAACCCAGATGAATTATATAATTGAGATAACCTGATGTGGAACTACAGCTTAGCATGATTTTGCCTTTTCCTTGGTTCAGAAAGTCCTATATTCTCCACTGGGCCAGACGTACATCCTTCAACCCGACGACAAAACCTCCCCTCCCCACCCTCTCCTACCCCCAGGAGCAGCTCTCTACATCTTGGACGGAAAGAACGCAGCCGAAGGGGGCGCATCGACGAAAGCGACGGCGGCCGGCGCCCTTAGAGCCTTCCTCAACTCTCCGCATCCCCTGGAGACGCTGAGCGACCCGGCGGCCTACGGCTCCGACGGCACCATCCTCCGCGACCACGACTCCAGCAACTACCTTAAGGCCATGAGCGGGCTGGTCCGGCAGCACACCAAGTCAGTGGTCTGGCGGACGCGGCGGCAGCGTTTCCACCAATTGTGGCCCCTCCTCACCCACCATGATCCGAGAATGGAGAAACCGGGCCTGCTCACTCAGGAGGTGCTCTGAGGACTAGACTGGATCTCTTCGTCGTTTCCCATTGTGAAAAGTAGTAGATTTGGATCCTTTAGTTTTGTACATGGAAGCAGTCTTTTTCTTTTTGTCCTTTCCGTCGTGTTCTATCAATGTACGATGGATTCGTACGGGCGCCTTTAAAATTTAGTTTCTTGTCAACATGTTAACCTAAGGGACTATTAGCATCGATTTCAGGCGCAAGAAAATTCTAGCATCAAACAATAACTCAAGTGGGTGCAATTGTCGCGAGTCTGGACCGGTTTTTGGTTGGCACAAGTTAAGATTTGTAACATCTTCGAACTTGGAAACCTCCGCAAATAGCACTGCTATGGCACCAAGTCAGACAAGGTTCGGACAACATTTAGGGACCAGATCAGACAAATGATGAGCCTAGAGGCCGGCCTGGCCATAGCCGGCCAAAAGAACCAAAGGCAAACAAGCGTGTGCACAAGCCGTGACTAGTGCTTGTGCACAGAATCGTCACCAATAGCGGTGCGCAGGACCAGCTCGCACACCAGATTTCACCCCATCAGCCCATCGAGCGCTAGGTCGCACAAAACCGTCTACGCGCATGCAGTATCGTGCGCCAGGTCGCGCACAAAGGCGGATCACACCAGCCAGACAAGGAAATGACCGAGCATGCAACCCATAAGCTTCTATGCGCCCGCCCAACTGCACGAGCCAGCCAAACAAGGAAACGGCCAAGCGCG
This sequence comes from Phoenix dactylifera, assembly GCF_051530095.1. NCBI lineage: Eukaryota > Viridiplantae > Streptophyta > Magnoliopsida > Arecales > Arecaceae > Phoenix > Phoenix dactylifera. The sequence continues at coordinate 62,114,547 of NC_143190.1, read as the reverse complement.
CAACCTACAAGCTTCTGTGCGCTCGTCTAGCTGTGCGTGTCCTTGCGCGAGCTCTTATCCGAGTGCGCAACCCACAAGCTTCTGTGCGCCCGCCTAGCCGCACGCGCCAGCCAAACAAGGCAACGGCCGAGCGCACAACCCACGAGCTTCTGTGCGCCCGTCCAGCCGCGTGCGCGCAAGGGCGCGCGCTCTTGTCCAATCTGCGGGCCAGTGGCCAGCGCGTCTGCGCTTGCGGGCCTGGCATGCTTTGGTCAAGCATGGCAAGGATATCTGTGCGATAGCAGTGCACAGGCCACGACAACAACTTTCCCAACCATCCCAACAGGGCATTCCTTCCCTACTACCCTAATGGGGCATCTGGCCAAAGCTCCCTCCGAGGGTTCCAAAGTACTGAGGAGCACTGCAAACGGGGCAATTCCAACGGGGCATCCGGCCAAAGCTCACCCTGAGGGTTCCAAAGTACCAAGAAGCATTGCAAATGTGGCAACAGCAGCTCATGGCAGCAGCTTTCCCTACTACCCCAGCAAGGCATTCGGCCAAAACCCACTCCGAGGGTTCCAGGGTACCGAGGAGCATTGCAAACGAGGCCAGCCCGTATGCGCGTCCCGGGTGGACCGAAGGTGCATCTCAGCCGTCTGTGCGCGCGTCAGGCCACGCGTGCTTGGCAATTTTGCTCGTATGCGCAGTTTTCCCTCAAGCCGGAATGCGCCCGTGTGCCCAACCTTGCCAACTGCGGCCAACCGCAGCCAACCGCGGCCAACCACAGCCAAACCAATACAACCACAGCCAACCGCAGCCATGGGTGCCTAGCAACTGCATCGAGCCTTACAACCTATAAATAGTCTTGAGGGGCTATAGTGTGGGGCATTCCAAAGCGTCAAGTAATCAGTGTAAAATCCTCTTGTGAGGGTTGGCCTTAGGGCTTGGGCTAGGGAGAGCCACATCAAGTTCTCACTAGATTGGGCTAGTAAGAAGATTTCCTCCTCTGCTAGATTAGACTATTAGGGGTTCCCTCCGAATACTTAGTGGATTGGGCTAGTGCGGGTGGCTTGTTATGCCCCACTAGATTTAGTTGTCTACATTTGTACTTTGTTCATTTGCATTCAAGTTAAATCAAAAGCCACTTTGCTTTCATTTTTCATTCGTCTGAGTGAATGATCCAACCAAACCGAGCGTAGGAATTTGTTGTCACTTCCAATTCCAATGAGCAAAACCTTGGTGCTACCTTCCAATCGGTCCACGACAGCATTGCAACCCGGCATGAAGCCAAGAAGCAATGGTGTGGGGCTTAGTCGTGAGGCCCCATCATTATTCGTGCTTCATTGAGATAAATATCTCAAAAGGTAATGCTGTACTTGAACTTTCTTTTATCAAGGCAACATCTTTAAATTTCTTCCTTGAAAAGATGGAGTCCAGAGAGAACTCAAACACCCACCAGCAGCGGATCGAGGCCTTGGAAGGCCACTCAGTGTAGCTTGGCAGGGCATTGGAAACCCTATCCAATACCTTAGCCGAGATAAGAAGAGTAGAGATGAGAAGGGAGACTAGTGCAAACTTAGAGAGGTTAGAAAGAAGAATGGAAGAGAGAGTGAGAGAAAAAAATCCAAGGAAGAGGCCTTGGTCGCATGGCTCAAGGCAGGGCCAGACAAGAGAAGAGAGAGAGAGTGAAGGAGGCAGTGGGTCGGCAAACGATCAATGGGACTATGGCACGAGAGAAAACAGGAGACTGAGAAGTAGAGTTGAAGGACCTGGAGTAGTGTTGGAGAGATGGGTCGAAGAAAATCAAGAGGGTGTGAGGCAAGAAGAGTATTACGGGGAGAAAATCATGGCCGAAGAAGAACCCTTCCATGCTCAAAGGCCTTATGGCCGGAGAGAGCACATGGTGAGGAGGAGAGGAGTACGGAATGAAGGCCTTGGTGACGGGGGTCCTTGTCCTAGAGAGCGAGGGTTTAGGAAACCCAAAATTGATTTTCCAAGGTTCAGCAGGGGAGACCCGTATGAGCGGTTAGATTAAGCGGATCAGTACTTTAATGTATATGAAATGCCAAGAACTGATCGAGTAACCTTTGCAAGCTTCCACTTAGAAGGTAGGGCAAACTGATAGTGGAGTTAGATCCGAGCCCTGTATGACAAGGAAGAAAGGAGAATAGGTTGGACAACCTTTGTAGATGAATTCATAACACGATGGGGACCTTCCTCCATTGTCAATCATCACGGTCAACTTGCCAAACTCAAACAAGAGGGCAAGGTCCAAGGCTACATCGATAAGTTCCGGTAGCTGCAAATAATGGTCAGCGAATAGTCTGAGGAAGCCTTGCTTGGGACTTTTATTGACGATCTCAAACCATGGCTGGCCAAAGAGATAAAGGTCAAGCAGCTAGCTAGGCTGTAGGAGGCAATGCGCATGGCAGAGATCTTTGATCGAAGCTATAAATCAGAGCAGTGAATGACCAAGGATGGAGCAGACAACAAGTTCACTAAATTCTAACCAACCAAGGCAAATTTCAGAGGAAAAGAGGCCACTACATCCAGTAGCAAGCAATAGCTAGTCAAGAAGCTCACCTAAGAGGAGCTTCAAGACCGCATAAAGTGTGACCTCTATTTCAAATGGGGACAAATGGAGCCGTGAGCATCACTGCAAGTCTGGCCAGGCATATCTGCTGGACGTGGGCAGTGAGGAGGAAACTGAAAATGCCGTAGATACAGATGATAGCATCAGCAGCCTATAACCTACAGAAGTAACCAAGGAGACCAAAGAGAGAGATGAAGTCGAGTTATCCCTACACGCATTGTCAGGAGTGCAGCAGCCTTCAACTATGAGGCTCATGGCATGGATCGGCAAGCACGAGGTATCATTATTAGTTGACAATGGATCTTCTCATAACTTTATAAATTCTGGAATACTAAAAAGAGTAGGCTTGAAAAGAGAAGCCATGGTGCCGTTTGATGTAAAAGTGGCAAGCAGCGAAAGTTCACATGCGAGTAGATTGTCAAGGAAGTCCGACTGAATGTACAAGGGGTCCGAATCAAAGCAGACCTACATGTGCTTTAACTTGTTGGGCTAGATGTAGTCCTTGGTAATACATGGCTACAGAGTTTGGGCAAAGTAGTCACTGACTACAACTCTATGACCATGGAGTTCAAGATCGGGAGACAAAAGAAGCGGTGGACAGCAACTTGTAGCAAAGAGGTGCGGCCTTGCGAGGCCAATGTGCTGGAGCGATGGTGCTGAGGTGGAGCTAACTTCTTCGCTATATTGTTGACCAGCCACGACCAAGAGGACAACTCTTGACCACAGTTGGGCATGGAGTTGGAGGCACTACCTTTGCAAGTTCAGCGCCTACTGGAGGCACATCGGGGTGTCCTGGAGGAACCCACATCCTTACCACCAAAGTGGACCTTCGACCACCCCATTAGGTTGAAGGATGAATCCAAGCCCATCAACGTTCCACCATACCGGTACGCACATTACCAAAAGAATAAAATTGAAAAGCAGGTGGACACTATGTTGAAACAAGAGCTAATCCGCCAAAGTTCAAGTCTCTTTTCTTCACCAGTCCTTTTGGTGAGGAAGAAAGATAGACTGTGGCACTTCTGCACCGACTACAGGGCCTTAAACAAGGCCACTATCATGGATCGATTCTCTATCTCGACCGTGGACGAAATGCTTGATGAATTACCCGGAGCAAAGTATTTCACATGGTTGGATCTAAGGGACGGTTACCATTAAATACGGATGTATAAGACAACCTTCCATACTACTTGGGGCACTAAGAATACTTAGTCATGCCGTTCAGCATGTGCAATGCACCGTCAACTTTCCAAGCGGCTATGAAGGAAGTGCTCTGACCATATTTACGAAGGTTCGTAATAGTTTTCTTCGATGATATTTTGGTTTATTCTAAAACCATGGACGAGCACTTGCAGCACCTGAATCGAGTCCTACAAATCTTGGAAGAGTATCACTTTCATATCAAGCCTTCCAAGTGTGCTTTCATTCAAGAAGAATTAGAGTACCTCGGGCACATTGTCTTTAGAGATGATGTGTAAGTTGATCAAAGGAAGATCAAGGCTATGACTGACTGGCCTCTATCGAAGGACATCTCAGCCTTAAGGGGATTCCTTGGGCTAACTGGATACTACCGGTGGTTCATGCAGCACTATGGGTTGATTACAAAGCCACCAATCAACATGTTAAAGAAGGGTGAATTCCAATGGTCCAATGCAGCAAGAGAGGCTTTCGACAACCTTAAGAGGGCCATGACGTAGACCCCGGTGCTGGCCCTGCCAGACTTCAGCAAAATTTTTGAAGTATATACCTACGCAAGCAGCGAAAATACTGGGGCTGTTCTTGTGTAGGAGAAGAGATCGTTGTTCTACATCTCCAAGGCTTTGGGGCCAAGGAAGAGGGCTTGGAGTACCTATACAAGGGAGCTACTGGAATAGTTCACGCGGTGAAGGCATGGAGGCCCTACCTCTTAGGGAGACGCTTTACCATCATCACAGACTAGCAGGCATTGCGGCATCTCCTACACCAAAATATCGTAACACCTGAGTAGGAAAAGTTCCTTATCAAACTGCTGGGATTTGAGTACGATATAGTATACCAGCCGGACAAAGAGAACAAGGTTGTAGATGCCCTATTCCGAAAAGAAAACAACCAAGTTCTATAGGTCGCAGAAGAAGATGGACAGTAGACTTGTGCTACTATCAGCAAAGCAGATTGGCGGATTTGGGACCAGATCCGCTAAGCCACTAAGTTGGATGCTCGAGCCCAAGAGATCCTGGAGAAAATTGAAGCATCTTCGGGTGGTGCGGCCAACTTCAAGCTAAGGGACGGACTGATCTATTAGAAAGGTAACATTTATGTTCCTGACGTTCCCAATCTGAGAAGGAGCATCTTAGACCACTTCCATAACAGTAGGGAAGGGGGTCATTTAGGCTGGCTTCGCAACTATTTGCGTGTGAAGCATTTTTTCTTTTGGAAAGGACTGAAGCAATAGGTCAAAACTTTGGTGGCTGAATGTGACACATGCCAAAAGATCAAATATAACCCAAAAGCACCTCCGGGACTGTTGCAGCCACTTCCCGTACCGAGCCTTATATGGGAGGATTTGTCCATGAACTTCGTAGACGGATTGCTAGCAAGCAATGGCTACAATGTGATCATGGTGGTCGTGGATCGGCTAAGTAAGTATGCACATTTTATTTCCCTCAAACATTCTTACACAGCCAAATCCGCAGCCAAAGCATTTGTGGAAATGGTGGTATGGCTACATGGAGTGCCGAGGAGCATCCTCATGGACCGGGACAAAATCTTCATGAGTACCTTTTAAAAGGAACTGTTCATGCTGCAAGTAAGGCTACAAATAGGTCGGGTCGACCCGCGACCCGACCCGAATTTTAGGACCTGCGGGGCTGGGTCGGATCCTAAATTTGGACCTGTTCTCTTTTTCGGGTCGGGTTGGGTCCACCCAATCTCGACCCGGGACCCGAACCCGATCCGACCCGACCCATTTTTTTTGGGTCAGTTTTTTTTAGACACACAGGCCGGCAGGTCCACGGGCCGCAGCGGCAGGCCCGCAGCCCGCAAGGAAATGGGTGATATATAAATCTTTCGCTTCCTCCCTTTTTTGCTCCCGTGCGGCTGTGCCCCAGATCTTGAGCTGCGGTGAAGGATCCTTTAGAGAAGAGTAGACCGCTTTTGTGCCCGGTGCCCTAGATCTTCCGACTTTTGGCTCCCCATTCTGCGGATCTCCCTCTCTCCATCCTTCGGCGTCCCAAGGTATGTCCCTCCATAATTTTTTTTAGCATAGGCCGGGAGGAGGTTCCGGCGAGGGGGGCTTATCTTGTAATAGGGCAACGACGCCGGACTTGAGGGAGAGGGAGAGGGAGAGGTGGGGGTCGTCGGGGATAGTCGGGAGATTTGGAGGAGGGTCGTGTCACACTTGAGGAGCATCATTTGGGCCACACTTGGGAAAAATCCAGTCGTCTGGGAAGTAGGGGGATGATTGTTTATTTATTTAGGAAGTTGTTTAATTTTTTTGTGTTTGCTTTTTTTTTCTCTTTATGCTTGCTAGTTGTTCGCTTTTGTTTCTGTGGGGAAGTTCTAAAATAAACACCCTTGTTTGTTTAAAGAATCATGTCAAAAGAGTTTAAGAGAAAAGGCTGGACGATTAATAACTTGCTTTGTTGAGTCTATCTTTAAGACTAACCTCTACTCGAAATTCTTGAAAGAGTAGGATCACATCATCCATGAAGGATAGTTATTGTTAAAGCTTAGAGTCTCGAGTCTCAACTTTATGCTTTCTTTTCTAGATGGTAAAACGAAAATTTAGATTAATTCATAAAGAGCACGTAATCACAACTCTGTAAAAAATTTGGGAGAAGTTCTTGAAAGTTTCAGATTTTAGAAACTTAAACGAGGCATGTATATAGTTGTGATTACATCTGGTATTATATAGCTGTGATTGTGTCTTAATATGTGATTGTGACGTTTTAAGTATTTCATTTTGTTCTTTTTTACTAAAATGTTTGTTTCTCAGAAAATCTAGAGAACTTGTCATTGGATACATTTTCCTTGAATTTTTGTCTTTATATAAATTTGAAGTATTTGTTACTTATTCAGTTATTTGTCATAGGTATACATCGTTATTAAGCCGTTAATTGTTCTCATTCCATAAATTTGCATTTTATGCTCATACATCTTTATTGAATTCTATGCAAAATAGGTTAATATTTACAATAGATAGCAATGAAAACATGGCTAAAGTTTCAAGTGTACTTCGTTGGAGAAGTTCTCAAGCTATAGAGCCTTCTAATACAAATAGCTCTAAAGCGAACAAAAAAAGAAGGTCGGAGATATGAAATCATTATTGTGAAGTAGAAAACCAAAAAGACAAGGCTAGATGCAATTATTGTCATTTTATTTTTTCAGCTGATCCTAAAAATGGGACAAGTCATCTTCACAAACATACAAATATTTGTAAGACAAAAAAATATCATGATAAGAAACAAAAAATATCAATAGGCATTGTGACTTCAGAAGATGGTGTTCCATTGAACGAGTTAGTTTCCTATTCATTTGATCAGGAAAGAAGTCGTGAGGACCTTGCAAGGATGGTAATTCTATAAGAGATGCCATTTACAACAGTTGACATCCAGCCTTTCAGATGATTATTAGAAATTTTAGAACAGAATTTCATATTTTTTCAAGGACAACATTGTCTTCTGATTGCTTTAAAATTTATGAAAAGGAAAAATGAAGACTTGAAGATTTGTTCAAGATGAACTGTGGCAGAATCAGCTTAACATCGGACATGTGGACATCAAATCAGACATTGAGATGCATGTGTCTCATTGCATATTACATCACTAATGATTGGAAACTGAAGAAGCATATTATCAATTTTAAGTTGGTTCCTTCACCACATATGGGCTTAGTCATTAGTGATGCTATAGCTAATTGTATTTTATCTTGAAATATTGAGAAAATGTTGGATTCAATCACTCTTGATAATTTGTCAGCAAATACAGTTGTAGCAACAGAACTTCAAAAATAATTTAGAAAATATTTACTTTTGGATGGTAAATTATTTCATGTGCGTTGTTGTGCACATTTTCTTAATTTGATTGTGAAGAATGGGTTGAAAGTAGTGGAGGGTGCTATTTATAGGATCCGCGAGGCTGTTAAATATATAAAATCATCTCAAGGAAGGTTGGAATTGTTTATGGGAATTGTGAAACAATTCAAGATGAATGGTGAGAAAAGGATATGCATAGATGTACCTACTCGTTGGAATTTTTCATGTTAAATGTGCTATACAATTCAAGGATGTATTTATGTGACTTGTGGCCCAGGATCCTAATTTTGAAGATGCGCCAACTAAGGAAGATTGGTCTCAAGGCATCATTATTTGTAACTTCTTAAAGGTTTTTCATCCTATAACTGAAGTTTTTTCGCAAACAAAAAAATCCAACTGCAAATTTGTATTTCTATGAAATTTGGAGAATTAATATGATCTTGATTGAAGAATCTAGGAGTTCAAATGCAGTTGTGATGATGATGGCTTTAAAGATGCAAGAAAAATTTGACAAGTTCAATTTCTACAACATTTATAAATTTTATCATGTACCAATTGTACTAGTGCTTTAAAACTTTGAGATTTTTAATTTTGTACTTTTTTCATTTGTAGATGTTCCACCTCCTTATACAAAATATAAGGTTGAAGATTACGAAACTATTGTTATTATTAATACCGATGATTAGCTTATGCTAATAAGTAGTAACAATCATCTTCATTATTATGTTTACATTTGAATTCTCTGATTTGCATCCATGTCTTCTTATAATTCAACTGGTGTGGGTTCAAGATAAAGTAGGTTTCTTTATAAAGCACAACCCATCCTTTGAATGTTATTTTATTATGTGGAGCCATGTTTCTTTATAAAGCAGGTTCAGGATAAAGAAAGGCATATGAGAAATTTATGATTCCATGTGTTCAAGTCAAAAGGATGTATACATTGCATGACAACCTGTTTACATAATCAGCAAAGACAACACATCACACCCTGCTACCAACCTGTTTGCATGAAACTTCGAAGCTCCTGCACAAACATAAAAGTGTACTCATTGATGCTTAAACTTTATAATTTTATAGTATAATGATCGTAAACTAATGTTGCTTCTTTGCTTTATGCAGGATGCTGGTAATCGATCTTAACTGATGTTCTTGATTGTTTTTGCCGAGCGGATGATCATTTAGCTGTGGTCGAATGGATGGAGAAAATTATGGTTCATTATGCATGTTCTTAGTTATGTAATTCTAAAATTCACTGAACATGATGTTGATGCTGTGATGCATCCTTTTGGATTGTCATATTGAGTAGAATTTTGTTGTGATGTTGTAAATTGTAATGCTGTGATGCTAATACTATGATCGTTTGTTTGGATTGTCATATGGGGTTGAATTTTGCTTTGAAAAATCCTGTAAGAAGAAATATATCCTGGCATCTCAAGAGATGAAGTTAATTTTGTAATGCGGGAAGATGAAACCAGGTTTGATTATTTATGAATAGCAATTGCAACAGTGTTCACCTGTTCAAATGTTTATGTTTTAGATGGAAAGTTAAACCTGTTCAAATGTTTTAGATGCAGGAACCTGTAGTCTAAATGTTGGGCAAGTTGATTTTGTTTTAATCTGTGTATTTTATGCTCAATGTGAGGTATAATAATATTTCTATCTCTTTAATCAGTGGAAAGATGATCGCATTGATGCTTGGGACCCAGACTCGACCCGAATGATCCATCGGGTCTAAATTTGTAGGCATGGACCCGACCCGGTTGAAAATTAGGATCCGAACAAAAAATCAGATCAGATCGGGGTCACTCAGGATCCGACTCGACCCGACCCATTTGCAGCCCTAGCTGCAGGGAAGCAAGATGAAATACAGTTCCTCATACTACCCGCATATAGATGGACAGACGGAGGTCACCAACAGGACTCTACATATCTGCGCTGTTTCTGCCATAAGCAACAGACATGAAGGAAAGATTATCTTACATGGATGAATTCTGGTATAACACTTTCCATCACTCTTCTATTAAAATGAGTCCTTTTGAGTTAGTTTATGGGAGGCCTCCTCTACTGTTAACTTCTTATGAGAGAGGCACGGCCAAAAGCAACGAGGTTGATTTAGATGTTCGGCACACTTAGACTTCTTTTGGCACAAGCCCAAGATTATTGGTTGCAGCTTATCTTGAAAATGGCACAAGAAGGAGGTTGGCTTCTTCATTGGAATTCTTGAACAATCAAGGGGATTACTGGCTGCAGCTTATCCCTTTGGTCGGCCAAGTTGATCAACACTCACAAGATGCGCATAGAGAGAAAAGCTTGCTGATTTGATTCCAAAAAAGAAACACAGAGATAATCTAAGGAGGGTTGATTTACCCAACCTTAGCCTAAGCCCGAAGGCCGAATATAAAAGGCACAATGCCTTCCTAAGCCTTTCGGCTGACTCACACTCTTGGTGGAAAAAACAATACTTCAAAGGGATGATAGACTCTTCCCAACCTAGGCCTTATATAGGCCTTGGCAAGGACTTATGCAGAATTTGAAAGCAATCAAATTTGAATTTAAAATTGAAATGCAAAGGGAAAGGGGAGGGCGACATGTGGCATGTGTGGTTGCTTGGATGGAGTTGCCGAGCGCAATCTTTGGGCTTGATTGCTGCTGTTATTCAGTTGCAAAATTTTAAATTCAAATTTTAAATTTGAATTCAAATGTTTGCTCGTTGGTGCATGAGTTATTGTTTGTTGGTTGAGTTGAATGCAACTTGATCCTTGGCTATGGTTTTCTTGGATGCAATTATTAAGTTGCGGAATTTGAATTCAAATTTTGAATTTGAATTCAAATTCAGAATTTGAATTTGAATGTTTGCTGGTTGGCATATGAGTTGTTGCTTGTTGGCCGAGCTGAATGCAGCTTGATCCTTGGCGGCAGTTTTGTTGGCTGTAGTTATTAGGTTGCAAAATTTGAATTCAAATTTTAAATTTGAATTAATTTGAATTCAAATTCAAATAATTGCTGCTGGATTTGATACGCCACATTGATGTGGCATAATTCTCGGCTTTAATTGCTGCGGTGCTTGATAACCGCATAATTCGAATTCAAATTTGAATTTAGGCAGTTGTTAGGGGTTGACGGCATTGTGCTATCAGTCCAACGGAATGTGGACATGATTAGCACGCATATGGGAGCATGCGGATGATATGTGCGGCAGATGCGTGTGAGCGTGCGTGCGTACGGACTGGCCCGTTGGTGCGGGCGGGCGCATTGGGGCCGCGCTCGCCGGGGCTGCCCTTGGTTCGGCTGGGCTTGGACTAGCCTCTAAGGAACTTAACTATCCAAAATCAGTTCGTCCGCCGAAGATGTACTCATCAGAGCCTTTGTGCATGCAATGAATCTCGCTTGGCTTGGTGCCTTCATGGTGAAATTTGATGGGGTCCTCATTACTCCCCTTTCCTTGAAAAATATCCTTGTCCTCAAAGATATGGTTGAGGTACCGTTGGGCCACATCTTCATTATGGCTCTCTCTCATGGCTTCTGTCTTTAGCATGCTGCTCCAATAGATCAACCCTTGCCAAGTCTTCATCCTTTTCCAATAAAAAAGGTGCTTCACTTGGATGTAGAAGTGAAGTCTTCTTGGATATCCTCCTTCTTTGTGGTTCGAAAAGTGCCCAAATATGTCCCTGCTGAAGTTAGGAATAATAGCCATATGGACATACCGTATGTAGAAGATCAACCCTTCTTGTATTTTGAATGGTGCAACCCTATCAGCAGTTGCTTCAATTCTTTTGCGGATTTCTTGTGCCCGGACATCAAGGTTGATTGCCTCTTGGTCATGGTCACAAGCCTGCAAGTTGTTGTTGCTAATTGTTGCACCAACATGATCTTCCATCTACGTGGTGATCTCCTGTTTCAAGCCTCCTGCATCAGCCACCCCACATCGTTGGGCTTCTTCATGGCTTGTTGTTGCAGGTTCTGTTGTAGCATCCTCCTCTTTGTTGTAATTGTCCAGCATGTTTTCTTGGCCGGGGGCTTGATGCTCTTCCCGGAAGAGTTTCTCGACCTCCATTGGCTGCTGGTTGTGGATGTGTCCAACACTTCTATGCCACTCGATGTCGCCTGTGGTTGCAAGGATTTGGTGTTCTTGTTGCTGCAGCTTGGGAAGTCAAGTGTAGGTTTCCTTGGCCCCCTCTCCTGAAGCCGTGAACCCCTAAAATTACCCTCACCATCATTAGTCCTTCGACTTCTCCTCCACCTATCCATGTAGTCTCTTTGGCCATAAGGTCTTCGAGCATGGAGAGGCTCCTCCTCCGACTCGGTCTCCTCATCATAGTAAACTCTATCTCTCCTACTCCTATCCATGTGGGTTCTTCGGCCATAAGGCCTTCGAGCATGGAAAGGCTCCTCCTCAGACTCAGACTCCTCTATCCATTTTTCTAACACCACTCTTCTTCCTTCTATTCTTCCTCACCTCATGTTCTCCCTCATATTTTTCCTCATGTTTTGCCTAGGGCCATCATCATCATCACTCTCACATACCATATCTGGTCCTGCCGTGAGGCATGCGACCTAGGCACTTCTCCATAAGTCCTCCTACTCTCTCTCTCTCTCTCTCTCTCTCTCTCTCTCTCTCTCTCTCTTTTACTCCACCAACTCTCTATCTTCTCTTCTCTTTTCTTGCTCCCTTTTTCTTTCTTTCCTATCTCTCCTTATATCAGCCATGAGATTATTAAGGTTTAGCAATACCTTGTTTCGATGGGTTGAAGTCTCCTCCCAAGGTTCAGCCCGCTGGTGGTAAGAAGTTGGAATTGAACCTTTTATCTCCAACTTGGTTGTTGACTCTATCTAGGTTTGATGTGGACCGACCCAAATCAGATGGAGACTGGCTGGGATGCTTCAATCAACCTCGGCCCCAACCAGAATTCTTTCTGCTACTATAGATTTGGCCTTGCAATCAGCCACGGTCCACAACAAAATTTCTTCTTTTTTTTTTTCAAAATCCAACAGATTTTCAAATTTCAAAATTCAAATTGTCTTCAATTTGAGGGATTTCCAAATTTGGACCATCAAGTGCTGATTCGGCATAAATGCAGAATTTCAAACTTCCGCCAGATTTTAAATTTCAAATTTCAAACAGCGATCGCTCAAATGGATTTTGAAAAAAACTTCCGACCTATAGTCGTCACCCAACGAATGAGTCGATCATGCCTTATGCTTCAACCCACAATTGGCCTCCAATCCCCCAAGGTATGGGGTTTACAAATTAGAAAAAAAAATTTACAACTTGCAAGTCACTCACCCCAAGGCCTTAGACACAACATTTGCTCTCTGAATCACTGTAGTTGAAAAATGGCATAAGGTACTACCAGTAGCCTTCCTTTATGTCGTCCCTAATTTATCCTACAGCAAAATAGTTGGGAAGGAGCACAAGGTACTATTAGTAGCCTCCCTTTGTGCTGTCCCTAACTGAACAAAACAAGGATTGAGGTCCCCTTTACAAGTTTCTCCCTTCTCACAATATAATATTCAGATCTCACAATCAACTCTAAATACTCAGCAACACATTCCCATGCAATCGATAATGATATTGAATTTTAAAGATAACCATTCTACACAAAAGATAAAACATGTACAGCTCTTTTGATAATGTAGATCTAGTAGTGTAGGTGCGGCGTTACCTTCAGAGATCCTCCTCTCAAGGCTCTCAATGAAGCACCAAATTGGTGGGGTGCGTCGGTCGGCCGCGCCCACACCACTAGAGTTTCTTTGCTCCTTGGCGTCCGCCCTTGGATTTGGTAGTGCCACCTCGACCGAGGGTAGGCAATGCCGAGTTGATTTGGATATTCGACACACTTAGACTCCTTTTGACACAAGCCTAAGATTACTAACTGTAGCTTATCTTGAAAATGGCACAAGAAGGAGGTTGGCTTCTTTCTTGGAATTCTTAAACAATCAAGGGGATTAACTGGCTGCAGCTTATCCCTTTGGTCGGCCAAGTTGAATCAACACTCACAATATGCGCATAGAGAAGAAAGCTTGCTGATTTGATTCCAAAAGAGAAATACAGAGATAATCTAAGGAGGGTTGATTTAACCAATCTTAGCCCAAGCCCAAAGGCCGAATACAAAAGGCACAATGCCTTCCCAAGCCTTTTGGCCGACTCACACTCTTGGTGGAAAAAATAATACTTCAAAGGGATGATAAACTCTTCCTAACCTAGGCCTTACATAGGCCTTTACAAGAACTTGAAATGCAAAGAAAAAGGGGAGGGCGACATGTGGCGTTCGTGGTTGCTTGGATGGAGTTGCCGAGGGCAATCCTTGGGCTTGATTGCTGCTGTTATTTAGTTCCAAAATTTTAAATTCAAATTAGAATTTGAATTCGAATGCTTGCTGGTTGGCGCATGAGCTGTTGCTTGTTGGCCGAGTTGAATGCAGCTTGATTCTTGGCTATGATTTTGTTGGCTGTAGTTATTAAGTTGCGGAATTTGAATTCAAATTCAGAATTTGAATGTTTGCTTGTTGGCCGACTTGAATGCAGCTTGATCCTTGGTGGCGGTTTTGTTGGCTGCAGTTATTAAGTTACAGAATTTGAATTCAAATTCTAAATTTGAATTAATTTGAATTCAAATTCAAACGATTGTTGATGGATTTGATCTGCCATGTTGGCGCGGCGTAAGCCTCGGCTTTAATTGCTACGGTGCTTGATGGCTGCAAAATTCAAATTTAAATTTCAATTTAAGTAGATGTTGGGGGCTGACTGTGTTGTGCTGGCGGTCCAATAGAATGATGGGCATCATTGGCGCGCGCGTGGGCGCACGCGGATGATATGAGCGGCAGATGCGTGCGTGTGCGCGTGTGTACAGACTGGCCTATCGGTGCAGGTGGGCGCGTTGGGATCGTGCTCGTCGAGGCTGTCCTCGGCTCGGCTAGGCTTGGGCTAGCCTCTAAGGAACTCAACTGCCCGAAATCAGTTCATCCGCCGAAGATGTACTTGTCCAAGCCTATGTGCAAGCAATGAATCTCGCTTGGCTTGGTGCTTTCATGGTGGAATTTGATGGGGTCTTCATCAGCGCGCTCTTGTCCGAGTGCGCAACCTATAAGTTTCTACGTGCCCACCCAGCCGCACGCGCTGGCCAAACAAGGCAACGGCCAAGCTCGCAACCCACAAGCTTCTATGCGCCCTTCCAGCCGTGTGCCCCTTTGCGCGCAATCTTGTCCAATCTGCGGGCCAGTTGCCAGTGCATCTACGCTTGCGGGCCTGGCATGTCTTGGTCAAGCATGGCAAGGATATCCGCGCGACAGCAGTGCACAGGCCACGACAACAGCCTTCCCAACTACCCCAATAGGGCATTCCTTCCCTACTACCCAAACGAGGCATCCAGCCAAAGATACCCCGAGGGTTCCAAAGTACTGAGGAGCATTGCAAACTGGACGACCCCAATAGGACATTCCTTCCCTGCTACCCCAGTGGGGCATTCGGCCAAAGCTCATCTCGAGGGTTCCAAAGTATCGAGGAGCATTGCAAACCGGCCGACAGCAGCTCACGGCAGCAACTTTCCCTACTACCCTAGCAGGGCATCCGACCAAAAGCCATGAGGATGATAGTGTTATTTCGATGATTAACACAACCATTGAGGAAATATCAAATTAATAATACAATTTAACGTGATACATCACTAATGAATATGACACCTTCGATACATTCATGATATATTAAGAGAATGAGATCAAGACGGATTAACAACGAGATAAAATTTGTAGTAGAAAAGGGATAGAGAACTCTTAATTCTAATTCAGCAAAGTTTCAAGTGAAATATACTCTTAAGGGCAAAACAGTGATTTTCATTGTTAAGAGTATGTAGCACTATCGTGGCATACACTCAAAATTGCTTGAAATATGTTTCATTGATTATATGAATTAGTCTAGCCTTAAGATGCAGGAAAGTGTGGATTGAGTCGACCCCAAGCTAAATGGAGTCGACCCTGGCACACCATGGAACCTCTGGCACACCCCTGCAAAAATGGTACAGATGAACAGTAAGTGGAGTCAACCCCATGTATTTTTGAGCCGACCCCAAAGAACCTTGAGCCGACCCCAATTTGAAGCCTCAAGAAAACAACTCTCTGAAATTCACTGAGAGGGCTGACCCCAAGATTCCTTAAGCCGACCCTAGCTGGAGCCGACCCCAGGAACACTTGAGTCGACCCCAATGGAGCCGACCCCAACTGAACATGAGTCGACCCCAAGGTTATGTGTTCAAAATCATGTCTCTGGGTCGACCCCAATGAAACTTGAGTCGACCCCACTGTAGCATGGGTCGACCCCAAGAAAGCTTGAGTCGACCCCAGTGAAAACAGCCAAAAATATAAGGTTCTGTGATTCTTGAGAAGGTCGACCCCATTGTAGCAGGGGTCGACCCCAAAGAAAGTTGGGTCAATCCCAGAGGAAGTTGAGTCGACCCCAAGTCTGATGAACAGTAAGTTGAGTCGACCCCAGAAAAGTTTGGGTCGACCCCAGCACGGGTAAGGGCATAACGGCTAGTTCTGCAGAAGTGCTTTTTGACCTTCCAACGGCTAGTAATTGATAGTTTTTCAAATCTAACCAATGGGGAGTGACCAATAGAGGTGGGCAAGTATTTAAAGTGACACTATTCATCAGAGGAAGCATCTTTTGCCAAGAAATCAAAGTTCATTCAAGAAAAAGCAAGCCCTAGCATCCTTCATCAAGGTTCTCCATTTAAGTCTCAAAAAGGAGGTGGTTGAGCAATCTGAGTGTGCATTCAACAGCTCCACCAAACCATTGTGAAGTGAAGGGACCTTGGCAAAGAAGAGAAGAGCATCCTCAAAACGATAACTATTTTCTCATCTCTTCTATTAGTGTAAAATTGTTATATTTGCTCTTCTAAGAGTTTCAAACTCTTTCTTCTTTATTACTTTGTAAGGTTTGTTGGTGAGCCCGTAAAATCAATGATGAAGGTTTGTTGGTGAGCCCACAAAACTAACATAGATTTTTGGTAATCCCGAAAAACTAAAGTGTAAAGATTTTTGGATTGTGAGCCCGAAAAATAATCCAACTATGATCCACGGGATTATAGTGAATTTCTAAGGGAACGCTTGGGAAGTGAACGTAGGTGCTTAGGAAAGCACCGAACCACTATACTTCTTGTGTGTTTGTATTGTGTATTATTCTAACTTCACTACATGCACTCAATTAATATTAACTAAACCACTCACTCATCAATTGATTTAATTAAAGGATTAAAAATTTAGAAAAACCAATTCACCCCCCTCTTGGCTTGTCACCTTGGGCAATAAGTGGTATCAAAGGCAGGTTCTTTCATAGTATTTATCGATCTCATGATCAAGAGTCAAAGATCATGACAACCTAAGTAAGATGTTCTATGAGCGAGGGGCAATCCACAAATAGACCTCCTCTGTTTAATGGCACTAATTACACATATTGGAAAGCTAGGATGAGGATATTCATTCAAGCTCTAGATTATGACTTATGGAATATCATAACTAGAGGACCACACACATCCACAATTAGTATAGAGGGCACAATCATTCCTAAACCAGAAATAGATTGGAATGAGAGTGATAGAAGAATGCTAAAGCAATGAATGTACTTTACTGCTCACTAATGTAAGTGAATTTATTAGAATATCTACATACATCTCCGTGAAAGAAATTTGGGATAAACTAGAGATTACACATGAAGGAACTAATCAGGTTAAAGAGTCAAAAATAAATATATTAGTACATAGGTATGAATTGTTTAAAATGGAATCCACAGAGTCCATAACTAAAATGTTCACTCGATTCATGGAAATCATAAATGAACTAAAGAGTTCATGAAAGTTTTATACTAACTCTGAACTAATGCAAAAAATTCTCAGGTCACTACCAAGAGTTTGGGAGGCCAAGATAACTGCAATTCAAGAAGCAAAGGACCTCAATACACTACAATTGGAAGAACTTCTAGGATCACTCATGACCCATAAGTTGACCATGAAGCAAAACTCAGAAGAGGAGGTCAAGAAAAAGAAGACCATTGCCTTAAAGTCTATGACTCTAAAACAGAAAATTGAATCAGAAGAGTGTGATGAGGAGGAGGAATATGATGAAGAAGGAATGGCTATGCTCGCAAGAAAATTAAAAAATTTATGAGAGGGAAGAAGAAATTTCATAAAAGAAAGCCCTTCCTCAAAGGTAGCCCGAGCAAGAAAAAGGGAAAGGACAAAGAAAAGGAAAGAAAATGCCAATTTGCTATGAGTGTAACATGCCCGGGCATTTCAAGATAGATTGCCCGGAATTGAAATGGATGGCAAGAAAGCTTAAAAAAAGGAACCTCATGGCTGAATGGATTGAAAGTGAGTAGTCAAGTTCGGAAGAGGAAGATCAACAAGAGACGGCCCAAATCTGCTACATGGCCAATAACGATAAGGTAGATTCTGAACTTAAATGTGATTTTACAGTAGAAGAGTTATATGATGCATTTTTAGAACTTATGAAAGAACACAAGAAGCTAATCAATAAAAATAAAGTTCTAAAAGATGAAAATCAATCTCTTATCAAAGAAAAGCTGAATCTATCTAATGACTATGAAACATTAAGTAGGAAGTTTACTAATGAAACCAAAAGTCTAATTGTTGAAAATTTCAAGCTAAAAAAAGATGCAGAAAAATACAAATCCTTAGTGGACAAGTTTACACTTAGCTCAACTAAATTAAATATAATTCTTGATAGTCAAAAAGCTGTATATGATAAAGCTGGGTTAGGATATAAAACAAATAGGAAGCAAAAATACTTAAAGAACATATTTGTGAAAGCCAAAAATGAAAATATAACTTGTCATTGCTGCAATAAAGTAGGACACAAAGCATATGAATGTAATTTTAGAAAGTCCAACTATAACAAATTGAGTGATAAGAGTAAGCTAAAATTCAAGAAAATTTGGATTCCTAAAGGAACATCAAGTACTAACCCTAAAGGACCCAAAATAGTTTGAGTACCTAAAGCACATTCTTGATTTTGATTGCAGGAGTGTCTTACAGTTAATAAGAGGGATAGACGATGGTATTTAGATAACGGCTGTTTAAGACACATGACAGGTGATATAGAACAATTTGTCACTTTGGAATCTAAGGAAGGTGGAGTGGTAACCTATGGAGACAATGAAAAAGGACTTATCATTGGAAAAGGTAAAATTTATATTACTCCATCCACTTTTATAGAAAATATTTTATTAGTTAATGGTCTAAAACATAACTTACTTAGCATAAGTCAATTTTGTGATAAAGATCTTAAAGTCACATTTGAAGCCTCAGTATGCATAATCACAAATCCTAAAGATAATAGCATTGTACTTATGGGACATAGGCATGGAAATATTTATATGGTAGATCTTCATGATTTAGGCAAGAAAAATGGATTATGCTTAATCACTAATGAAGAAAGAAAAAGTGAAACAAGTTGGCTTTGGCACCGTAGACTAGGACATGCTAGTATGGACTTAATATCAAAACTAGTCAAAAAGGATTTGATAAAAGATGTGCCAAAATTGATTTTTTGAAAAAGACAAAAACTGTGGACCATGCTCATTAGGAAAGAAAACAAAATCATCTTTCAAATCAAAGAATGTAGTATCAACCACTAGGCCTTTTGAACTCATACACATGGATCTATTTGGGCCTACTAGAACTGCAAGTCTAGGAGGAAAAAGGTATGGACTAGTTATAGTAGATGATTTCTCAAGATATACATGGATTTCATTTCTTGCATATAATAATGAAGCATTTTCAGCATTCTTGAAATATTATAAAAATATCATAACTGAAAAGAAGCTTACCTTAATTGCAATTCGAAGTGATCATGGAACTGAATTTGAAAATCAACACTTTGAAGAATTTTGTAATGAAAATGGTATTTTCCATCATTTTTCAGCACTTAGAATGCCTCAACAAAATGGAGTTGTTGAAAAAAAAATAGGACATTGGCAGAAATGGCACGCACGATGTTGTGTGAGTCAAATCTTCCAAAGTACTTTTGGACTGAAGCTCTAAATACTGCTTGCCATATTTTTAAATTGTGTTTTAATACGTCCTATAACAAAGAAAACTCCTTATGAATTTTGGAAGAATAAGAAACCAACTGCTAAATATTTAAGAGTATTTGGGTGTAGACGTTTTATTTTAAACAATGGCAAGGAGGATCTAAGTAAATTTGATGCCAAGTCAGATGAAGGTATTTTCTTAGGATACTCTACTTCTAGCAGGGCATACAGAGTATTCAACAAAAGAACTCTTGTAGTTGAAGAGTCAATTAATATTATTTTTGATGAGTCTGATAGTGAGTTGATGCAAAAATAAAATTGTTCTCCCAAGTGCAGGAGAATCGCACAAGTAGTAAAATTTCGGAAGTCCGAGGTCGAATCCTCAGGGAACGATCTATAGATTATTAGTGTAATTTTTAGATATAATTTTCAGTTGAATAAATATGTAGATTAAGATGATGTTTTGATTTTCAGAAATTAAAAACAGAGAATAATAGATCAATGAACAAGGTTCAATCAAATAGAAATGGTTAGGGATCCGGAATCCCCCTTGATAATATTGCATTCAAGAATAAATCCTGCGATTCTTGATTAAGGATGTAAGAGTACAATAGGTCAAAATATGAAATATATTTTATGGACATATGAACTCTATTTCTAAGCATTCATCGTGCCTATTACATCAACGACAAATCAAATACTAAACCAGTCCATGTACCAATAAACATAAACCATTAAAAATCTATCTACAAAATAGTTATGCAAGAACCCATAACACATCAAAAATATAAATCAATAAGAGCAAAGGTTCAGAATTTACTTCAAAGAAAGCAATACATCAAAGGTTCCTCCAGCACCCTTCACCTAAGGAATCAGCCACTCATTTTACAAATTAGTCCCCCTTCCATTTTTTTCTTTTCTTTGGCCCGAAACAGAGTATCTCTTCTTTATTTCTTTTTTTCTTTTCTAATGGCTCATCCTCTGTTTCTACCGAATGGGAGTGGCTCTGTTTTTTTTTTTCCTTTGAATCTCGCAGAGGGCCTCCTCCTCTCACCCAGTCGAGAGGTCTATTTCAAGCTGGGATCGATCCCCTTCTCACATGCGGTGGAGATGAGCTGACCCGATGGATCTGGGGCGTGGATCACGGGATCATGGTTGCTAGGATTCGGATGCTGGCTGGCCGTGAACGTGGCATGCAAGGAAGCTTCACAGAAGCCGGGATCTTCGGTAAGGGAGGAAGGCTGATCGCAGGAGGCAGCTGAGATCCTCTGTGAACGTGGAAGCTTGGGGCTTGAACACTTGGGATCGGTTGGAATGCGCGTGGACTCGGAAGCGAGCTGATATTCTGGAAGATTGCAATCGCCATGGGATGCGGAAATGCTGGGATTCGGATGGAGGTTTGGAGCCGGGATCACGGACACCTGCGGGATCTGGGAAGGAATCGCGCGGATGAAGCGGACGGGATGGACGTTGGAAGGCTTCACGAACGGCTGGGAGCTGATCACACGCGGACGCTGACCGATGGTGTGAACTGCGAATGAGGCGAAATCTGGGAGAAGCTTTGCGGGAGGTTGCGGACGTTGGCTCACGGACGCGGAGAAGATCTGGGCGAGGCTGGATCGTGGTGGATTTTGCACGCGGACGGCCGGAAACTTAGCTGGGATGCAGGATCTGCGAGGAAGACGGAAGGCTGGGAGCTGGGACGCGCGGGAGGATGCTGTGGATCACTCACGGAAGAAGAGGATGAGCTGCACGTGGGCTCCATCGGGCTGAGATGCACGGGCTTCTAGAAATTGGTTGCAGTGAACTGGCTGGCTGAACTTAGGTTCCTTCTAATGTGCAACTAGGGTTGAACCATTTAGTTAACTGCATCTTTTTGGACCCAATGCGTATTTTAGCTTTGATTTATGATCACCTG
The DNA here is from genome assembly GCF_051530095.1 of Phoenix dactylifera. Taxonomy (NCBI): domain Eukaryota; kingdom Viridiplantae; phylum Streptophyta; class Magnoliopsida; order Arecales; family Arecaceae; genus Phoenix; species Phoenix dactylifera. Next base: position 62,093,004 of record NC_143190.1, on the reverse strand, counting down.
TATCCAACAAAAATAAAATATTAATGCAGCACTGTTATCATTATTTGTTAGCAATAATGCTAATTTAAGTAATGTGTAGATCGCACTTTTGTGCTCTCATCATGAGTCTCCTAGGAGAGAAAGTACTTTTGATGATGATACAGAAATTATTGAGTTTGAAAAATTGAATCTTAATGACGTGCCAAATCAAGAAAAGGAAGATGATCGTGTGCCACCACAATCTCAAGACTTGCCAAAGGAATGGAGGTACGCACATGGACACCCTAAAGACTTAATCATTGGTGATCCATCTCATGGGGTAAGAACTCAATCCTCTCTTAGAAATTTAAATAACTATCTTGCTTTTGTTTCACAAATAGAACCTAAGACTTCTGAAGAAGCTAAGAATGACATAAATTTGATTAATGCTATGCAAGAAGAATTAAATCAATTCAAAAGAAGCAATGTATGGACATTAACTAAGAGACCAAAGCATAATTCTGTAATTGGAATAAAATGGGTTTTTAGAAATAAATTAGATGAAAATGGGGTAGTTATAAGAAATAAAGCTAGACTTGTAGCTAAGGGATACAATCAAGAAAAAGGGATAGATTTTGAAGAAACATTTGCTCTCGTGGCTAGATTAGAAGCTATTAGATTACTTCTAGCTTTTGCATGCTTCATGGATTTCAAATTATATCAAATGGATGTAAAAAGTGCCTTCTTAAAATAGTTATATAGAAGAAGAAGTATATATAGAGCAACCCTCTCGTTTTGAGAATCATGAATTTTTTGATCATGTATTAGATTACATAAGGCACTATATGGATTGAAACAAGCACCTAGGGCATGGTATGATCGACTTAGCAAATTTTTGTTAATGATTTCAGTAGAAAAAATGTAGATAAAACATTTTTTCTCAAGAGAAAAGATAAAAATTTGCTAGTAGTACAAATATATGTAGATGACATAATTTTCGATGCTACTAATGATAGTCTTTGCAAAGAATTTGCTGAATTAATGCAAGGAGAATTCGAGATGAGTATGATGAGAGAACTAAAATTCTTTCTCGAATTGCAAATCAAGCAAACTAAGGAAGGCATCTTTATTCATCAAACTAAGTATACAAAGAAAATATTAAAGAAGTTTGAAAATGAAAATCACTTGGGAATAGGCACCCCAATGAACCCCACTAGTAAACTAGACAAAGGTGAAAAAGGAAAAAGTGTAGATATGAAGCTCTATAGAAGCTTAATTGGATCTTTGCTTTACCTCACTGCTAGTAGGCCAGACATAGTATTTACTGAGGAAATATGTGCTAGATACCAATCAGATCCTAAGGAGTCATATCTAAATGCTGTCAAAAGAATTCTTAAATATTTGAGAGGAACCACAAACATAGGATTATGGTACTCTAGAGACTCTTGTCTAGACTTGCTTGCATATTCTGATGCAGATTTTGCTGGATGCAAATTAGATAGGAAGAGCACTAGTGGAATATATCAATTCTTAGGAAATAACTTAGTATCATAATTTATCAAAAGCAGAATTCAGTAGCATTGTCAACGGCTGAGGCCGAATATATAGCTGCCAGGAGTTGTTGTGCTCAAGTACTATAGCTCAAACAACAACTAGAGGACTATGGAATCAAACTAGACAACATTCCTATAAAGTGTGATAACACTAGTGCCATTAACCTTACCAAAAATTCGGTTCAGCACTCTAAAGCCAAGCATATTGAAATAAAGTATCATTTAATTAGAGATCATGTGCAAAATAGGAATGTATGTATTGAGCATGTATGTACCGAGAAACAATTAGCTGACATATTCACAAAACCATTAAGTGAAGATGGATTCTGCATGCTTAGAAGGGAACTAGGCATATGTGATCCCTTTGATTAAACAAAAAAAAATGAAAGGAACATGTTGTCTCATGATACTCTCCTCCCATTTTGAAAATTTCATAAAACATTAGTAAAATCATTTATTTATGGATTTCTTACTCACATATCAATGTCCCATAAAGATTTGGTAAGGATCAGAAAGAAGGAGGAATTAATTAAAAAAAAAAATTTGGCCTGAACTGGGGCCGACCGGAGCCAGAATGGGGTCGACCCCTCCTTGAGTCGACCTAAGAAAAATCTGGGGTCGACCCAACGGCGGGATCCCGTTTTTAAAAGGGGACCCGTGAGCCATTCTAGGGCATTCTTTTCCTTTGTCCTCTTCCTAAAACCCTATTTTCCACTTTCCAATTCCTTCCAATCATCTCCAAACAGTACTAGATTGCTTCCCTAAGCCGTTAGATCAAGACATAAGGAAGCACTTGGTGAAAATGGGATCCAAGCGAGCCGTTGCTAAGAGATCCGGGAGAGTCTCACGGCCAACCATTGTAGAAAGGCATGCTAGAGATTCTTCTACAGTGCCTCCACAAGGTGAGACACATGTAGAGCCTCCTCCACCTCCTTCTTCTTCAGTTCAACTTGCTAAATATGCGGGGAGACCGGTAACCACGGGGAGAAGGATCCATTCTGAATTTTTGGATCAAGAAGGGTTCTGGTTGGATGATTAGATCCAAAGGCAAGGATGGGAGTATCTTTGCTCCCTAGATTTGGTGACCTATTCGGGCTTAGTTCGTGAGTTCTATGCCTTCCTAAAAGTTGGACCGGGAGGGCTTGTATCTGAGGTCTGAGGAGTACGGGTTCGTGTTTCAGAAGAAAGCCTAAGTGAGTTGCTTCATCTCCCCTGCGAAGGAGCCACACCAGAAAGACCAGAGAACAAGTTGAGGGCTCTACAGATAATTTTTAAGAGAGATGACTTTGACTATTCAGAAAACTTAGTAGCTAGCTCTCTATCAGCTGAGATGAGGTTATTGCATAACTTCATAGGTCGGATATTGTTTCCAAAGAGTGGAAGATTCGATCACATATCTGAGCGAGACATGGTCATTATGGAGCATGTCATTCAGGGCATTCCCTTGAATCTTCCAGCTATGATGATCAGGCAGATGCGAGAGGCCATATGCAAATCGAGAGTTTCTTTGCCCTACGACATAATACTCACCCCGATATTCAGGCATCATAACATATGTGTGGAGGAAGAGATATCCAGGCATCTGCTATTTACCGACACCTACACTGCACGGTCCTTAGTTCGCATGGGTTATGGGAAGGTGGACAGTCAGTGGGTGCGTGGAGGTGCAGGGATACATGCACTGGAGGGTGATGCACCAGAGATTGGAGACTCTATCCCTGAGCCTGAGATACCTGCGGATCATCCTACAGCACCTTCAGAGGCTGGACCTTCGTCATCCACACCTACGGGATGTACAGAGGAGTTTTGGAGTAGGATGACTGAGCTTGTGTCAGCTCAGGTGAGGACCCTCTCTGATGGCATGATGCGTAGGATGGACAATATGACTGCTGAGATTAGAGGCTTCAGAGACCAGGTGACAGCATTAGAAAGAGAGAGAGGCTCATGGTCCATCTGTGCCCCGAGTAGCTGAGTCAGAGATTTCGGCACAGAGTCACCCAGCTCACCGAGGTCCACGACAGACTCAGTCCCATCAGGCCAGACCTCCCCTCGCCACTTATGCTAGGAGGATGAGGACTATATCACAGCCTTTAGATTCCTCCTAGGCCCGATGATAGCACTACAGGAGTCCATCATGATTAGTGCCTAGGGATTTATCTAGTTCTCATATGCATTTTGTTTTGTTGATGTACTTTGCACCTTAATTGAAGAACATTATACTTTTGGCATTAGTGTACTACAATGTTTCATTTTGATCAATAAAATTTAGATTTTATCGTTTATTGTATCTACCTATCTATTACTATACATTCTTTTGATGATAACAAAAAGGGGGAGAAGTAAGCCAAGAAAGAAGCTGCAATATAGGGGGAGAAATAATTTTGCAAATTATAGAAAGAGATGATATTCACTTAAGGGGGGAGCAATATGTAACAATTAAAATTTTTAAAACAAGAAAGTCTGAATTTTCAATCAAAATTTTTGAATTTGGCACATACTTCTCATGCCTCGATACATAACCTAAAACTCTTGCTTAACCTCAAATTTTTGAAGTTTCATCTTTAATAAAATACAAAAGAAAGGGGGAGAAAATCAAAAGTTCAAATTGACAATATTTGGATGAAAGAGGGGGAGTCTTCACTTTCAAATTTGAAAAGCTGAAATTCAGCAACTTGAGCTCTTTCTAAAACAAAACTCTTAATTTTAATATAAGTGTCAATCTGCTCATGCTCAATGTTTTGTAATCATCAAAAAGAGGAAGATTGAGGATAATAGTGTTATTTCGATGATTAACACAACCATTGAAGGAATATGAAATTAATAATATAATTTAACGTGATACATCACTAATGAATACGACACCCTCGATACATTCATGATATATTAAGAGAATGAGATCAAGACGTCTTCCAATGATTAACAACGAGATAAAATTTATAGTAGAAAAGGGATAGATTCTTAATTCTAATTCAGCAAAGTTTCAAGTGAAATATACTATTAAGGGCAAAATAGTGATTTTTATTGTTAAGAGTATGTAGCTCTATCGTGGCATACACTCAAAATTGCTTGAAATATGTTTCATTGATTATATGAATTAGTCTAACCTTAAGATGCAGGAAAGTGTTGATTGAGTTGACCCAAGCTAAGTGGAGTCGACCCTGGCAAATCATGGAACCATCTGGCACACCCCTGCAAAAATGGCACAGATGAACAGTAAGTGGAGTCGACCCCATGTATCTTTGAGCCGACCCCAGGTGAGGAGCCGACCCCAAAGAACCTTGAGCCGACCCCAGTTTGAAGCCTCAAGAAAATAACTCTCTGGAATTCACTGAGAGGGCCGACTTCAAGATTCCTTGAGCCGACCCCAGCTGGAGCCGACCCCAGGAACACTTGAGTCGACCCCAATGGAGCCGACCCCAACTGAACATGAGTCGACCCCAAAGTTATATGTTCAAAACCATGTCTCTGGAATCCCTGGAGGGTCGACCCTAATCGAACTTGAGTCGACCCCACTGTAGCATGGGTCGACTCCAAGAAAGTTTGAGTCGGCCCTAGTGAAAACAGCCAAAAATAAAGGTTTTGTGATTCCTGAGAAGGCCGACCCCACTGTAGCAAGGGTCGACCCCAGAGAAAGCTGGGTCGACCCCAGAGGAAGTTGAGTCGACCCCAAGTCTGATGAACAGTAAGTTGAGTCGACCCTAGGAAAGTTTGGGTCGACCCCAGCACGGGCAAGGGCATAACGGCTAGTTCTACAGAAGTATTTTTTGACCTTCCAACGGCTAGTAACGGATAGTTTTTCAAATCTAACCAATGGGGAGTGACCAATAGAGGTGAGCAAGTATTTAAAGTGACACTATTCATCAGAGGAAGCATCTTTTGCCAAGAAATCAAAGTTCATTCAAGAAAAAGCAAGCCCTAGCATCCTTCATCAAGGTTCTCCATTTAAGTCTCAAAAAGAAGGTGGTTGAGCAATCTGAGTGTGCATTCAACAGCTCCACCAAACCATTGTGAAGTGAAGGAACCTTGGCAAAGAAGAGAAGAGCATCCTCAAAGCGATAACTATTTTCTCATCTCTTCTATTAGTGTAAAATTGTTATATTTGCTCTTTTAGGAGTTTCAAACTCTTTCTTCTTTATTACTTTGTAAGGTTTGTTGGTGAGCCCGTAAAACCAATGGTGAAGGTTTGTTGGTGAACCCGCAAAACCAACATAGGTTTTTGGTGATCCCGAAAAACCAAAGTGTAAAGGTTTTTGAATTGTGAGCTCAGAAAACAATCCAACTGTAATCCGCGGGATTATAGTGAATTCGCAAGGGGACGCTTGGAGAGTGGACGTAGGTGCTTAGGAGAGCACCGAACCACTATACTTCTTGTGTGTTTGTATTGTGTATTGTTCTAACTTCACTACACGCACTCAATTAATATTAACTAAACCACTCACTCATCAATTGATTTAATTAAAGGATTAAAAATTTAGAAAAACCAATTCACCCCCCTCTTGGCTTGTCACCTTGGGCAACAAACCACCTCGAGGGTTCCAAAGTATCAAGGAGCATTGCAAATGGGGCTGGCCCGTACGCGCATCCCAGGCACATGGAAGGCGCATCTTGGCCGTCTGTGTGTGCGTTAGGCCGCGCGCGCTTGGCAATCTTGCTCGTACGCGCAGTTTTCCTACAAGCTGGAATGCGCCCGTGTGCCCAACCGCAGCCAATCACGGCCAAACCAATCTAACCACAGCCAACCGCAGCCATGGGTGCCCAGCAACTGCATCCAGCCTTACAGCCTATAAATAGCTTTGAGAGGCTATAGTACGGAGCATTCCGATGGGTCAAGTAATCTGTGTAAAATCTTCTTGTGAGGGTCGGCCTTAGGGCTTGGGCTAGGGAGAGCCACATCAAGTTCTCACTAGATTGGGCCAGCAGAGGATTTCCTCCTCTGCTAGATTACGCTATTAGGGATCCCCTCTGAATGCTTAGTAGATTGGGCTAGTGCGGGTGCCTTGTTATACCCTACTAAATTTATTTGTGAGCATTTGTACTTTGTTCATTTGCATTCAAGTTAAATGAAAAACCCCTTTGCTTTCATTTTTCATCCGTCTGAGTGAATGATCCAACCAAACTGAGCGTAGGAATTTGACCCACCTGGTCAGAACTACCAGGCTTGTGCCCATCAACGGATTGCTTCTCAGAGTTTTTCCTGCATGATCTAACTAGCCTTCAGGGATTGGGCAGCCCATGGCCATATTTTTATGGACCTGGCTGATGTTAGAACTCAAACTTTTGGTCCAAGTTAAAATTGGTCCAGGCTTGGCCCAATAAGGTACGAGTCCAATAGTCTACTTCGGTCCAACCTGAAATTTACGTAGCGAATGTGTTTGGCATATATGCTGTGTTTTCTGAAAATATATGATTAAATCTTGCTTGCTACGTAAGTGACGGTTTTTACTTGTTTTAAATGTATTTACAAGTGAAACTTTTCACATAAGTTATCGATTCATATCTCAGAATATAAATGTATTGAAAAGATGATACGAGAGTGTTCTTTGCTTGGAATTTTATTATGTTACTAAAAGTAGAATCACAAGTTTCTTGTAATTCATTTTATAAATTTAAAAATTATCAAAAACATGGACATAAATTTAAGTTGGTTTGAAGGTAGTCCAAGAAGCCTAGCCCATTCAAGCTAACATGTAACATAGCCCGATTTCAGCTTGAATAACCTGGGTTAAGTATAGGTTGAGCTGAGTTTGAACCAGGTGTCTAATAACCTTGGTTGATCCTAAGACCACGCATCATCCAATGTGCATCCCTACTAACCGTTATCTAGCATTCTCTTGCCCTACTTTTCCCTAATCAACCCATTTTACTTCAACTTAGACTTAATACTAAAAGTTCCTTAAAATAGAAGTTAAACATGACTTGACCTATATAATTGCGATTAAAGATATCTTGTGTACTCTATTTCCATAACTGATGGTGCCCAAGCAAATGCAATAAAACTTAACCTGATTCTCCCCATAAAAAAGCTTTAACTATCTCAAAGTTCCGATCTGAATTCGATTTATTTTAAACATATCAGAAGGTTTAATAAAATCTGACTCAAACTTAATTCTTTTCTGCAAGAAAATGAAAAAAGAAAACAGAAAACCTTCACCCAGAAACAACCAATATACGGAACTCAATCTTATATTTTAGTAAGCTGAACCATCGATAACATTGAGATCTGCCTGCCTTGCATTATTTAATTATGGAAACTTAACATCTCTCAACGTCCTTCTATTCGGTCAATGTATGTCCAAGAAATAGACATCTCAAATTTGTTGTCAAGTGAAGGGTTTTCTGACTATCTTGCAATATAATCTTGGCTGATAGTTGAGGTTGTGGCTTTCCCAAGAAATTTCTTAGGGCCAGACCCCTATCGCCGCCGCCGCCGCCATTAGCAAAAGGTCTCGTGATTCTCTTGCAATATAATCTTGGCTGATAGTTGAGGCTGCGGCCTCCCTAAGAAAATTCTTAGGCCCTGGCCTTGCTATTGCTACCGCCACCACCACGATAATTCAAATAATAAGTTCATACCAAATCTACTATACTAAACCCGATCCTATACTGAACTGAGTCCGAGTCCGAACAAATTAGCTAAACCCTGATATTAGCCAGATCATACCAAATTGAACCCATCCTATACGATCAAGTTCACATGCATGACTCAAAGCAGGTTTTTCAGCCATAAAGTCGTTTCGATGCAAAATTTAGACCTCCAGTTTACATTTGAGTTGAAGATGTGTTGATGTGGAAGGGCCGACCGAGTCCAATTTCTCAACCTAAACAGAACTTTGTAATCTGACTCAAATCCCATTGTTGGAAGCTCTTATCAAGGCTTGGGCCAGGCCTAGGCCTTGACAGCCTGCCGATATTTATCTTGACAAAATCCCATTGTAGAACGGGTCAACGCATACTAACCAGTCTATTTATTCTTTCAAGTTTGTTGTGAATTGGTTTCATTGTTTCTGGTTAAATTTAGCTTGTCCAAGTAACATCTCGTGTGTTTTTTTTTCAATTATCTAGACGAAGAAATGACCTGATCTACATGGCATTAGTCATTGTTTATGAACTCCTATATTTTGCACAAGTCTGTGTCCATGCACTACTTCGCCAACTCTTCCATGAAGAAAAAATTAAGAAAAATTAATACAGCCCATTTTAATAAAAACCTTTTAGCTTGTGAGGCAAAGAGTAAATCGATACTAGCATCTTATCTTTTTATTTATTATTTATGATTATTATTATTATTAGTTTGAGTTTGGGGGAGGGCAAACCACCTCAATTTATTTATTTATTTATTTATTTATTTATCTATTTTTTATTTTTGCTTAGACGGGCGTCTCACAGTACGCGAGTACAGAGATATCTAATAAAATCAGAAAATAATATATCACGGAGTGCCGTGGGCAGCTCTTTTCCTACGTCTGCAAAATGTCGCCTGAATGATTGGCCACAAAATGCTGGCATTCTTATCAAATGGAGATAGCTTCCTATGCAGGACGACGTTGCTTTAGTGTATACATGCAAAGAAGTTCCTACGAGCTAAAGGCCATCTATCCATTGTGTTGCTTTTCTTAAACCAAGTCATCAAGTCGCATGCATCAACTGCGTGGTCAAGAGTAACCAACGGCCATATATTTTCACATGAAAAGCAACATGAAACAGTGACAATTTGGATGCCCATAATAAATTCTTAAAGCACGTACAGAATTAGGAAGTCTATGGCCCCACTGTTCATGTACAACATGTAACACTGCCTAGCCTTAGAGAAACAGACCAGATGGTGGCCAAAGCCTAATGGTCACCAAAACCTTAACTTGCCTAAAATCACTTTATGAACCTTGTCCCTCCATTTATCTAAACCCCAGGCTCACTTTTTGTATTCAAATCCTTCTGTTCCACATTGGCTCAATATATTTTTGCCTTCACATCCTCACCAATAATTGGTGCCAATGCAGCGGCCATTAACCATCACCCTTTACAGCTCCAGAAAGTAAATTGGATGCGCTTCAACTGAATATAACTTATCAAAGAAAGAAGAATCCCTTTTTTAATAGAAAAAGGGGTGGTGTCACTTCTTGTTCCATTTTTTTTGTAATGCAGCAAATGGGTGGTGTCACTTCACCAAGCTTTATACTCTCCTCTTTAATCGAGCGAACCAGAGCGGTTTTTGGAAGTGGAGCAGGGAGCGCTCGCATGGCCTATCACACCCAAACGAGACAAACGACCATGGTTGAGTCGAGGCTTGTGAAATGTACCAGCCCACAGAATATATCCATCATGGCATCACAAAGTGGAACAAAGTAGGGAGACGAGAGGAGTCTATAGGTAGTGCAACATTCACCATATATTCCCTCCAAGGGATAGAACTGATCTCTTTCTCTCTTTTAGCTTTCTTGGATGCGTGCTTGGTTGTGGATGAAGTGGGATACATAATGTGGTAGGTTTTGATGTCTAGTGCATTGCACCTGGTAGAGAGGACACCTGCTTCAATTTTATTGGTTTTAGGTCGTTCTTTTGCTCGTCTTTTGAACATATTTGGGTTGGTTTTAGCTTTCTGGTTCGCTTCGAGGTGTGCAACGTTGGGCTGAGAATAGGTTAGTTGATGAAGCTCTTACTCTTTCTTTTCATAGGTAGCTGAGTTCTTTCTGCCAGGCTTTTGGCATAAGTGTCTTCATTAGATATGGAAAGAAAATCTCTCACAGATCGCATATCTTGTATGTTGTAGGATCTATCTAGTTAAGGATAGAGCATTTCTTTCCCTTCTTTCCCCTTTTCTCTGTACATACATATAGAAAAAGTATATAAGAGTATTATGTCGGCTTTTTGACTATGTGACATATATACTAGAAAAATAAGCAAGTGCTTGGTCGAACTGGATCCATGATTTTTTTGGTTGGCTTCAATATCAACATGTACAGCATGCTTGGTGGAGAGGATATCCATTTCAACTTAATTAGCTTTCAAATCATCTTTCTTCTCCCTTTCAAACACAGGCTGGCTGGAATGAGCTTTATGATTTTTATAGAGTTCAGCAATATCAAGGCAAACAATCGCCAGCTGATGGAGCACTTGTTCCTGCTTTTTATTGGTATTTGGTTGCTTTCTACGTGGTTCATGGTACCAGTATCTTCCTTGGATATGGAAAAAAGTCTCTCTTGGATAGAACACACATAATTTGAGGTAGAATTTTTCTAATTAGGATTAAAAGCTATTTATTTCTTGTAGCATTTTTTAGTTTTTTATACGAACGGCCAGAAGACATAGAGGGCTCATTTTCAATGTGGCTAATCAAAATTTATATCTTAAAAATAGAGGCAGCTATTTTTATTATAAAAAAAAACTAAGGTGGATGCTTGGGCAGAGTAGGATCCAATTCAACTCATTGATCTCTCATTTTTGTCCAGTTTACCTTGGAGATAAGATGATGATATCCAAATTAGCTACTTTATCTATTTTTCTTCAAAGAAAAAGTTTGCTCTTTTACCCCAACGGAAGGAAGTTTGTTTATATTCTACGTGGCATGGTATGAATGTTTTAGTAAAGCCATGTACAGTTTTTTTTTTCTTTGCTAGAGAAGTTGTTTTGCAAAGGATAATTGCAATGTACGTATACAGGGCCATGTATGTCTGGGTAAACCGTATGTATATGGGGCCATGGATTAGATACCATATGTACATGGGTCTGGGTAAAGACATATGATTATCCATCATGCTGAAAGCATTGCTTAAGATCATATGATGATAATTGCAAAGTTGGTTTACCTCGACAAAACTGTAATGGCTGATTGAGGTGCAATGGAGGTTTCTTTACAGCTTAGCCAGTTGAACTAATGATGCTAGTACTTGACATGCTTTTATGCAGCCACCAATTATGAGATACGTACCGCAATGGCATTCGCCCACTTTGGCCATGCTATTTGCATGATGTAGCAGCATCACACCATGGCCATGCTATTTGCATGATGGAAGACATGGCCATGGTGTGATGCTGCTACCCAGGTGCGTGCATTGATAGATTGTATCTAATATTGGCATGGCCATGGAAGACATGGTCTTGGTTTTAGGTTAATCGATGCATACCTCTAGTGATGTTACCCCAGCATGCTAGGACCTCATGGGTGATCTACAGGCTTTGAAAATCCATACATGCAATGCTGATTACTAATACACCGAGAGAGAGAGAGAGAGAGATTTAGACGAGCAAATCTTTGCTTTTACAAGTTGGGAATGTCCACTAATTTCTTCTGCTCCATGTCGTTTGTCTTGGTCGAAGAAAAGGACATTGGAGTTGGTTTCGATTGGTGTATAATGCGATGAAACCAACCAGACAAATATGAATGGATAAAGACAATATTAATGGCTTATTAATTTGGATGGTTGAACTGAAAATTCTATTGAATTTATAGATTGAGCCAGTATAATTAGCAAAATTATAGGATTGCAGACTGCGCTAGGCCTATATTCATAAATACTCGAGAATAGCTTCAGAAGCTGAGGTTCTTTTTTTTCTATAAGATTTGGGCTAGCACATTCCCAAGTTGTTTCCGATACTTATAAATATAGGTCTAGCCCAACTTATAATTCAATGATTTTGCTGGTTATACTGGTCCAATCAATGAATCTAATATGATTTTCGGTCTAATCATCCAAACAGACTTTTATAGTTCTAAATTTTATAGGCATCGTGTTAATTTATATGGTGGTGATTGGCCTACCACATGTGATTGCAAGCAAAAGTGAACTGGGCTCTATTTTGTCGGGGGTTGACTGGTCTACGCGTTCAAGTGGAGCTTCGGTTTTGATCTCCATAAACATGACCATCCATGTCTCAAGCTAAACCAAGCTTCTCCACGCTTTTACGGGCGCACTAACATCTAATTTGACACGTTAACATGATGCACCTCAAAATATTTTCTATCTTTATTGTTCTTCATCCGCACGTTAGAGTATATTTGATCCTTACTCCCTTGCGATTGGTTTGAGAATAAGAAAAAATGGAATGGGAATTGTTATTCCTACTAAAATAGTTATTTCAGTTCATATTTGGTTGGAATTCTTCATCTCTTGTAGCTGTAGCATTCTTGCCCATGTAACAAAGGGAGCAGGGATTGTCCTTTAAACAATAACAAGGTTTACTTGTAATAACTATTCTCCTCATATTTCTCCTTTCCTAACAATAATTCGTTTTGCAAGAATAACAGTTATTCCAACCTTTTACTTGAATTATCAAACACATCATTGCTAAAGAACCTGTTATCTTGAGCCTTTATCCAAACACCGAGACTTGCTGATCTACGCAATATTATGTGACATTTCTATTATTGGAAACTATCCAACTAGAACTAGGAGCCTATAAGCTTAAGCTTTTGGGACAAGTGGTGATTTTGACACATAAGAGTACCTGTCAAAGATTAGAAAGATATTAGTTGATGAGTAACAGTTAAGTTCAGCATCCATCATCTGTTTCGAAGTTAGTGCACACTTCTGCAATCAGCCATTGCAACAGCAAGTAAGTCTGCAGGGTGTTCATCAAAGCAAGTAAAGTTAATTTCTCCTGTTAAAGCTAAATTTGCCAGAAGGTCAGAAGCTTGAGATACCATAAACCATTGCATGGTTGATTTCCGGTGCTGAATATCATTTAGTAGAGGAGATTAGTGACGCCTGCATAATGAAGGATTGGCTATCCAATTAATGATAGTTAGGGCATCTTCTTCCAACAAAAGGGATGCGCCTGCAATTCAACAACAGCAACGTACAGAACCATCCAAGCATCTATAAGCTAGCTTGAGGAACTGAGGATAGAAGTAGTTGTCTACCTCCAGCTCCAATAACCCGACTTGTATATTCTCGAATTGCTACCAAGCTGCAGCATTGGTTTCTCTATTACAACAGCATCAAAATTGATTCTAAGAACTCCTAAAGGAGGGAGCAACTACGACACCTGGATAAATACTGAACACCACCCCAATACCTTATAAAGCAGGCCGCCTTTCTAACCAGTTGAGTGTGATAAGGAGTGGCTGCAGGAAGATTCTTTCATTACGGCCCACATAACACAAGCAAACAAAGCTCTCATTCATGCATCGACCTAAGCCATAAAGATTGAAGAAGAAAGCTATGTCTGCTACCTATGCGCTGCAGCTGACCCAAGAACTAGCTGCAAAAAACACTGGATACCTCTACTATATCACTGAATCACAACAAAGATATCCTTCATGACTGATACCTCTACCATGCAAAAGTTTTTTTTACAAGACAACCGACGCTATAACAATCTCCATCAGAAGATTTTCTCCCTCACTGGCATCTTTAATTTTCAAATTCATCTAAAATTATATGGAGTTTCAGCTGGTATATATAAGGTTTAATCAATCCATACATGCTTTTTTTTCTTTCGATAAGAACGGCATTCATATAGCTCTTATATGACTACAGTCTGCTAAGTCAAAAGTAATAAAATGATATAAGGAAGAAGAAATCTCAGTGGCACTAGTTCAAAAAATTTCTTCATAGTGCCGAGCCATGTAGAAGATGACCCGGTCTATAATTTTGTTCTCTTCTGATATATATGCTTTTAATCATGCATTGCAGCTATTATATCTTTTCTCATGCGAAGTGCATGTGCCAGCGGCGAGCACCTGTCATGGTTCATGCACGCGAGCTCCTGCACATAACTATTGCTGATCCCCGCCTTGTTGCAGAGTCACATGGCGGGTCCTGCGTTGGTTGTTAAAATTGGGCATTCCGGGCGTCGTCCTCTCTCTCTCTCTCTCTCTCTCTCTCTCTCTAGCTACGAGACAAGGAAGATTCGAGAAAGCACCAAGGTGGGGATATTAATAATTTATTAGTTTATGCTGAAATAACGGGGGGCAGTTGTTGTGGATAAGGAATTTTCTTCAGAGGCAGGGAAATAATTAACTCCACCACCTGGGTAACCGGGCGTCGGTTCCACAATCGAAACGTCGATTTGTAGCGGCCGTCGATCTAGAGGAATCGACGGTCTGGATGGCCTCTGCCGTGGAGGAAAGGCCGGCTGCAGCCGGAGAGAAAGCAGCACAAAAACAGAAGAGAAAGACAAGGGGGTGGACGGTGGAGGGAGAGAGAGAGAGAGAGGTGAGACCATTAATTGCACTCGCTCTCTTCACCTCTGGCCCATGCATTCATTGCAGCCGGCTGAGACAAATGGGTAGTCAAACAAAACTGATTGCTTTTACACTAGTGCCCTCCATCCTTTGCACAAAACTACAAAACTTCCTCTGTTTACATAAACACCTTTTGACTGTTGTTGGGGCAGTACTAATGATAAAATATTTGCTGAAGATATTCATCCTTAATTGTATTTCTTGATTAATGAATTACATGGTTCAAATCCATTTATATTTAGTCTTGGTTTAAAATTTAGTTTTAGAATAACATATTTCTAAATCAAGTCAAGTTGCATGGGCTGATGTAGATATAGATCCGAACTTCCAAAATTAGGTCAAGGTTAAAGTCAATCCTTGATAAACTTTTAAGTAAAAATCTTTCTAATATGAGCAATCAAGAAATGCATGGAATTAAGCTATTTTATGTATTTTATAAAAAAATATTTGCTATATCTTGATATCTCTTCATGAGAAAAAAAATAATTTATTGAAATACTTGAAGCATTATTATCAATCTAGCTTGAATATGCAAATTAATCTTCAAATAACAAGATTGAAGTAATATTCTACCAATCTTACAATGTAAGCAATATATTTATCTTTTTCTAACATCTAAATATAGTAACTTTGGGATGTTCCATTCCAAAATTCTCATGTTTCCTTGAAAGGTTACCCAACCTACTTTTTAATATTTTATTTTAGTCAGGTTATATCATATGAAGAGATATAAGCTTAAGCCTAAATAAAACCCAGGTGTATATGTAGACCACCAACTCTCATTTAGTCAAGGATCCATATTGTGGCCCTATGACAAGTAGTCCTAATTAAAATTACTGTCCAGTGACTTCAAAGACCTCTCATCTTTTATTAATCGATGACATAAATTAAATAATAATTATTATTCAACCATTGCTCTAATTATAATGGCTGTCATAACACAAATAATTATTAGGGTAAAGCATGCTACATAAAACCTATCCTATTCGAATTAAAAAAAAAAAAACTTTTTGAATATAAACATTATTTGTGCCAATAAAAAATATTTTTCACATGATAAATTGTTATGCCAACTAAAAGAAATTGCTCTTTCTTTCAAGCAAACAATTCCACTATTTTTGGGAAAAAAAATTGACTTCTGCCCTTTTGTTGTGATAACAAATGATAGTTGTGATTATTTTTAATCTCATCAGATACTCCCACAATAACATTACGACCATGAAACTACCATGAAGGTAAGTGAGTGTAAAACTTTGATTAGGGGTAGTAGTGATCCTAAGAAGAAGCGGTGGCATTTTAGTAGATGCTTGGAGAGGCGAGGGCAGATGGTGAGGGAGTTGATTGTCCGGTGTGGAAGCGAGGACAACGTGGGCGCTGCCCCCTGCCCGGCTCCCGTCTTTATATCGCGTCCGAAGGCGATGTTCCACACACGAGAAGAGGGGTGGTCCGACGCGACCGCAGCGACCGTCCCTCGAGATTCCTCTCCACTACCGCTACTCTTATTGCTGCTGCCTGTCTGAATGAATCCATAGAGGACAAACAAGCAAGAGAAGAGAGAAGAATTCCCGCAACGAAGAAGAGATAAGCTTGCTCCCTAGTGGCGACAAAGGGGGAGGGAGAGATCGGCTTTTCTTCTTCTTCTTCTTCTTTTTCGATCAAGAGAGAGCGTAAAATGGTTGGGGAGAGAGGGAGGGGCGGAGATCTGGAGGTGGGGGCGGGCGGGTGGTGGTCCGACGAGGTGAGCGGCCACGGGTGTAGGCAGATGGAGGTGGAGCTCGTTCGGCGGCACCACCGTCATGAGCTAAGGGAGAACCAGTGCAGCTCCACTCTCGTCAAGCACATCAGGGCCCCCGTCCATCTCGTGAGATCTCTTTCCCCCTCTCTTTTTCCTCCTTATCTTTTTTATTGGGATTCTTGAGGAGCTTCTTGGATTGGATTCCGAGAAAGATGAGATCTTTCAAGGGTTTTCCACGGCTTCTTTTGTGAATTTTTTGGGAAAATTTGATCTCTTGTCGCAGTTTTCCGGGCCAAAGAAAAAAAAAAAAAAACCACTAACTCTAGGTCTTCTGTTCTATACCAGTTATGAGATATAACTCAACAGATTGAATGAATCTGGTTATCTCTGGGCTCCCAAAAATCTTGATTTCATAAATTTGAAGGAAAAAAAAAGAAGCATTTTTGTAAAAGAAAATAGTCTCTCCGGCCGTAATATGATGGTTTCTTGCCCCAATTTATCTGAGATCTACCAGGAAAGCTTTGGCCTTGCTTTTCTTGTTGGCCGTGTTCTTGGTATGCTTTTAGAATTGGTGCTTCCATCATTCTTTCCGTTGTCGTGAGCTTTAATCATTTACGATTCTTTTTTTGGGAATAGGTGTGGTCACTCGTGAGGAGATTCGACCAGCCGCAGAAATACAAGCCCTTTGTGAGCAGATGCGTGGTGCAGGGCGATCTGGAGATTGGAAGTGTTCGAGAAGTGAATGTCAAGTCAGGGCTCCCGGCCACCACCAGCACAGAGCGTTTGGAACTCCTTGATGACGATGAGCACATCCTTAGCATCAAGATTGTTGGAGGAGATCACAGACTTAGGGTTTGATTCTCTTCCCAATTTCTTCTTCTCTTACATCGATCATGTTCATGTTTTCCGGCTATTGTTCTCCAGCTTAGCAGTAGATACTTTAGAGTGCTCTTCTTGGTGACCTCAAATCTATCAAGCAGAAGATAAAATGGATTAAACAGTAAGTATGACCCACCGAAGAAACATTATGGGATTTTTATATGGTTTTCACTTTCTGACTAGATTTGTTTGAGATTGCCCTTACATGTTTGAAATTAGTGTCATCTGCTGAAGCCAATTGTCTGCTCCATGCTCGGTGATTTACTCGTAAGTGTAGGGTGTTATTCATTTGCTGTCTCACATGTTCCCTTAAGATTGTTGTAACATTGAAACTTCAGATTTGGAGAAAAGCTCTGGAAATGATTTTGTCCATAAAAGATCTGAAAGCAGCCTTTGTTTCTTGTGCCTCAAATTTTATTCCAACTCTTGCTTAGATGCTTCCTTTCTTTTATTTCACTTGTAAAAGAGCATGTGGTCTCATAAATTCAGTTAATAACGCAATTGATTTTTTGGTGTACTTGCTTTTTCTGTATAACCTGGTGATCAAATTACTTATGCACTTATGGATTTTTTTTTTTTTTAGCTTCAGAGAATGTCAGGGTTTGTTCATCATTGTTGTGGTATCTTTATGTAGCAGATGATGATGATTCATCCTCTTGGAGGATGGTATTACCAAAAAAAAATCCACAATTTTCTTTGTTCTTGTGGAGAGATTTAAGTTATCATATTCAGACTATTTAATCCATCAAAACTTCTAAACAACGATTTCTCTTTGATTTTTCTAAAACTTCCTATGGTCGATTCAAAAGTGCTACTCCTTTGATCTTTCTTGCAGTCTTGTTTATCAAGCCATCTTTCGGTCAATATAATGTCTCGAGCACTTGTGGAAACGATGATAACTCCATATAATGACCAATAGCAATTATTTCCAAGTCTATTGCCAAAACATGGTAATTGTTCATGGGCTTGTGCAATGAGTTATGATGTATCTGTTGATTCCTCATTATCGGGTAACTAGCAACTAGGAACAAGTAACATAATGTGAAAATGATCCTGTTCCATTCCTCTATATCAGCAGTGCATTTGGATTTGCATGCTCTCTTTAGCAATTAAATGTGCTCATAGGAAGTGGAAAATTAGAGGAGGGTGAAAGCTCAATCATCAGGATTTGCTACTTAACAGCTATATTTGTTTAGTCTTGGTATGTTCAGTGATTATTCAATTCTCACATCGCTTTGCTTGGCAGAATTACTCTTCTGTTATAACTGTCCACCCTGAGATAATTGATGGGAGACCAGGGACCCTGGTGATCGAGTCGTTCGTGGTTGATGTGCCTGATGGAAACACCAAGGACGAGACATGCTACTTTGTGGAGGCCCTGATCAAGTGCAACCTCAAATCTTTGGCCAATGTGTCTGAGAGGTTGGCAGCGCAGGATGTCACACAAGCAATTGACTAATTCTGAGATGACGAGAGGTAGGTGGGAAACATGTAGATAGCTGCAGGCACCGATGTTTTGAGCTGATCCAATACTTTCTGAACTTTTTAAAATTGGACGGTGGTGGGATTTCGTAGTGCTTTACTGGCTGAAGTACCTTTTTTACTTTCTGGACCTCTTTATCTCCATTATCTGCCTTTATCGAAGGTTTGCAGTGGATGGCCTCCCTCTCTCTGGCTCTTCTGTATCAGGCTGTGGTGCTGCCTGTATATAATGTAGTTGAATTGGTCACTACGTAAATTTTGGTGAAGGCCGTCTATAGTATGACAAAGCAGCTGAACTATGTTTCAGGAAAAGGGGGAAAGGAGGACTAGTTTGTTAGGTGCTATGGCGCACAAGGGAGGCATGTAGATGCATGTACTAGACTATATTCTATTCTATTTTATAAATATAATAAAACTTCAGGACATGTTTTTGTGTATTTTTTATGTTAGATCTCTTTCTTTTCAGCAGCAATGCTTCTTTTTGTTTTACTTGCTGTTTGATTTGAATCACGGGTTTTTGGATGCTTTTTGTGATCTCGATGAGATTTGCAGGCTCCTGGCGTCTTTGGAACGTCTCATTCAGGTGTCAAATTTGTATATATTTTGTGAAAGTCCAGGAGAGTTGCAGAATAAGGTGGCCAACGGCCAAAAGTAAATACGCAGATGGGGCTTCATGTGGTTTGGAATAAAAAAAATCCTGATAGCTACGCAGGACCTCCTGCAAAAAAATTAGGTGGAATATTTTATTCAGAATCTGGTCTTGTATAAGTATCCTAAATTTATCAAGTGTATAAACGATACAAGGATAAGTACATGCTTACAAGCATTTTTTTTTAGGTTAAGAATTTAAATTCAATCAAATTTAATCATAAATATTAGAATTAGTCTATTGCTGATATTATTCAATTATGGTTAACTCTAAAAGAACTTATGCTGCACTATTTCTTAGTTACACACTTAAGCAGTGGATTTGTACAATAGTGTCACGAAGATCACATGTCGGATCATTTTTAGGTTTTCATCTAAAAATACTAGCTGCCTATTATTACTGATGTTTTTGGATCTTATACAAGTATCCAAATCTCTCTAGTGCATAACTGGTGTGGAATTAAATGAGTCCGATCCTCCCGTAAACGTAAATGGCATGTTGGTGCTGAAGCCGACAAATAGTGGCCTGAAAGTGGTCTCAATGTTTGACGGATGAACGGATAAGGTTCAGATGATAAGGCGTGGTGGCACGGGGTTTTGGGGCGAAGAGAGAGCTGATGGTGATTTGTGGCGGTCGTGAGTCTCACGGGCACAAAGCTTCTCTCTCAGACACACAACATAAGCTAAGCGATGGGTCTCTTGCATCTCCAGCTGCAAATAACTCTTACCCACTTGTGTGTAATTCAGCCTGCAGGACATTCTTGTAGTTCGAGTACGTGACTGGTTTTAATAGGCACGAATAGGCGGCCTAAGCGTAAAAATCACCCATTTTCCATGCGAATTTTCCTGACAGTTTAATGCAACATCTAAGAAGAGCTGGAGCTAATTACGAAAAGCATCCAATGCCTTGAAACTAGGAATTCTCTTAACTCTTTGAAAGAAACGTCATTGGAGCCAATTTAATTTGCTCATGTGTGCTGTCCGAGGGTCCTGCTACAAACAGGAAGCAGGGGTATGATCAGTGGGCCACCAGAGATGACCATTTCCAATGTGAGATCGACCTGATCCTTATCTGAAGTTCTAGCTCTTGAGCTACGTATGGGTCTAAACTAGGACCCAATCAGGTGAACAAGTTCTGAGTACAGATCATAGACCCTAACCGAGTTCTTGTTAATCTGGTCTGAAATAGCACTCTTAACTCAAGGCTCCCACTGGAGTCTTAAGGAGGTGACAGTCCCTGGGACGTGGAACCGTGCACGGCGAATGAATGCTTGGGCTGTTGAGCATCGTACCCCACTTTGTATTCTTGCCCATGCCAACCTCTGGTCCTAGAACAAGGCACGCGTGCTCCACCAGTCCTATTCTCAGCCTCTTTTTCTAGAACAAGGTACGCGTGCTCCACCAGTCCTATTCTCGTATTCTTTTTAACTTTTGCCTCTTGACGAGGGTCACTGGAGGTATACTTTTAGCTCCACATCGGTTATGCACTGGATAGATATCGAATATTTTTATAAGATCAAAAAATTCAAATAATATTTTACAGCTAGTTTTTTTTAATTGAGTTCCGAAATTGTCACAGCTCTTCCTTATTCAAAACTGCCTAGATGCAAGTAATGTGTGCCAGGAGCACAGTCGAATTTGGCTTTTTGCTTGGTCCTACGAAATGTTGTTGCGAATGAATTGATAGCCATCACTTGTGACCTGCCAACCTTGGAAAAAATATGCTACATTCTATATTTGGGTAGACTGCGGCATCACTTAAGTGATGTCATATAGAGAGTTTCGTGAATTTCTGACACATGCTATTATGGTTTAGAGTATTGCTTCATGACCTACCTTGTCTTGATTAGGTTTGGTTTGTTGATAATGTTGTTTTGATTTATACATCACTCTTACCATCATATCTCATTTTTTTGATTTCAGTCATTTTTGTGAGGTTTAGCTGAATTACACTGAGTTAGGGCATGAGTTTAAATGTAACGTTTACCCATTTTAGGGTTAGTTAACCTTCTCTTGAAAGGTGGAATATCTATCTCTCACAAAAACTTGCGACTCACATATTTCCATCCTTTAAGACAAGTTTTTTTTTTTTTTTACTTCTTTTATAGCATAACTTTTTTCCCTTATAGTTCTCATAAACTGAACTCCCTGTAGTCCCCTACATATATATCAAAATTGGAGTCCGAAGCATGCCCAGCAAGCGAGTGTTGTTAACTGATTGGCCTTACGGTAGACATGGGTTGAATTGAATGCAAATCATATCTGCCTCCATTGTAAGATGTCCTTCGGAAGCAAATAACCTGCAGAGTTTGGAGAAGACAATTGTTTTTGAATACCCTTCGATCCAAACCTAGCGGCCATCGAGATGAATGACTGCCACTGGAGTCCTACCCATGCTCCTAACAACTCCGCCATCGACACTGAACATTATTAAGCTGAAGAGCCACAGCTTGCTGCAAAACACTCTGTGCATTTCTAATGCTAAAAGCAGTAGCTGATTGAGAATTAGAGAGGGAACCATCAAAATTATGGTATGCCGTACCAGCCTGAACCAAATAGTACCGCACATACCGTACCATACCTATTCAGTACTAATGTTCGGTATGGATGGCATACTAATACTCGGTACGAAAAAAAACTTCATACTATATCGATACTGTGCTAGTGTGGCATCGGTATGGATCCGATACCGAGACGGCGAACTTTAATCAAAATTATTAACCTTTACAACACCAGGAGGAGGGGTGACCAGCAAACAGTGATAGTAGATAAAGGTAATGGGGACGGAAGGGGATAGGCATACCCCAGTTCTTTGACCATGTCATCAGGCCCATTTGATTTGACATTGAAGAGAGATCTCAAGCGAGATTATTAGAGAAACATAATACCATCCTTACCAGCTAACCGCACGTTGAAAAGGCTAGCGTTGGACATTCCGAACCTCAGTCCCGAGAATGTGGTCATCAAAGGCTTCAATCCATTTTGGAATAAACCCAATACTTCTTTTTTTATTTATCATCATTTTGGTCACTCGATTCAGCACCAGTTCCGTATCACTACAGACTATAGACTAACTCAAACTATATGAAAATTCAAAGTCATAGACAGTTGCTTGCTGCTTCAAACCGCCCTGAATAATCAAAAAGCTACATGAGAAGATTCATCCCATTTTAGCGAGAGGGAGGCAGTGAATCACCTAGGCTACGGATTTTTCGGTTTCTTGATTCTCAAAAAAAACTTCGCGGGCGAATATTAACTCTTTCTAGTTTCATTCATTGGGTCAATTCATGACCTCTCAGAAGAAAGAAATTTTTTCTTTCATTTGGTTTCCCACAAACGTAATTCCTTCCTTATCTGAAGAATGACATATGATAAGCATTGCTTCTTGCTTTGTTATGAGAGTGAAAGCTGCTCAGAAAGGTTTGTTTAGTGAGTGGCTATGCCTGTGAGGTTTCTCATTGGCCTTGGTGCAGGTGACCTCCTTCTAAGGAATATCCGGATGGAACTTCGACAGCAGCTAGGTCTAGAGGGAAGTTGTGAGCATTATGTTCATGCATTACTTCCACACCAAGGTCAGCACGATTGATGATATCAGCCCAAGTGTTGATAACACGACCCCGACTGTCAACTATAGATTGGTTGAACCAATTTGCCCAACTACAAATAGCAGGCCGAAGCAAACTCATATTCCAAATCTTCCTGATTATTAGTACATACATCACAATGGATATAGTTTGGGCCTATAATTCTGCGAGCGACAAGAAGTTGTTTGCATGGTAGCTTCAGCCGAAGCCACTTCCACCCAAACAATTTAACTTGCATAGGCACATCAAGTTTCCATGGCCACTTAAAAGATTGAGAGGTACGTACCTATATGGAAAGGCTGAAATCAAGGTTAGCCGAATTAGTACTAGGACTCGTGCCGGCTGGCTACAAGTTCGGCATGGTACCGGTTTGGTATGGTTCACCCCAGTTCAACAGATCATTTTCAAGTGTTATAAGATATTGAAGAGGGGGTTCAAACTTGGTGTACGGTCAGAGCTATTCAAGCTGTTTTCTAAAAACAAACATCGAATTGTACCGATTCCGTATCGGTTCGGTTCGGTATGGGGTGAAGCAAGCGGTTCAGCCCAATTTAATAGACTATGGCCAAAATAAAACATAATGCATATCCTGAATCAAGACCTGATCAGACCTAGCGGTGTACCAGCAGAGGTGATCAGCCTAAGCTCCATGCGAAATGGGGATATTTGAGATGAGGGTCATCATTTCAAGTGGAAACAAATTTGCCAAAGCTTGCAAATTCCATGTCCGGTCCTGTTGAATGTATGCTGCCACCTTCACATCAGTTAGATCAAGATCAATGTTAAAAAAAATGTAGGCCAAGCATCCAGTGGAACGGGAGACAGCCACGGGTCATGCATGATTTGCACCCGAGACCCATCTGCCAGGGCCTAAAGAAATTGATGTTGGATCATCAGAGCCAGATTGCATATCCAACACCGTACCACTGAACTTATACTTTGATCTCACTACTTTAGCCCATAAAGAATGAGGCTGTAGCACCACATAGGCTGCCATCCATCAAAGGTTTTAGACCCAATCCCCCCTGATTTTTTGGAGTGCACACAGTTGCTAAGAAATCAGATGCGGCCTTTTCTGACCTTAGAATGGCCCCACAGCAAAGCCTGCAAGTCCTCTGGTTTGTGTTGATTGGACCTCCTCCTTAGCGATAGTAGATCTATGAAAGAACTTCATATTGGCATGGCCTTACTTTATCCAAATGATCCTGGAATTTTGCCACCAGAAAATTTCCTGCATCATCAAATTGAAATTAATTATAGGCCCAAAGAGTGAGCGAAAGATCTCTATGTTCATTTTCTGATAGACCACCATCCTCAGCTTCCTTAAATTGCTATTGTAATAGTTTCAAATTTGGTGCCTCTTCGAAAAATGTCACCCACATGAGTGTGGTTCCATCTTCCAAGGGCCATCTTTGCATTGTGAAGTAAGAGAGAGAGTTGAACCCTTGGGGAATGGTTGCCTTCGCAGTGCCAAGCCCGTCTTTCTATAGCATAAGCACGGTTGTCTAAGATCCAAAACTTCTAAAAACGAAGAGGGTTTAGGCCCTGCTCATAATGAGTTGACACAACAAGCAGCAGAGGGCAATGGTGAGATGCAAAACGGGCTAAATGACGGACTTTAGAATCAGGAAACAGGTCTATCCATTGTCTATTTGTAAACGCCCGATCAATTTCCTCCCAAACCTGTCCTAACTCCTAACTGATTGTAACACAAGTATATGATGGGCCTTGAAACTCAGGTCAAGTCACTGTGTTCGAAGCATGTACCAAAACTCACATATATCCTGATCCAACTGGAAAGGGCATGCAACCCTCTCTTTTGTCCTCAGCATGAAGTATACAATTGAAGTCTCCCACTAATACTATATGTAGACCCAAGGTCTGGACCGCTGCCATTGAGTCCCATAGACCTCATTACCCTACTGGTGCTCGCATACACAACCCCTAACACCCATGTTGGGCTTGAGGCTGGAGAGACTTATGGTATCTTATCATATTTTTTACATAATTTATTTCCATGAGAGGAGTTTCATGACTAAGTGGAGGCCTGAGGCACCCCCATGGTTGCCTCCTTGTTAAGGTCGTGCACATTAAGAAACTCCCATCCCCCTCCCGAGGCCACGTCTCCCTCAAAGCTAGTAACAGCGGACCCTCCCATAGAACCCGCCCCCAAAACCATTTGCAACTACCCGAAACCTGATTGAGTCCAATTCATTAAGCAAATCGTTTATAGACCTATCCTACCCGAAACCATCGTACCCCTGGTCAAGTCTTCTCATATTATTTTATTAAAGTTATCAATTAGAAATTAATTTCGTTGTTAATATTTTAAATAGGTCTGCGGAGTCGCCTAGCGAAGTTTGACAGTCTAAGATAAAAAAGGTAAGTGGATCTTATATTTCTTATTATTTTTCAAATGATCATATTTTTTGTACATAAAATTTGTTTGTGAAAATATTATATTTTTCTTAAAATTATGGATCAACAGATGTGCTATAAAAATTATGCTTTATTACGAAAAATAGTTTTATGAATGTTTTGATGAAAAGAGCTTTGATATGAAATATGAATTTGATCATGCCATTTAGTATGTTTCATCTATATATGTGTATGTTTTAAGAAAAATAGATAAGTTTTCTAAATACTCTAACATAGCTATATATAATCTCTAGAATTGAAAAAATTAACACCCAGAATTAGCATCTATACGAACACAGGCTCTGCCAGCGGATATAAAGTTGGGATATGAAACAAGAATCTTTATCAATTACAAACACGAGCCCTGTCACGGGTATAAAGTAACCGTAGCACAAATATCTGTGAGCAATGTTTTAAACTATGATATGACTAAATGGCAGAAGGATTATTTATGTATTTATTTGTAAAATAATCTTGGAAATATGTTTATGAATTATGGTTGATTCATGTATGCATGATTTGCTTTATGATTTGTTTTAATATATTGTACTATAAAATTCTTTATTTTGTAATATCTATTATTTTTTTTGAATAATGCATTGTCATGAAAAAACTTATGTAGAATTGAAATTGCCGAAACCCCATGCCAACATTTCATTCAATGTTTGGCCGTCCAGCGAATGCTCGTTCCTCGTGGATATGGAAATCACACGTGTGTTAACCTCCTTATGTTCAAGAGAGGTCCCTTTTCTACCCGACGGGTGGTAAACATGGGGGGGTCTTCCTATCATCGTTATCGCAACGTGCAATGATGATTCCGATGAACAGGATCTGCATAAAAAATGGAGTAATCCGATAAGATAATGTAAGATTTATATCTCCATATTTATTTTTCTTTCTCTAGATGAATAGGGCCAATAGAAATGAAGGTTGGTCCAGGCTTGAAGTTCATATAGATTGCCAACCTTGCTAACATGAACTTCAAGGAGATATAAAACGCATGTCGCCAGAGATGGGGACTTGTCCCCTTTGCCACTCTAGGCTAGAGATGGGAACCTAGTCGTGGCCCTTTTCTTCTTCTCTTTCTTCTTCTTTTCTTCTTTCTTTCTTCTTTTTTGTTCCTCTATATTATTTCTCTCTCTTCTCCCTCTTTCTCTCTCTAAGCATGCTCAGGGATCTTGGTTTAAAATTCTATTTTTTTTTTTGCTCTAATCCAAGTTGACCCCTGGGTGGAGGCTCTAAATTGCTCTAGTACCCGAGCGGTTCGTCAGCTCATTACCTCGATCCTTGGCAGGTCTCTTCAGAATTTAGTCATCATTGACCTTCATTGAGTTACTTAAATCATGTCTAATCTTGATCAATTCAGTTTATCTTATTCAGACCGACCCATGCAGTCAAGTATCGCCGCTTGACCGGCCTTGCATTTTCTTCATCCTGACATGAGGTCATATCTCCAATAATATCTTAATTTTAACGTTTGCGGGGCTTCTAAGATAATGATAAAATTAATTATATTTTAATGATATTAAAGCAGGCGAATCTGACTTGTCTAACTGAAATCGAATTTTGAAACAAAAAGAGATAGTAACCTAATGCTTCAATGTGTATTTTTGACTTTTGGTAAAATTATAATTAGTTTATTAAATTTGATTGTGATCTTTGTTTTATATTTGATTAAATACGTCAAGCATGTTGCTAATATGGTAACAATTGTTTTAGAATATGTTGTATATTATGATATTCTTACAAGATGAGATTCAAAAAATATGTCTGGGTAAGTTGTGAAATATATATATATATATATATATATATATATATATATATATATATATATATATATATATATATATATATATATATATATATTCAGCATATCCATGATCTGACTCATTAATGAAAATTATTCATTAGCCCTATCTACTTATAATCTGAGAAACTGGTTTCGACAATGAGCCACCGGCGATTAGAATAGTAGTATATGTTATCTGGCACTTGGTGCATCTTATATCTACTATCTGACCTATGCCACTAGGTTACGTGGCCATAGCCTGATGTTGGGTCTCTCTCTCTATATATATATATGTGTGTGTGTGTGTGTGTGTGTGTGTTTTACGAAAATTTGATTTATTTTTGCTATTATCTATTTATTTGGCATGCTTAGACCCCACTTTATTGTGTTGTATTACTTATTGGGTTAGTGTAGCTCATTACTCTATCTTTTTCTATTCAGATCCTGACCAATGAGTACTCGAGAGTGCGCTAAGAAGATATTCGCAATTGCTGGACTTCTGGTTTAGTCTAGTTAGACTAGTTTAGTTTGAACATTTTATTTGAATTAAATCAAATAATTAGTTGGCATATTTTGACTTATGTCATGTTGGAACAATTGATTATGAGAATTATATGGTTAAGATCTTGATTTAAATTATATATATATATGATCAATAGCCTTGCATGCTTGTATGGTCTACCATGCAAGTATGCGGCGTCTGTTGCGCTTCAGATTCAGAGTGTGATATGGAGGCATCTATTTCTGCCGTCATGGCCTCAAGCATCTTTGAATGAAAGTAGTAAGCACCTTGAATAACTTGCAACCAAAAACAGTTATGCTCAACAGATGACGCGTTGGGTCGGTCGTCCACTTGTCTAGAAGGCAAGGCCGAAGTCTCTAGCACTAGCAAATCCAAGTTGCTACTCATGTCCCTCTGATTCAATCCCATCTATACGCTAGTGGAAACGAGGTCCGTAGAGGTCCTTAAGCCCTCTCCATGGCCCTCCAAGGAGGGCAATGAAACCCTAGTTGTTTTCCCTTTTCGGACATCGCTTTCTCTTTGCAGACCGCCCCCCCCCCCCCCCCCCCCCCCCCCCGGGCACTAGAGCTGGGTTTGGCTGAAAGGGTCCGACAAAAGTGGCTTCTTTGTCATACAGGTGATGTCATAGAAAGGTACTTGCGCAATTTTTTTCACGTGTTACTATTCCCTTGCCGGAGTTGTGCTCCATAAGTTGATACTGAGCTTATCTTATTGAGGATTTAATTGTTGTTGCTGATGTCTTTGTATGTATTACTATTACCTTCGTTTCCTATTGCTGGCATGCATGCATGCTTCCACGGTTCAAAGAACCAATGCAGATTCGCAATCAAGTCATTTGGAGGCTTACTACTATATCATTACATAGAATAATTTAAAAACATCGAGTCAACTACAAGCTCGGCTAAGTCAACTTGACTCAACAAGTTTTCCAACCGACTCAATAAAACTTAGTGGCTCATCGAAGTCACTTGGCTGAATCAGGCCTTGAAAACTAACTATAGTCTATTTCAATACTACTTTTCTAAAGTTTTTTTTTGCCAAAAAAAATATTTTTTTAAAAAAAAATTAAGTATGATTTATGTGAAAATATAACAACACAAATTGAGATGCGAAAGATTGGAACTTTTATTCATCACATAACCCAAAACCCCATCAGTCCTAATTCCCATGGTGCATTGAGAGAAATCTCCTAGCTGCCCTATCTCACTTGATGCCATCAATCAAATAGTAATTGATAGCACGTCATATAGTTATTAGTGTCTTTTGAATTTTCTTATTTTAATTATTTGATTAACATATTAGTTGTATGCCAACAATAAATTGTAGATTTAGAGCTCTACCTATCCATGTATATAAATATCTCAATTTATATCCATAAAAATTAATATTTAATAATAAACATATTTAATAATCAGAGAGAGAGAGAGAGAGGTTGGAATGCTTCTAGGAATATTTCTCTCCAAGTATTTCCTAGTTAAAAACAATGAAGAACATCTCAAACAAACATCAACATTGTCGATCATGATTTAAGATATATGAAATATGTGGAAACTAATTTTTTTAAAAAAAATTGAGGTCTCCTGCATATACATCAAACTGGAAAAAATGAATTGTAAAAATATAGCTAGCAATGAAAAATATGGTATAAGATATATATTTTCCCATTCTAAATTATTGATCTTGATTTACATATTTTACAATATATAAATTAAATTTTAACTAATATGGATGATTTTAAAATAGAGATCAAACTAAAATATGATATCATATCCCTGAAATGATTAAAAAGATCTCAAAAATGCACAATGGTTAGTTTTTAATCAATTTACACATTGTATATTATGTTCGGCAGTGTTGATTTTCATTTTGAGGGATCTTTCAGTGCTTCTCACTAAGATACATTGCTCTTCTGAATTAGCGCAAATAAACTTGTTCAGTGACAACCAAATTAAATGTCACTAGATCATGTTGCCTTCAACCACACGATGTTCATGCTCAACTTATGTTCGAGGAGCCCAAGTGGATCTCCATTCCAACTACTGTATGCAACAGCAGTAACATTCATGCTTAACTACCCCGAGTCGGCTGCCCTTTGATCCAGCAATCCGACCCCGAGTCGGATATCCTCGGCTCCGCAGCCCGACCCCGAGTCGGCTGCCCCTTGATCCAGCGCTCCGACCCCGAGTCGGAGATCTCTTGATAACGACAGGCTATTCCCCAGAGGCACGCCGCGGCCTCCTGCTCCACTACTCCCTGCAACGGCTGTATCCGATGCTGCTCCACGATCTCCTGCATCAGCCGTACAAAGCGGAGCCCCACTATGCCCTGACGTGGCCGTACCCGGTGCTGCTCCACGACGCCCTGTAACGGCCATGTCAGTGGCCACACCATCGTGCCCCACGATAACGAACCCCCCCTGAGAGACCCCCCAGCCAGGTATATATGCGGCTGGGGGGAGAAAGGGGGGGGATGAGCAATATCTCCCAGAGCACTCTCTTACTTGCGATTATCACCTCTCCTCCTCCTCCAATCTCCTCTGACTTGACCGTCGGAGGGCCATCACCACCCTGGTGGTGGTGCAAGGCTTGTTTGCAGGTTTCTTGGCGGAAGGTGGAGCGCAACCAACACCAACCAAGACAACTCAGACGGAACCCCGTTCACACCGCAGTGCCAATCGTTCTCGGTTTGGACCACCAGCAACAGTTGGCGCTAGAGGAAGGGAAGAATCTTAGAACGATTGTAATGGCACGGCGAGGTGGTCGTGGAGCTTCCAATGCTTCCGGTCGCGGAGCCTCTCGCGCCTCCGGCCGAGAGGCTGCTGCGTCCCCAACGCACTCTCAGCAGCATTCCACCGCCCCTTCTCCCATTCAGACGGTCGAAGCTGCTCAGTTCGACCAGCTAGCCCAGCAGGTTCGCACCCTCGCGGAGGCAGTGCAGAATCTGCAGGGTGTGATCTCTCGGGTGCCGCAACGGGCTCAGGAGCCGCTGCCCCCCGAGCACTCGCCTCTTCCTCACAACCCGCGCTCCTTCCTCTCCCATGGAGAGGAGCGCCGGCGCGAGGAGGATTCTCGAGTGCGGTCCATTCTGCCAGGACCTTCTCATCGGAGCTGTGCGGGGTACGAGAGGCGGACCCGGGCGCGTTCTCAGACACCCCAGTCCTCGAGGGGCCCGCACTCCAGTCGGTCCCCCTCGCGCCGCTCCTTGTCCCCCACCCACCGGTCGCGCTCCCTGGACCGGCGGGTGGACGATCTCCACAGACAACTCCAGGTCCTGAAGGGCCACTCCAAAGATCCCTTCGCTGACTTGGAGATCTCCTCCCAGCCGGCGCTTGCCTCGAGGATCCTGCGGACCCCGAACCCGTCGGGGTTCAAAATGCCGGCGATCGAACCCTACGACGGGGCGGCGGACCCGCGGGACCACGTGGAGAGTTTCAGGACTCTTATGCTCCTCCATGGAGCATCGGATCCGCTCCTCTGCAAGGCCTTCCCGGCGACCCTCCGTGGCTCGGCAAGGGCATGGTTCGCCGGCCTGGAGGCTAACTCCATCCAGTCCTTCGACCAGTTTACCCGCTTCTTCATCAGCCATTTCGCCGTCAGTAGCAGGCGGCGACTGGTCTCCGACTCCCTCTTTGATGTCCGGCAAAACGAGGGAGAAAGCCTGCGGGATTATCTCACCCGCTTCAACAAGGCTACACTGGAGGTCCGGAACCTGAGCCAGGAAGTGGCTCTCTCAGCCCTGAAGCGTGGCTTCCGGAAGGGCAGACTCACCTTCTCCCTGGACAAACGCCTGCCGCGGAGCTTCCCGGAGCTGTTATCTCGGGCAAACCAGTATGCAGACGCCGAGGAGGCAGCCTCCCACCGGAACAAGGAGGCCGCCGAGGCCCCTCTAAAGCCCGGGAAGAAAAGGCGAAAAGAGGCACCCCAGAGGAGGAGCCCGACGCCTCAACGCCGGCGCAGAAGCCCGTCACCAGCAAGGAACCACGGCGCCACACGCCCTCGTTCTCCGCACCGACGCTTCAACCGGTACACCCCACTCCTGGCCCCCCGGGCCCAGATCCTCATGGAGGTCAAGGGGCGGGAGGACCTCCCGGTCCCGAGGCAGATGAAGAAGATCCCTGGGAGGAGGCCTTCTCGGGCGTACTGTGAGTACCACCGAGACCACGGCCACGATACCGAAGACTGCTTCCAGCTTCGGGACGAGATCGAGGCTCTCATTCGCCGAGGGCATCTCGGTCGATATGTAAACGACCGACGTCCCCCGGCAGACCCGCGTCCGGCCGACCCGGCCCCTCAGGAGCCTCGGGAGCAGAATCGACCCGTTGCGGGAGTGATCCACACCATCACTGGGGGCTGCTCTCGGCCCGTGAGGAACGCAGGGGGCTCGGCGGAAGCATCAGGAGTGGCCGTCGCGAAGAGGCAGCGGGTCGGAAATGTAATCGCTTTTTGTGATGAAGATGTAAAGGGGGTTCAGACTCCCCACGATGACGCCATGGTGATCTCTCTCACTATGGCGAACTATGATGTAAGGCGTGTTCTTGTGGATAGTGGAAGCTCAGCTGATATTTTGTATTACGAGGCCTTCCAAAAGATGAGCTTGTCCCGACAATTGTTGCACAAAACATCCACCCCCCTCATAGGATTCACTGGAGACGCTATCTCGGCCGAAGGTGTCATTGAGCTGCCTGTGACTGCGGGCGTTGCACCCGCAAAAGCCACGGTGCGACTCGGGTTCTTGGTCGTCCGTGTCCCCTCGGCCTACAACGCTATCCTCGGACGACCCGGACTGAACGCCCTTCGCGCGGTGGTTTCTACCTACCATTTGCTCATGCGGTTCCCCACGGCGGCCGGGATTGGAGAGGTCCGAGGTGACCAACCAACCGCACGGCAGTGTCTCCTAGCAACTCTCAAAGGGAAGAAGCCCATGGAGGCCCTAAGCGTCGAGTCCCTTGACGCCAGAGACGAAGTGGCCTTGCGGCACGGGGAGCCGGCCGAGGGCGTAATCGAAGTTCCCCTCGAAGAAGGCCGCCCGGACCGCACGGTCCGGGTCGGTGCCAACCTCGACTTGGAAGCTCGGCTCCGGTTAGTGGAATTCCTCCGAGCCAATGCTGATGTGTTTGCCTGGTCGGCGGCCGATGTACCTGGGATCGACCCGGAGGTCATTTCTCACGCCCTCAACGTCGACCCGACCCACCGACCAGTAAAGCAAAAGAAGAGACACTGTGCCCCGGATCGGATCCGGGTGGTCGACCAGGAGGTAGACAAACTCTTGGAGGCAGGTTTCATAAGGGAAGTGAGCTACCCCGAGTGGCTGGCAAACGTCGTACTTGTCCGGAAGGCGAGCGGGAAGTGGAGGATGTGCGTCGACTACACCGACCTGAACAAGGCGTGCCCCAAGGATAGCTTTCCGCTCCCGCGAATAGACCAACTGGTCGACGCGACTTCCGGATATCAGCTGCTGTCTTTCATGGACGCCTTCTCCGGCTACAACCAAATAATGATGGCTCCACAGGACGAGGAGAAAACGGCCTTCATAACAGACAGGGGGCTGTACTGTTACAAGGTAATGCCCTTTGGTCTGAAGAACGCTGGCGCTACTTACCAGCGCCTCGTCAATAAAATCTTCAAGGAGCAGATCGGCCGGAACATGGAGGTGTACGTGGACGATATGCTGGTAAAGAGCCGCCATGCGGATCAGCACATTGCGGATCTGGAGGAGACCTTCGCCACCTTGCGGAAGTTTCGTATGAAGCTAAACCCAGCGAAGTGCGCCTTTGGTGCTTCGGCCGGGAGGTTCCTCGGCTTCATTGTCAACCAGCGGGGGATCGAGGCCAACCCGGACAAAATCAAGGCCATCCAAGATATGTCCCCTCCGACCAAAGTGAAGGAGGTTCAGGAGCTCGCTGGGAGGGTCGCCGCGCTCGGACGATTTGTGGCAAAATCGGCCGAACGCTGCCAACCGTTCTTCAAGGTGTTGAAGCGCCCGAAAGACTTCCTCTGGACGGCTGAATGTCAAGTGGCGTTCGACCAGCTCAAGGAGTACATGGCGTCTCCTCCCCTGCTGTCCAAGCCGCAAGAGGGGGAGATGCTCTACCTTTACCTGGCGGTCTCCCCAACCGCAGTCAGCGCAGTACTGGTTCGGGAAGAGGCAAAACTTCAGAAGCCCGTGTACTACACCAGCCGAGTCCTCCGGGATGCCGAGACGCGGTACACGAAGGCTGAAAAGATCGCCTTCGCGCTGCTGACTGCGATCAAGAGGCTTCGCCCCTATTTCCAGGCTCATTCTGTCACCCTTTTGACCGATCAACCACTGCGGCAGATCCTCAGCAATCCTGAGAATGCGGGACGGCTGGTGAAGTGGGCAGTAGAACTTGGTGAGTTCGACATCCGCTACCAGCCCCGGCCCGCCATCAAGGCCCAGGTGCTCGCGGACTTTCTCGCTGAGTGCACTGTGCAGGAGACGGAACCTAGGCCGCCGGAAACACCCAGCCTCGATCTCCCGATCTGGACGCTCCACATTGACGGGTCGTCGAACCCTGAAGGTGGAGGGGCTGGGCTGGTCCTTACCAATCCCGATGGAGTGATAGCCGAGTATGCCTTGAGGTTCGGATTTCCAGTGACCAACAATGAGGCGGAGTACGAGGCCCTAGTCACGGGACTCAAACTCGCCAAGGAGCTCGGCATCCGGCGTCTGAAGGTCTTCACCGACTCCCAGCTGGTGGTCGGGCAGGTTCGAGGGGAGTTCGAGGCACGGAGCCCGACCATGCAGAGCTACGTCCGGAAGGTGCAAGCACTCATTCCCGACCTCGGCAGTATTGACATTCAGCAGGTCCCAAGGAGCGAAAATGCTAGGGCCGACAGGTTGTCCCGCTTGGTGGGCGCTGAGGCACACAACTTGTCAAGGGCGATATACCTGGAGACCCTAGATGCCCCGAGCATCGGCGAGGCTGAAGCGGTAATGGCAATTGATCCGGAACCATCTTGGATGGACCCGCTTGTAGCTTACCTCGCCGAAGGGATCCTCCCCGAAGATGAAGATCAAGCTCGGCGACTTGTTATGAAGTCCGCCCACTACGTACTCTACGAAGGGAGGCTGTATCGGACCTCGTTCACCGCCCCCCTCTTAAGGTGCCTCCGCCCTTCGGAAGCGGCTTACGCCCTCAGCGAAGTCCACGAAGGCATCTGCGGATCGCACCTGGGGGCTAGGTCCCTGGCACATAAGATCATGAGGCAAGGCTACTATTGGCCGACCTTATTGGAAGACTCAAAGGATCACGTACGGAAATGCGACGCCTGCCAGCGCCACGCCAACATCCAGAGAGTCCCCTCTGTTCCCTTGGCGCCAATCACCGCCCCCTGGCCCTTTGCACAGTGGGGAATGGATATCCTCGGACCATTCCCCATCGCTTCGGCCCAGCGGAAATTTTTGATTGTCGCCATCGACTACTTCACCAAGTGGGTGGAGGCAGAGCCACTGGCCACCATCACGGAGGCGCAAGTCCGGAAGTTCGTAAAGAAGAACATCATTGTCCGATTTGGGGTACCTCGGGTCCTCATCTCGGATAACGGTCGACAGTTTGATAACAAGCATTTCCGAGACTTCTGCGAGGAGTTCGGGATCGAACATCGGTTCATGTCCGTGTCGCATCCCCAAACCAACGGCGAGGCCGAGGTCACAAATCGGACAATCCTCCAAGGTATCAAAGCGCGGATCGGACGGACGGGGCAAGCTTGGGTCGAGGAACTCGAGAATGTCCTTTGGGCGTATCGGACCACGCATCGGACTCCTACCGGGGAAACGCCTTTCAGCCTAACCTATGGCACGGAAGCCGTTGTCCCCGTAGAGCTCGGACTTCCCTCACCTCGGGTAGCCGCACACCGACCCGAGGCCAACTCGGAGCAACTCCGAGGGAACCTGGATCTCTTGGAAGAAGCAAGGGAAATGGCGCAGGTTCGGATGGCAATGTATCAGCGGAGGGTGGCCCGATATTACAACTCCAAAGTCCGACCGAAGCTTTTCAGAATTGGAGATCTGGTGCTGAGGCGAGCTAAGGCATCTCAACCTACGGAAGGTGGGAAGCTAGCGCCGAATTGGGAAGGCCCGTATAAAGTTCGTTGGGTAAACCGACCTGGCTCCTACCAGTTGGAAGCCCTAGATGGCCGAGAAATTCCAAGGGGCTGGAATTCCGCTAACCTGCGGATGTATTACCAGTAGAACAACAAGGCCAGAAAGACAATTTGAAAAGGTGCAACACTTTTCATTTCAATAATTTCTGGTTACAATGGCGTGCTCGTGTGATTACAAGGAATTCCCAGAGGGGAATTAGGGAGTAAAGAAAGCAAAGAAGAGGTGGAGAATCCGTGGAGCTGAGGACCGAGGATCCCAAACCCTCAACCCAAAGCAGCTGCAATCCCACCGGAAGTGGGTGCTTCTAACCGGAGGCGCCATCCAGCACCTCACCAAAAAGACGAGGAGCCGCCGCAGAAGAAGCTCCCGCTACCCCCAGGGGAACGCCGCCTCCAAAGGATATTCCCATCCTCCCCAGTGGTAGGAAAGAGAAGGAATTCGAGGGGGAAGAGCATATGGAGGCGCGGTCCCGGACTGAGCGTCTGGTGCAGAGCTCAATCGGGAGGCTGAGCTTCAAGGAGGGGAGATGTGATCCCGGATGAAACGCCTAGAGCGGAGTTCCGCCGGGAAGACTCTCCTTGTTGATCCCAGATGAAACGGCTAGTTGGCTGAAGTCGCAAGGGGAGCGCCTCCCCTTTCCTTCAACAGGAGTCTCTCAGTCATATGCCAAGGAGGAGGTCCGCGATCCATGGCAACCTGAACAGCTCCGGCTTGGCAAACTCCATCGTACCTGCACCTGTATTTATAGCCAAACTGCGGCCCCCTGGTCGTTCCGATGTGGGTGGCTCCAATAAATGCAGGCGCATTGAAACCGGAGCCGTTCCGGCTCCCGAGGCGTATCTTCCCGCGATTTCCTAAGCGTCATTCTCCTTAAACCGTATTCTTTGTGCAGGACAATCCGGGTGTCATGTACCCCTAGGTCCACATATCTCCGCTCGCGCCCAGGCCGTATCCTCCTCGAAGAACCCGCGTATCGCGGCCGCTCAACTAACACTCCTCGCAAGCAGCAGCTGGCGATCCGATTTTCCAGGTAACGCATTAATTAGCGTTTAATGCCCTTCTCGTGTTCCCCCAGGCAACGCTTAGAGAAAAGGAGAAACATGATCGCGGCTGGCCACGGAGAAACCCCGTCGGGCAGCGAGCGACAAGCGCACGACCAGCGAGCGGAATTTCCCGAGGCTCGGCCCTCGGATGCCTCGCTAGCCCGATGATCATCCCGGGAGCAGACTAGCCGGAAGCCCCGACCGGTCGCCTCGGCTTGCGCCAGCCTTGGCCGACCAACGAGTGGAATGTCCCGAGGCTCGGCCCTCGGATGCCTGGCTAGCCCGATGATCATCCCGGGAGCAGACTAGCCGGAAGCCCCGACCGGTCGCCTCGGCTTGCGCCAGCCTTGGCCGACCAACGAGTGGAATGTCCCGAGGCTCGGCCCTCGGATGCCTGGCTAGCCCGATGATCATCCCGGGAGCAGACTAGCCGGAAGCCCCGACCGGTCGCCTCGGCTTGCGCCAGCCTTGGCCGACCAACGAGTGGAATGTCCCGAGGCTCGACCCTCGGATGCCAGGCTAACCCGACGATCATCCCGGGAGCAGACTAGCCTGAAGCCCCGACCGGTCGCCTCGGCTTGCGCCAGCCTTGGCCGACCAACGAGCGGAATGTCCCGAGGCTCGGCCCTCGGATGCCAGGCTAACCCGACGATCATCCGGGAGCAGACTAGCCTGAAGCCCCGACCGGTCGCCTCGGCTTGCACCAGCCTTGGCCGACCAACGAGCGGAATGTCCCGAGGCTCGACCCTCGGATGCCAGGCTAACCCGACGATCATCCCGGGAGCAGACTAGCCTGAAGCCCCGACCGGTCGCCTCGGCTTGCGCCAGCCTTGGCCGACCAACGAGTGGAATGTCCCAAGGCTCGGCCCTCGGATGCCAGGCTAACCCGACGATCATCCCGGGAGCAGACTAGCCTGAAGCCCCGACCGGTCGCCTCGGCTTGCGCCAGCCTTGGCCGACCAACGAGCGGAATGTCCCGAGGCTCGGCCCTCGGATGCCAGGCTAACCCGACGATCATCCCGGGAGCAGACTAGCCTGAAGCCCCGACCGGTCGCCTCGGCTCGCGCCAGCCTTGGCCGACCAACGAGTGGAATTTCCTGAGGCTTGACAACCCTCGGATGCCAGGCTAACCCGACGATCATCCCGGGAGCAGACTAGCCTGAAGCTCCGACCGGTCGCCTCGGCTTGCGCCAGCCTTGGCCGACCAACGAGCGGAATTTCCTGAGGCTTGATGGCCCTCGGATGCCAGGCTAACCCGACGATCATCCCGGGAGCAGACTAGCCTGAAGCCCCGACCGGTCGCCTCGGCTCGCGCCAGCCTTGGCCGACCAACGAGTGGAAGGTCCCGAGGCTCGGCCCTCGGATGCCAGGCTAACCCGATGACCATCCCGGGAGCAGACTAGCCTGAAGCCCCGACCAGTTGCCTCGGCATGCGCCAGCCTTGGTCGACCAACGAGTGGAATTTCCTGAGGCCTAACCCTCGGATGCCCGGCTTAGCGCCGGAAGAATTTCCTGAGGCCTAACCCTCGGATGCCTGGCTTAGCGCCGGAAGAGTTTCCTGAGGCCTAACCCTCGGATGCCTGGCTTAGCGCCGGAAGAGTTTCCTGAGGCCTAACCCTCGGATGCCTGGCTTAGCGCCGGAAGAGTTTCCTGAGGCCTAACCCTCGGATGCCTGGCTTAGCGCCGGAAGAATTTCCTGAGGCCTAACCCTCGGATGCCTGGCTTAGCGCCGGAAGAGTTTCCTGAGGCCTAACCCTCGGATGCCTGGCTTAGCGCCGGAAGAGTTTCCTGAGGCCTAACCCTCGGATGCCTGGCTTAGCGCCGGAAGAGTTTCCTGAGGCCTAGCCCTCGGATGCCTGGCTTAGCGCCGGAAGAATTTCCTGAGGCCTAACCCTCGGATGCCTGGCTTAGCGCCGGAAGAGTTTCCTGAGGCCTAACCCTCGGATGCCTGGCTTAGCGCCGGAAGAGTTTCCTGAGGCCTAACCCTCGGATGCCTGGCTTAGCGCCGGAAGAATTTTCTGAGGCCTAACCCTCGGATGCCTGGCTTAGCGCCGGAAGAATTTCCTGAGGCCTAACCCTCGGATGCCTGGCTTAGCGCCGGAAGAATTTCCTGAGGCCTAACCCTCGGATGCCTGGCTTAGCGCCGGAAGAATTTCCCGAGGCCTAACCCTCGGATGCCTGGCTTAGCGCCGGAAGAGTTTCCTGAGGCCTAACCCTCGGATGTCTGGCCTAGCGCCGGAAGAATTTCGGGAGCCAGGAGTCAGCAAGACGCTACCGAGAGTTAAAAGAAAAAGAAGGACGAAGGCGAGATGAAGAAACATTCAACTTGCATTAATTTTCATTGTTTCAGGGCCGAGGCCCATACAATTTGGCAAAACGCCGGTATGCAAAAAAAAAAAAAAAAAAAAAGAAGATAACGAAAGGTACAAGAGGTCAGCTTGGAGGAACTCCCGGGTCGGGAACGTCGGGCTCGTCCGCAGGAGGTAGGGAAGCAGCAGGAGAACCAGCAGGCAATGGCGCCGGAGAGGAGTCGAGAAGGGAAATCTCGCTCAGGTCAACTTCGGGGTACTTAGCCGACACCCTTGCCAGGCCCTCCTCGAAGCCTAAGACAAAGGCTTCGGCCCCCGCGTCCGACGCGTCACGGACAAACTCGTCGGACTGACGATAGGTCTGTACTGCCTCCGACATATCATGAGCGAACTCGGCGGACTGGCGATAAGCCTCTACCGCCTGACGCCCGATTTCCGCACTCCTCTCGGCCAGCGCCGCCTCTGCCCGCTCCATAATCTGGGCTTTCGCCTCCAAGACCTTCGCCACAATCCGGCCTTCCGCCTCGGTGGAGACCCTCAGCAGCTCAGCCCGAGCCTCCTTGTGCTTCGCTTCGGCAGCAATGCGAGCAGCCTTAGCCTCCGTCAGGCGCGAATGAAGCTCCTGATCGCTCGCACGGGACTTCTCCAAGGCCGACTCCAATTCGCCCAGCTTAGCTTCAAGAGACCGGGTTCGGTTGCGGGCGTTGTCGGCTGACCGCTGGGCCTTCTCCCACCTCTCCCGGTAGTCGGCAGCCTTCCGGGACTGCTTCTCGGCCCGCTCATCCGCCTTCTTGACCTCGCCCTCGAGACCCGAGGCAACCTTGAGCTGCTCCTGAGCCTCCAACAGTTGCTTCTCGAGGGCAGCAAAGCCGAGTGCCCGCTCTTCGGCCTCCCGGAGCCTCGCCTCGAAGTCCCCGGTCGTCCTGCCTGCCACAGCCTGGCCTCCCTTTTCCACTGCTTTCAGCCGGTCCTCGGCCTTCGCCAGAAGCCCCGCCTGTTCCTTGTAGCACTCCTCCAGACGGATCATGTACTGGGCGAGCTAAGAAATAGGAAAAATAAGGGAGTCAGGCGGAGAACAACAGAGCCAATAAATGGTGAAAAGCGGCCAGAAGAACACTCACCGACATGAGACAGACACAGCTGGCAGCCCCAACGTCAGAGACCTCCAACTCCCGGACCCGCCGACGGTCCTTCTCCAGCAGCACTGTTTCGATGAGATTTCGGGCGCCATCGGTAGTGAAGGCAGACCCCGATTTCTCCCCAGAGCCGGACGGTGGTTCTGCAGCCTTACCCCTATCCATCGCCTGGGGAAGAGTCCGGCCGATCGCGCTCGGGGCGGGGGTCACCCCAGGAATTGATAGGGTCCCGCTCGGTCGGGGCCTCGGCGCGTCCCTCCTCGAGTCATCAGGAGCCGACCGAGTCGAAGGCCGGGTCGGGGACCGATCACGTCCGACCCGTCCGTCTCGGGCAGGCTCGGATGATACCTCCGGAGTAGCGGCAATCTTACCACCGGAGGGCTGATACAGCGTCAGCTGCCGGTCCGTGCCCACGACGTCTCCCTGATCGGTGGGCCCGGACTCGTCGGTCGGCGTCGGAGGCACCTCCTTACGGGACTTCTTCGCCGGTGGGGCCCCGCTCGGAAGAGCTCGTTTCCTCCTCTGGGCTGCTTCCAGCAGGGACGCCCTACCAACAGCCTTTGTCTTCACCGACCGCATGACGTCGTCGATCTCTGCAAAAAGGACGGGATAGTCGGAGACGGAGAAACCAAAGGAAAGAATGGGACGAAAGAAGGGAAAAAGTCAAGAAAGAATCGGTGGCGGACTCACGGTCGGTGGGGACCGAGCTCAGACCGACATTCACCAAAGTATCCTCGGAAATAAGGCGGGCCACCGGGGGGAGCTGGCCCTCGGCAACCAACCCCTTCAAGGCGGCCAAGCCATCGGACTCCTCCCTTGACAGTCTCGATAGGCCGATCGGAGACTTCATCGGGGTCTCCCAGGTCGCCCTGATTTCCCAAGAGGGATCTGCATCAACAAAAAAGAAGCGCTCCTTCCATTTGTGAATGGAGGTAGGAGCCTCCTTGACAAGGCCGCATCCTCGCCGCGCTGCGAAGCACCACCACCCTTTGTCCTGGGGGTGGCCGCTCAGGCTGTAGAACTCCCAAAAAACATTCAGGGTGGCGGGGATCTCGTGCATACGGCAGAGAACCTGGAAGACCGTCAGGGCCCGCCACGAGTTCGGCACCAGTTGCGTCGGTGCCACTCTTAAACCCCGTAGCACCTGCATGACCAAGTCCGAAGGGGGAAAGCGGAACCCGGCCTGGAGAATGCCCTCATTGATGGCGATCTTCCCTGGAGGAGGATGGG
The DNA here is from genome assembly GCF_051530095.1 of Phoenix dactylifera. Lineage (NCBI taxonomy): Eukaryota > Viridiplantae > Streptophyta > Magnoliopsida > Arecales > Arecaceae > Phoenix > Phoenix dactylifera. The sequence continues at coordinate 62,051,410 of NC_143190.1, read as the reverse complement.
ACATCCTCTCCTCAGGCCCCGGGAGCGTGGCGTTGCAGGCCTCGGGAAGGTGGTACCGAGCCACGAGTCTGTCTAAGTCTGTGGCGACCAGCTCCGACTTAATTTGGTCTGCTCTCACTTCGCCCATTCCTAATGGCCAATAAACCTACGGTCAGGACGGGGACAGGAAGGGGGGAAAGACCGGAGCGACTGGAGTACACTAGTATAAGAGGGGAAAGTATGGAGAGCCCTAAGTAGAAGAATGGGGAAAACTCACCGGAAAAGAGGTAAGAACGGCTCCGAGAGCGCCAAAGGAGAAACAAGTGAACAGTCCGACGGCAGCAACAGCTGCGCAAAGGGGAAACTTGAAAATATCTGTAAAGAAGAAGACGGACGGGGAAAGGCCCCCGATTAAATAGGCGGAAAGGCAAGTGACGCCTCGATGACGCCAAAGGACGCCTGGCTGCCGAAGGGTCGTTCGCGCCCCAAAGGCGAATCGACACCATTAAGGAAGGATGTCCGCCGAAATCCTCAGACTGCCAGGTCGGCAATAACCGCCATACGCCATAAAAAGGGCGGGGAGCTCGAAGCGCGCGCGCCTCTCCGAGGAACGGCGGCAATCCCGAAACATCACTCCCTTCACCTGTTCCCCTTCTGGTTCCAGGCTCGGAAGTGGGGGGCTACTGTTACGGGGGAAATAAGCCGCCATGCCCCACGTGACCGGCACGCGCGCTCAGGAAGACTACGGCTGCCCTTTGATCCAGCAATCCGACCCCGAGTCGGACATCCTCGGCTCCGCAGCCCGACCCCGAGTCGGCTGCCCTTTGATCCAGCGCTCCGACCCCAAGTCGGACGTCCTCGGCTCCGCAGCCCGACCCGGAGTCGGCTGCCCTTTGATCCAGCAATCCGACCCCGAGTCGGATATCCTCGGCTCCGCAGCCCGACCCCGAGTCGGCTGCCCCTTGATCCAGCGCTCCGACCCCGAGTCGGAGATCTCTTGATAACGACAGGCTATTCCCCAGAGGCACGCCGCGGCCTCCTGCTCCACTACTCCCTGCAACGGCTGTATCCGATGCTGCTCCACGATCTCCTGCATCAGCCGTACAAAGCGGAGCCCCACTATGCCCTGACGTGGCCGTACCCGGTGCTGCTCCACGACGCCCTGTAACGGCCATGTCAGTGGCCACACCATCGTGCCCCACGATAACGAACCCCCCTGAGAGACCCCCCAGCCAGGTATATATGCGGCTAGGGGGAGAAAGGGGGGGGGTGAGCAATATCTCCCAGAGCACTCTCTTACTTGCGATTATCACCTCTCCTCCTCCTCCAATCTCCTCTGACTTGACCGTCGGAGGGCCATCACCACCCTGGTGGTGGTGCAAGGCTTGTTTGCAGGTTTCTTGGCGGAAGGTGGAGCGCAACCAACACCAACCAAGACAACTCAGACGGAACCCCGTTCACACCGCAGTGCCAATCGTTCTCGGTTTGGACCACCAGCAACAATATATATTCAGCATATCCATGATCTGACTCATTAATGAAAATTATTCATTAGCCCTATCTACTTATAATCTGAGAAACTGGTTTCGACAATGAGCCACCGGCGATTAGAATAGTAGTATATGTTATCTGGCACTTGGTGCATCTTATATCTACTATCTGACCTATGCCACTAGGTTACGTGGCCATAGCCTGATGTTGGGTCTCTCTCTCTATATATATATATGTGTGTGTGTGTGTGTGTGTGTGTTTTACGAAAATTTGATTTATTTTTGCTATTATCTATTTATTTGGCATGCTTAGACCCCACTTTATTGTGTTGTATTACTTATTGGGTTAGTGTAGCTCATTACTCTATCTTTTTCTATTCAGATCCTGACCAATGAGTACTCGAGAGTGCGCTAAGAAGATATTCGCAATTGCTGGACTTCTGGTTTAGTCTAGTTAGACTAGTTTAGTTTGAACATTTTATTTGAATTAAATCAAATAATTAGTTGGCATATTTTGACTTATGTCATGTTGGAACAATTGATTATGAGAATTATATGGTTAAGATCTTGATTTAAATTATATATATATATGATCAATAGCCTTGCATGCTTGTATGGTCTACCATGCAAGTATGCGGCGTCTGTTGCGCTTCAGATTCAGAGTGTGATATGGAGGCATCTATTTCTGCCGTCATGGCCTCAAGCATCTTTGAATGAAAGTAGTAAGCACCTTGAATAACTTGCAACCAAAAACAGTTATGCTCAACAGATGACGCGTTGGGTCGGTCGTCCACTTGTCTAGAAGGCAAGGCCGAAGTCTCTAGCACTAGCAAATCCAAGTTGCTACTCATGTCCCTCTGATTCAATCCCATCTATACGCTAGTGGAAACGAGGTCCGTAGAGGTCCTTAAGCCCTCTCCATGGCCCTCCAAGGAGGGCAATGAAACCCTAGTTGTTTTCCCTTTTCGGACATCGCTTTCTCTTTGCAGACCGCCCCCCCCCCCCCCCCCCCCCGGGCACTAGAGCTGGGTTTGGCTGAAAGGGTCCGACAAAAGTGGCTTCTTTGTCATACAGGTGATGTCATAGAAAGGTACTTGCGCAATTTTTTTCACGTGTTACTATTCCCTTGCCGGAGTTGTGCTCCATAAGTTGATACTGAGCTTATCTTATTGAGGATTTAATTGTTGTTGCTGATGTCTTTGTATGTATTACTATTACCTTCGTTTCCTATTGCTGGCATGCATGCATGCTTCCACGGTTCAAAGAACCGATGCAGATTCGCAATCAAGTCATTTGGAGGCTTACTACTATATCATTACATAGAATAATTTAAAAACATCGAGTCAACTACAAGCTCGGCTAAGTCAACTTGACTCAACAAGTTTTCCAACCGACTCAATAAAACTTAGTGGCTCATCGAAGTCACTTGGCTGAATCAGGCCTTGAAAACTAACTATAGTCTATTTCAATACTACTTTTCTAAAGTTTTTTTTTGCCAAAAAAAATATTTTTTTAAAAAAAAAATTAAGTATGATTTATGTGAAAATATAACAACACAAATTGAGATGCGAAAGATTGGAACTTTTATTCATCACATAACCCAAAACCCCATCAGTCCTAATTCCCATGGTGCATTGAGAGAAATCTCCTAGCTGCCCTATCTCACTTGATGCCATCAATCAAATAGTAATTGATAGCACGTCATATAGTTATTAGTGTCTTTTGAATTTTCTTATTTTAATTATTTGATTAACATATTAGTTGTATGCCAACAATAAATTGTAGATTTAGAGCTCTACCTATCCATGTATATAAATATCTCAATTTATATCCATAAAAATTAATATTTAATAATAAACATATTTAATAATCAGAGAGAGAGAGAGAGAGGTTGGAATGCTTCTAGGAATATTTCTCTCCAAGTATTTCCTAGTTAAAAACAATGAAGAACATCTCAAACAAACATCAACATTGTCGATCATGATTTAAGATATATGAAATATGTGGAAACTAATTTTTTTTAAAAAAATTGAGGTCTCCTGCATATACATCAAACTGGAAAAAATGAATTGTAAAAATATAGCTAGCAATGAAAAATATGGTATAAGATATATATTTTCCCATTCTAAATTATTGATCTTGATTTACATATTTTACAATATATAAATTAAATTTTAACTAATATGGATGATTTTAAAATAGAGATCAAACTAAAATATGATATCATATCCCTGAAATGATTAAAAAGATCTCAAAAATGCACAATGGTTAGTTTTTAATCAATTTACACATTGTATATTATGTTCGGCAGTGTTGATTTTCATTTTGAGGGATCTTTCAGTGCTTCTCACTAAGATACATTGCTCTTCTGAATTAGCGCAAATAAACTTGTTCAGTGACAACCAAATTAAATGTCACTAGATCATGTTGCCTTCAACCACACGATGTTCATGCTCAACTTATGTTCGAGGAGCCCAAGTGGATCTCCATTCCAACTACTGTATGCAACAGCAGTAACATTCACTTACACAGATTTTACTAGAACAAATTGTTTGGAATAATAACATTTCTATTGCTGGAATCTCCAAGTCCAAATATAAGTTTTTTTACAATGTAGCTTTGATTTAAAATACCTAAAATGTTTGGTGGTTGAACCCAGCTTTTCTCCAAAAGTTGCTGTTTTCCATATTTAATTGGGTCTGCTCTGATCAACAGAATTGAGATAAATTACAGCCTTCTGTGAGAATTGAATTTCCCTCTGCTCCTTCCCAATGGAAGCTAGTTGGAAAAAAAAAAAAGTACACCTCATGCCTTTTAGCCAGCTCCATTTTTTCCCACAAAAGATGACATAAGAGAACTTCTAATAGTTTACCTGTGATTGCATTGCTGTACACTGCTTTACAGTTAGGAAAAACTACATCCATAAATGATAACTAGCCTAAGTCAATGCAAGCTCCTCTTGTTGCTCCAAAAGTTGATCTTCTTGATATGGATTGAGGATTTGCTTGATTTCATCTGCAGTGAGTGTTTCATACTCAAGAAGTGCATTTGCTAGCGCATGCAATGCCTTTTCATGCTGAAAAGAATAATAAAAACCATGAGAGAGAGAGAGAGAGACTAATGCAGCTACAAGACAAGACAGGAAAAGTCTAGAACTACTCGGCAGGTACTTGAGCACAGAGGGAGTTTCAGATCTAGGGTGATGCTAAACGTCAACTACAAATAGCTTCTATATCACACATCAGACTACCTTAATACAATACAAAAGACCTAGTATTTAGACATAATTACCTCAATCATGAATAAAATAATGACCAACAAGACAAACATAGTATGATAAACCGCTATGTACTGTGTAATTTGCATATCATACTGTTATAAAGCAAAATTAATGCCTTACCAATTTGAGAATTTTTTCTTCTGATTATGGTGGAAAACAAGTTCAACATACAAAGCCATTTTTGCTGATTGCATCATCAAAAGCAACAGCAAATATAAATTCCACATGTTGATTCTTAGTTAATACTACTTATATTTAACTAGCTAAAATCTTCATCTATACAGATGTAAACAGGTTATCTAGAAATCCGTAAGATCGGCACCACAACTAACAGCTATTTATGTTAAATGATGATGCTTGTACAACTCAATTTGCAAGTGAATCAAGATGTTGCATAATGGAGTGAAACTGGCTGCTTGTCATCCTGAACTACCTCGCAGCTTCGAGAGGATGGGCATGCAGAAACTAATATCAAACTCATGTTTTCCTAACGAGTTCAGAGATAGAATCACAGTAAGATTCCATTATAGAAAACATTCTGATCATTAGTTAACTGAAATTTTATGCACTAGGTTCTCATTATATGTTGTGTACTGCCCAAATATTGTCTTCCAATTGCAGCTAAGCCTCACATGCATTGAGTGCATACCGGTGGTGCATCCCAGCATATGCATTCAAATTTATTGGAGATGTCTGGCCCATGTCACTTCATCCTTGTTATCACATAAAAAGGAAGCAAAAGATAATCACTTTTTTGATGTAACAAATTATTAAAATCTAAAGCTAAAATAGTCTGCACCTATGAAACTAGTTACGCAAGCATGTTAATCTTGTATTGCAAACTAATATATACAATGAAGAATAATGAACACCTAACACTATGACAACCCCCTTTGTAAGTGGCATATTCATGTAAAACTCTCCTTCCCAAAGAAACATGTAAAATTCTCAGGGTCTTCATTCCTCACAGATGCCTGTTATGACTGCCTTTTCGAACCTTGATACAACCAATACCAGCATGTGCTCTCTCAAATAATGGAAACTTTGCTACCTCTAACTTAATGTTTTTTGGAGTTAAAGTTACCTCTAACTCACTGCTGGCTTGTCATCCTTGAAACTTCACACAGTCATCTCTTGTACAATGCAGAAAAAAGGATCCAAAGAAGTAATATGTAATCTCAGAGCATAACCTAACTCTCCCTGAAATACTGTGGAGCCAACTATTTCATGCTATATATTAAATGTAATATATAGCATAAACCAAAAGACATTAACACAATGATGAGATCCACACCTCTGGTCACACAGCATCATAATGGTGAATAGCCTCGCTATCAAACTAAAATCATTGTTGGTCAGAAGCAAATGCATTATTTTCTGGATATGCAAAAGTCATCCTGTTGGAATCATGCAATAACTAAATGCATCTCGTTATAAAAGTTTAGGATTTGCATAAAAAGTTATAAAATTTTAGGATTTTCATAACAAGCAATAGATCTTGAGAAACAAACCTTCTTTAATAACTGTTTAACTCGGTCATAAGCTTCTCTTAGGAGTTTGACAACCTGTATATGTATATAAAAAGAGGTTCTTACAAAAGTTCGATAGCTAGACTTAGAAAATGACGAAGTTTCATAGCACATACTTCTGCATCAATTCGTGATTGCATCTCTGAACCTGATCGCTCTTTGACATACACAGGGCCAATTGCATTACTCATCCCACAAGTTGACACCTGACAAAGAACAATCAGTTAAGAAACTGATAATTGATAAAAGCAATATCAATACTGCTAGAGTTTGCAAAATATACCATGTACTGTGCAAGCTCAGTGGCGGTCTGGAGGTCATTGCTTGCACCAGTTGTGATACATTCTTCACCAAAGATAAGCTCTTCAGCAACCCTCCCTCCCATACATACATCAAGGCGTGCTAGTAACTGTTTCTTGCTGATGGATGTCTCATCTTGAGAAGGAAGCTGGGTCACCATCCCCAAGGCAGATCCTCGTGGCATGATGGTCGCCTTATGAATAGGATGAGAACCATCGGTATTGAGTGCAACAATGGCATGACCACTCTCATGGTAAGCAGTGAGCTAACAAAGATAATTATGTTGATGTTAGTTTTAATAAATACTCTAATGGATCTGCTAAGTTTACAGAAGGCATAGAAAGATTATATCTGCAATTCCAAGAAAGGACTGGCACTGCCATCATTAAAGATAGAAGAAGATAGCATGCATACCTTTTTTGATTCTTCTGTTATGAACATAGTCTTCCGCTCTGTACCCATAATTATCCTGTCCTTCGCAAACTCCAACTGTGCCGCAGTTAACTTCTCAGCACCTTCTACCGCAGCCTTAATGGCCGCAATATTTACCAAGTTTGCAAGATCTAACAAATAAGACAAAAAAATTCAAAACTTAGTCTAATTGTCTCTTTTTTTTCTATAACAAATCCCTAACATGAGTTAAACAAATGCAAAGTGACATGCTGTTGAAGGGTAAAAGAGCCGATCAAGAACAAGGCATTAATAGGAAATAAGCTACTTTTTAATTTAATATTTGGTGATTACTTGTTACTAGAGTTAAAAAAGGAGGGTAAACTTTTTGGGGTTAAAATAAACTAAGAAAACAAACCTGCCCCATTGAAGCCTGGAGTACCGCGAGCAATTGCATTAATATCTACATCATCAGCCAGTGGCTTGTCCTCTAAATAAAGCTCCAGAATTTCTTGCCGGCCACGCACATCAGGATTTGGAACAACAATCTAGAAGCAGATCTTATTAGAATCTGTTGTGCTTCAGAGTTCAGACAGAAGCCTAGGAGCAAGAACATCTTAACCAAAAGCATGAAAGAACAATAATGTTTCATGCGTGTGCATTCTACTGCTTCTTTCAACCTGTAAAATTAATGCATATATACTTGTCCACAGGTGTGCTTATTCAAAGATACTCGTTCAAGCAGTTGCAACATCAGCAAAGGGACAAAAGGGGCATATGCATTGCCCATGAGTTTAGCAAGTGATTGTTTTAGACAGATAAAATAATAAGTCCATAGTCCACAGAGACATATATTATGACTTAGCATCTTATGATATACTCGGAAAAGTTCCTCTTATATACATGGTAAATTCAATTACTAGCTACAACAGAGATAGTCTATTGACCAAACTAGTTAAAGAACCCCTCTCGACCTGAATGAATAACTCAACAAATTTTTACCACATAATCCACCAAACTGAAATGTTAATAAGATTTCTAATATCCATGTCATAAACAACTGGAGCGTCTCTCAAAGTAAACAAAAATACCCACCAGCAAAGCATGAAAGCCCCCTCATGCAATTCTACCATCGGAATGCTTGATTCTCACTTCAATATTTCCTCTTCAGTTCAAGGTTGTTACTCATTAAACACACTTTCTTATTTCAAACATCTTTGAAATAATGATTGGCTTATTACGTATAGCCTTTTCTGCTAATCCAAATAAATAATGCTTAACTATTAGGCATGAAAATAGAGTTCACACAGAACAGACATGCAAAATCCACATTCATATTGGCATTATAGAGCCATATGCAAACACAGGATCATTCAAATCTTTCAAAAACATATGTACTTGGTAAAGGCAAATGCAGATAGAAATTGGATGTGAGAGATAACAGTATTTATTGTAAACACCACCAAATATGATCAGATTTGACTAACGACGCATCCAATGACAGCAAATACTGATTGCCGAGGTATCTAATACACAGGTTACCAATGTGCGGGGACTGCCTTTTTTTGTAGGCCTATGCTTATAAAATGTTGGCAGAAAGGGTAGGTTGATTTTAAAAGGAAGCATATAAGCATATTTGTATCCATATAAGTATATACGGTTATCCATATTCAAATATTAAAACTATAAGTCCATATTAAAATTTAGCTGAACTCCAAACCACGCACCCGTCTATACCTGAAATTATAACAAACAGTTAGCTACATTTGCCCTTGGTTCCAGATCAGACAGTAATACCAAATTGAATCAGATTGTCTAGATCCATTTACATCCCCATTCACCATCTCTCATGGGATACATTTTCCTTTTAACTAATTGCCAGCTAATCATTCATATGCCGGTTCCAATATGTTCCGTTATCTTCATTTTGAAAACCTCCCTCTTTTTCCCGACACACAGGATCCATGATTCCTCCAGCTATTTCCATTCTCACACCTTACTGAAAATGTACAATCCACAAAATCTTGAGAGCATGTCGCAAGAAGCCTTTAATGTATTAGAGAACTGCACTCCGCTTTGAGGCACAAGACTGAAAGCCAAATATCCAATCATAACATTAATCCTATGTTGTCAGGCTTGTATAAAGGAGCGAACTTTTCTGCAATGAAAAGCATTTCTCCCAGTTGCTTACAACAATTTTAAGTTTTTATGGAGCTGAAGCAACCAAAACTTGCATCTTATACTTTGAAATTTGAAAGTTAGCCATCCTTATTTACCAACTCAGCAACAATTGTCAAGTCATGTTTTTTCCATTCATATAATAAAGATCTCCATGTCAGTCACCATAACTGCAAATCCAAATGCTGCCTAGTTTATCGCTCAAGGTAGGAATATTTCTTCCTTAAGGCCAGTCGAACCAATCTAAACCAACCAACAATACCAACTTGAGACATGAGAACATGGACCAGATTTGGACCTGAATTCTGAAGATCACTGTTAACATAAAATCTTAATTGTAAACCTAGATCAATGCAGCTCTACCATTAATTGCCATGAAAAAGCATAAGTTTGATCAGAGACTGATAATAAATATTTGCAATGAACCAATGAGTTAATAATTATCCTTCAGAAAACATTATTTCTTCTAAAGATATATGATCATACTTCCATAATTTTCTTCCGTAGTTATGATCTAACTTACAGTTTGCAGAAGAGTAAGAAAACATGCATTTGTATTGCCACTAACTGTATGTGGAAGCAGAAATTTGAATCTTTCTATTGATTTTTGCCGGTTCAAAGACAAGAGGCAGGATAACTTCCAGAATAAGCTTTGCCGGTCATTGATGAGATTAAGTTTTCAACTTGGTGAGTAACCGATAAACTGGAGCAATCTCCTCATGGGTACACTTTATATGACAAAGTTAAAACTATATCACAGCAGAGAGATAACAAGTGCTTGACTAATTAATATCTTTAGCAAGTTCCTGAATTGAATAGCTCAGACAAGGGACTTATTCTTTTGGCAGAAGAGTCCTTGTTTTTCAAGTATTATATATCCAAATTGTTTGCTGCAGAAACCAATGAAGTTTCAATTTTGAATTTAAAGAAACCAACATATAAGAAAAGAACTTACATGCCTGTCAAATCTACCAGGTCTTGTCAATGCTGGATCTAGAATATCAGGCAAATTTGTTGCAGCCATCAAAATAATACCCTGTATACAATTATTAGAGCTGTTGGCACAGATGACATGTTACTTCAGAGAGTAGCACAGGCATAAGGTATAACATACCTCATTCTGCTCAAAGCCATCCATTTCAACAAGTAGCTGATGCAAAGTTTTCTTAGTATGCCCTTCCCATTGCTTTCTAGTGGATCCCACAGCATCTATTTCGTCAATGAAAATGATACAAGGTGCCTATATTAACAAAAGCAGATGCAGCATATAATTAATAAAAAAATTGTTGGGATTAACCAATCACTTAAACCTAATGACACAAATTGAAAGGAAAGAACTATGCACTCAAAGCGATATTAATCTAAAAGGCATAGAGATTGTACGGAAGGATGGCCTTTATCAAATGATAAAAAGAACTGGTGGTTTCATTGTCATTCATTGTCATGTAATAGAAGTAGTCTGGTTAGTCATCTATTCTTCATTACAGTGAAGATATTCAGATCTGGTGTATAATTCATTTACACCATAATTTGGGCTCCATAATCAATTTGGGCTCCATGAAAAATTACAACTTAAGATTTCTAAAATTGATATTGGTGATTTCATTTACAGTAATCTCTTCAATCAACTTTTTCCTCTTTTTTCTTGTTGAAAGGAAAAGAAAAAGAAAATATTACAACACATTATTTCTAATATAATTCTTTATACCAAACACTCCATATGCTACCTAAAATATAACATCACATGATTTCTAATACAATTCTTTACACTGAATACTATATACAAAGATTCACAATCTCAAAACTATACCCATACCGGAATTATGTTGGTATAGTGAGGGTACACACCCAATATGGGGTCAGTTTAGCGTACTAAAACTTGGCAACCCTCTCCCCAATATTGAGTTTGGTTTGATTTGGTACGCTTGGTACAAGACAGTAAGCATTAATATAGCAAACCTTACTTTATACCATAGTTTTTCGAACTATGTTGAACGGACCGGACCGGACCGGGACGTACCGGACCGGACCGGGACGTACCGGACCGGTTCACTACCGGCATGATTCATTACCTCAGTTCAAAGTGGAGAAGGAGAGAGAAGGAGAGAGAAAGAAAAAGAGAGGGAAGGGGAGGCCGAAAGAGAGACCGATAAGGGCTCCCCTATTTCGAAACTGACAAACGAAAGAAGGGAGCCCTCATCGGCCTCTCTCTCTCTTCTAGCCTCCCACCCTCTCTCTCGGCCTCTCCCCCCCCCCCCCTCCCTCCCTCTCTTTTCCTCTCTCCTCCCTCTCCCCCTCCCTCTTTGGCTCATCCTTTGTTAGTACAACCAGGAACAACATGGTACGGAACCCATATCGTACCGTGCTAATTACCGACTGATACAGATCCCAGTACTGGCTCAACGAACCTTACTCTATAGTCTATACTACCTTCCAATAACCACATAAAAACAACCATAGCTTGCAGACTGAAATAGATCAAGCAAACAAGAAATACAGCCACCAAGAAGGCCTAATCAAATTCCATAACAAACGTTGAGCAGTCAAATTAAAACAACCATATAGAAACTACAGATGAATCAAATTCATTTAGGAATGCATAAAGCTAAGGAAACTTGATTCACATAGATAGAACTATCGAGAGAAAATCAAGTTCCACAATCTTTTGGGTAAAGATCATCTGTGGAAGCCGAACAGTCTTTCGGGAGAGGGCTTAATAATTTGGTTATATGACCTCAAAGTTGAAAAATCATAAACTAACTGATTTATGGGTAGAATTTTAACATGTAGAAATTTTTAATACATCAGCTCCGCATTGAGATTACTTGAGAAAAAACATGTTGGGCAAAGTGGGGAAAGCCATACTAAAACCTGCATATTAGACAGAACGAGAGAGAACAGGGTGGGGTGGACATGATGAAGACATTGCACCACTATGCTACAAGTAGTACATGATTATATTTGCTGGAAGTCTATAGTTACTGAGAACTGGGCCATAGCCCTGTGGTTGCCTTCCTCCCATTTGAGGGTGGGTCATCCAAGCCTTGGGAAGTGTTTACCAAGTGTTTGATACATGAATCTAATTTGTGGCGTTCCCACCATTATTCTCCAATCTCCACTGGAAAGAAGGAAGGCATAGAGACAATAAAAGTTGTTTTTATGTGACAACCAGGGTCCACCCATCATGAAGTTTAAAAGCAGGATATTAATCACAGCATCAAAGTTGAGCAATGCAAATTGTTACAACTGACTTGACATGCTAATAATATGTAACAGATTACAATACCAAACTTTATAAACAAATAAACCAATTCATAGGTGCTAAAGAGAAATTTACCTTTTTCTTAGCAGCTTGAAATAAGGACCTTACTCGCCGAGCACCAACACCAACAAACCTAACATAAGGGACAAACAGTAACAAGATTATATGAATACAAATTATTAAAAATTCAATTTTATGATCTCTTCAAAATTAAAATTATTTCCAAATATTTATAGCAGTAGCATAAAGCTATCTTACAAAAGCAAATCATGAAAGGCAATCCAATTGCAAATTCCTCCACATATCGAAAAGCCTCAAATTGAAGAGGCTATAATTTCGAGAACCAAATGATGTCATATACTTTTTTGAAGTTGCAATGGAAGCAATACAGAACTGATTCATATGATCTATCCGTGACAGACAATCCAGAAATATAATTTTAAGGAGGGTCTGTTAATGAGACAACAAATGATGAAAAGATGCAATAATGCATGTCATGCACTTATGAGGAAATAGACCAATACATTATTTAGGTAGGATACAATTATGTTATACTCTTAAGAAACCCCCTCCCCACCACCAAAAGCACAGGCACACAATGTAGAGGAAAAAAATTATCCACTACCCATGTTCAAATTGAAGTTTCATCTTACAAAGTAATGTGTAAAGAGCATTGCTTGATATTAGAATTCATGAACAAGATGGAAAATGAAGTAGTTGAAGCCGGAAGAGAGCACTTTGGAAAGGAAGTGATGACACACACACACACACAAATAAAAAAATAAATAAATAACACATCAATCTCGATAAGCCTAGTTTGCTCATGAAACTTGGGACAGTAGTGCTTTTGAGAGAAATCCAAATAGGCACACGGTAGTTTAGAGTAGAAGGAGCTCGAAGTTGGAATTCAATAGTCTACAAGCCCGCTCCTGAGAGCGGAGATGGAAGAATCTCTGTTGCCGTATCCGATGATGCTAGCGCAGTCAGAAGAATGGGTCAAGTGGGAATTGATTCGTTTAAGTTTCCGAAGTCAGTTTGCCTAGTTTTAGGTTTTAGCACCTTCGCTGTAGAAGCACCTCTTTCCGACGCTAAGTGCAAAAGGCACTCGAAGGAGTAGCTGAGAGTAATATTTTAGTCAAAACTGTCATGTACAGGTTTAGGAAAGGTCACATTTAGAAACCAATAGTTCTTTTTAAGGTTTTTGAATAAAAATAATTCCTGCCAGCAATAGAATCCCTATAGCAAAGTGCATTAAAAACCTATGAATCTACTCTACCAGACAGTCTTGTAACCAACACATTTTTAAGCTGCAACAAAATTCTTGGAGTTATCCTCTTTAATTTAAAGGCAATAGCAGCTTTCTTCCTTTCTTGATAATGATTTCTTGGGCAACTCTGGAGGTTTGTGGTCATAAAGACTCCATGTTAACCTATTTGTTTTTACTTTGCTTCACACAAATATTTTAAACCCATCAAGACCCTGATCTAACTCATCACTTAACAAAGTTTCTCATTGTTGACCACCCTTATGGTCCAAACTTTAACTATATTTTAGAGTACAATAAATACAAGTAGCACTAAAATTAAGTTTTTAGTTTTAGCATCCATGCCTCTAAACATTTTGGCCACATCTACATCTAAACTTCAGGTCTTAAAAATTAATAATTCAAATCTTCTCCTCCATCAGTATTCTTCACAGACAGCATACACCTTAAACTTCATATAATACAAATCAACAAGCTTCCATAGCAGAGATCACAGGAAACCCACAACTTAAGGCCAGTTATCAAGCAAAAAAAAAAGGAATGACTAAGCAAAATCCTGTGAAAATACAGTAAATTGCAGAGACTACATTCTACAAGATATTAAGCACCAGATAGTGATAAATAAACTCAACAAATGCATGATGAGTTGTTTACAATTAGCGAACATGACAGAGTTTCTACAAACTGTCCTTTCATGTCATTTTGTAACTTAAATGTTAATTATTAGCAAAGCAAAAAAGAAAGTAAAATGGTTGCAAAAGTAGTTGGCTTACATTTCCTCGAATTCAGAACCTGCGCGATAGAAAAAAGGCACACCAGCTTCTCCAGCAATAGCCTAAAGCAAATTAGCTCTAGTCAATAAACAGAACAACATGCTGCTAGAAATGAAAAAGGGAACCAACAGAAGCTAGTATTAGAACAAGCTTCTCCAGCAATAGCCTAAAGCAGATTAGCTCTGGTTAATAAACAGAAGAACATACTGCTAAAAGGAAAAAGGGAACCAACAAAAACTAGTACTAGAACACAATCATGTGAGGAACAAATGAATCTTTCATCTCTAAGGATTCCTTTTCTTTCTTTTTTTTCCATTTTTCTTTGTTCATAGATTAGCCTTGAGGCTACCCATATGTTATAAGGCCTAATACAGTCACCACCTAAGACAGTAGAGGCATTTGCTTGAGGTGTTAAGTTGATGGAGCAACATCAGGTTTCTGCAATAAAAACCATACCAAAACATGAAAAATGGCAAGTAGGATTCATTATATTAGTCTATGAGCATTGGTGCATGCCACCTGCATTCAAAAGTACAACTATCATATGCCAAAACAAATGCAAACAAGTTTGTGAACATCTCTTTTCGGCATAAATCAAAACAGTATAAAATTTTAGCCTCCATGTTCCTATATCTTCACGCCAAAACCTAATCAACAAGATTTATTTCATTTCTATGGCTTTATTATAAGAAAAGGATATTATGTCCATGCAATAATCGGTTCTCAAAATCAAGTGCTGCTAAACATATTTATAGCTGAAACACCTGCAACAATTTCCAAGTGTTCTAGAATCCCATCATGAAGGAAATCTTATTAGCAAAGAAGAGATAGCCCCCGGAAGGACAAAAAAATACAAGCTACTTGTCTTTGCTGAATTATATTGATAACTAGCAAACTGGGAAATACGGAGGCTCTTGGTCATTCTTTAAATATGGCATCTGATAATCAACCTACATGGCTAGACACCTCTCTACTGCAAGAAACCTGTCCTAACCCCATCGGCAACCATTGTTTTATATCCTCTATCCAGGATATATAAAGGTGAACACATCATATCTTGGAAAACTAGGTATAATGCTTGAATTAGATTTACTTGAATGGGCAATGCAAGTAAGAACAAAGATTACACAAGGAATTATTCTATTTATCATAAAAACACCTAAGTTGTAATGAATATAAATATTCTAAAATGCCAAATAAGTTTTGAGAAGTTGCACCTTGATAATAATGTAACTACGTGTATGTGTGTGTCTCTATGTCTGTGCTTGTGTACTTTTACATGCATAACCTCACCTTAGCAAGCAAAGTCTTTCCCGTTCCAGGTGCACCAGTCAAAAGAATTCCCTACAAAACAGCATTTATTAGGCAATTTAGGCTCATATAAAGTGAAAAGAGAATAAAACAGACAGCATTTATATCTTTCAGAATTGAATGCTCATGCATAACATGCCAATAATCTAAATGATATCATTGACAGATAGAGCACCTTACTATATATAAGAAAATGCATTATCAAATAATACGAGTTTTGCTAACAAGACACCAAAAGGATCACATATTACAAAACATGTTTTAGCATGACTGCACAGACTTGAAGCATACAACTTCATTCCATACGAAAAAAATCATTGTTGATTTTTGATGAATTATGTTTTTAGTTTTTACATTTTTTTAACTTTTAGATCATTAAATTTGTGAGCAACCATGAAATGACCAGTGATTTCAAGACATAAGACAGAGGTTTAGCGCCATATCATGTACGCTAGATATATGTCTAATGAGTTCAAAGTCCTTCATGTCCTTAATTCTCTTCCAGAGTAGCTGACACTGAAAGTGATTCATCTTTACAAAGTTATTAGCTGAATTTAAGTCAAATAATCAATGACAAGGTGATGCCTCCCATAGTCACATACAAAGCATAGAAATCTCGAAGACAACCATTATGATGTTAGAATCAAAAGAATAAGTCTTTAATGATGATTATTTTAAGCATTTTATTCTAAAAAATATATAGATATGCATGATGCAGAAAGAAATAGAGCAATGGTGAAAGGATTAAAGCTGACAAACCTTTGGTAATTTTCCCCCAAGGCGAGTGAACTTTGTTGGGTTTTTGAGATACTCAACCACTTCTTCAAGCTCTTGCTTTGCATCATCACACCCTTTAACATCTTTAAAGGTTTTCACATTCTGCGCATGAAGTTACACAAGATGTAGAACATTTCATAAATAAAACTCTAACAAAACATGAGATCATGGTCCACAGTACCAGAACCGGCAGTTATGCTAGTAGGCCAGTGGTATAGTACAATACGGTACCATGTCGTGCCATTCCGGCATGTACCAATAAAGGGAAACTGGCAAGGGAGAGGAAAAGGGAGAGAGCGGGGCAGGGCGGCAGAGAGAGAGAGGTGGAGGGAGGGGGAGAGAGGAGAGAGAGAAAAAGAGAGAGGGAGGAAGGGAGGGAGAGGGCAGCGAAAAGAGAGATGTGGAGGGAGGGAAAAAAGAGGGCTTCAAAAGCCCTCTCTTGTCCGCGGCATCGGAAAGGGAGCAGAGTCCCTGTTTCGAAACAAAGCAAGGGCTTCTCCTCTTTTCGCCAACTTCACTTTAAAAAAAAATCAAAAAGGGGGCTTTTTGAAATTTTTTAAGTCAAGTCGGCAGTCTTTACCAACTTCACTTTAAAAAAAAATCAAGAAAAAAAGGGCTAAAGCTCCTGTTCCGACGCCGTGAAGGAGAGAGGGCTTCAATGTCGTGAAAGCCCTCTCTTCCCCCTCCCTCGGCCTCTCTCTATGCCGCCCCCTCCCTGTCTCTCCCTCCCTTTCTCTCCTCCCTCCCTCTCTCTTTTTCTTTCTTTCCTTCTCCCCCTCACCCTCCCTTGCCAATTTCTAGAACCAAGGGGCGGATCCTTCTGATCCACCCCCAATCTGCCCCGAATCGGGTGGTTCAACACCGTACAACCTTCCTTGCATGAGATGCTTTCTGACAATATAATGCATAACAATCACTGACAACATATGACGTAATTTATAAAGATTAGTTCGTAAAAATTTCTCCCATCATATGTAACAATGTTGCCAACTTCTTCCACCATTAGATATAAATATGTTACCAAATTATACCCAAATCTTACCAAAATGCCAGCATGAAAAGCATAATACAATGCTCCCAAATTGCTGGAAGCACAAGATATTTCTCCTTTTTCACTTATTTAGATGGACGGCATGGAGACTAAAGAATATTCTGAGTTTTTTTTTTTTTTTTTTTTTGGGGGGGGGGGGGGGGGGGGGGGGGAATCGAAATCTTGGAGCAAAATTTTTTTCTCTAAGATTAATAGGTTTGCAAAACAAGATTCAAGATGATATGAACTCAGACCTAGAACATAGTAATAATTTACAAGGGATGGTATGGTAATAATAAAGGTGGTTTACTTTTGTCCATCAGTTCTCAATACTAAAAGGGCCGGTTGTCGCATTATTATTAGTTGGTAGTCAAATTTCTTCATCCACTCATTTGTTTGTACTCAAAAGTTTCAACAATGTGTAATAATAGGATCAATTAACAATCATTTCCAATAAAATAGAGAACTCACTACGATTTTCCAAGAAGTTCGTTATAGTATTTTTGGATCCATGTGCTTTTCTCAATAATTCCTACTCCATAAGAAGAAAAATGTGTACTGATCCAACACAAAAGGAGCTTCTAGACCAGCACCATTAATTGTTTTTGCATGACAGAACTTTATATCTTGTGAATTTTATGGTTTTCAAATTTTTGTTACAAAGACTAAACTAGAATGCACCATAAGGTTCCCTAAAACTAAATATATAATATTTTAACTATAAATAGAGTAATGCCTATGTCTCTTCTAGGAGTGGGCTGATGGCAACTCATACGAGCGATTAGGAATGGAGGGTGTGTGGCACAAGGACCTAGCCAATCGCCAGGCATCCTCTACCCAACTAGGTAAACAGGTGCATGAGGATTCATCACCTCAACTAGGATTCGAGAAATAGGTGACGGGGAATGGCGCCTCATAGAAGTCATGGGCTAGCATGGCTAGGGGTGGTCCAAAAAGATGGCAAGAGATGATGACTCTGATACCATGACTCTGATACCAACCAACATTAAGCATCTACAGGCGAAGTTCAACAAGGCAACCACCTTCAATGACAATGATCATCGTTTGTGAACTGATTGCAACGTGGAACCTCGACAACGGTTTTCAACTGCTATTGGCACTGGGAGCAATCCTTACCTTCTAGTTTGTGTTGAAGCAAGATAGGTTCCTTGTTCGGGCAGCAAGACCTTGGCTAGTTGCCAGCCACATGCTTGCACTAGAGACTTGGCAACCTAACTTCATTCCAACCCTAGACACTATGAAGATGGGTGTCATTTGGACGTGTTTTCCAGCCTTCCCCTGAGAATACTTGGACAAGACCACCACCATGAACATTGCCTCGACTATTGGCGCCCCTTGTGCATGGACCCATGCACTCAAAGCTATGTTAATGGAGCCAATTACTCTGATTAACTCACACAATTCACTGTTCATCTTGATCTATCCGTCTCATCGTGCTCGGCATCCAAATGGGCATGTTGATGACTGGTGCATGGCAACAACTCATTTATGAGAATGTCGATGTAATTGGCTTGGTTGTGGCTGTCTTAGTCACGATCATGGCAACCACCCCACCTAGAAGGCCAAGCCAGCAAGGTGGTTATGGCTGAGAATACACTCCACTTCAACAAAGCAGTAAGCCTCGTCTTCTTCAGCGGGAACTCAGCCTACGACCGCTAGTCCTCCCTAGCGCTTGTTTGGGTTGTGGTTGGTCATGAGGCAAGTTCTTGATCGAAGGGAGAAAGTGGTGACACAGCCATGATCTTCCAAGTCACAACCCGAGTTGCCTCGAGCATCACTTAGGTCGCATGGCCCAGTGACTTGCACAGTGCACTCAGTAGAGCAAGGTGATGCATCCTCCTCTCTAGGTGATGTGTGGCATAGCATGGCATGCCTCCTTGACAACCACAGTTGGCCAAATGGTAGTATAAACGACGACTTCATCGGGCTCATACTTCCTATGGACTTGGTCCCACCTAGGCTCAAGTCATGGACATGGGTCCGTTTGTCCAAGATTCAATTGGGAAGTCAATAATGAAGCAAAAATCAAAGGTGTGCCGGTTCGATTATGCTCGATCGACCGACTAATGAAGCTAATAAGAGCCATAGATCCACCATGATTTCTCAATCAGTTGTACAGGATAAAGGCAAAACTATTAGCCATGCCTTGACCAAGTCTTACACTCAAGGTTTTCTGCTTCGGTTCCGGCCACTAGGATGGATCGTAAGCCCCCATTGTTTCTAACCCACATGGCTGGGAGGCTAGGGCCATGGTCTCAAATCTCAAATTCCGATGGGATGTCCTATAAGATACCGACACAAGGTACTGTCCCAAGTGTCATAACAGGACTATCCTGCCATTGTCCCAGCATCCCGATCTACATAGTCTTTGGACATACCCTGTCCCAAGTGTTAGAATGCCGCGGGACGACGATGCACCCCATTCCATAGGCAAATTATGATAGCGTCGTCTCATGGGATTTAAAATCTTGGCTAGGGTTGATCAAGGGCCACGAGGTCGACCACTAGACTCGATGATCTAAACTCCAGCACCTTCATAGACTAAAGGCCATACACCCTGATGACCGAGGAATGACCAACTCAAAATGCAACAGTGGATAAGGTGAGGGCTGCCCTCATGCGTTACTAGCCCATGGCTTCCCCTTCACCCTCCTTCAATGTTGCTACTGGACTGCTGAGTTCACTGCCGGCAACTTCTGGCTAAGGGCTTGCTTTCGATGGGGGGAAGACATGTTGAAGCTTAAAGTGCCCTAGGGTGGTCCTAACCTTCAGGCTCAGGGCCTTTTTTTTAAAACCCTGCTCACTGCCCACCCCAACTCATCAGAGCCTCAACGATGTTGCCACCCTCTGTTGCAACAGTCCTTTGGTCTCCATTATCTCCAAGCGAACTATGGCATGGCTTCGTCATGCATGGCATGGGCTGACTCCTCATGCATTTGTATGGTCCATGAATATTTGTTGTCCTGTTTTTGCATTTGTGCCATTTTATTTTATGGCATCTATGGTCCTTGTTGTATTACAGTGTCATTTTGTTTGTATGTGTGTCCTTCTGCCACTTTAAGTATTATATGTAGCTTCCCAATGGTCCTTGCACACATGAGCTTACAGAAATAAAGCCACCTTCTCCATTAAAAAAAAAAAAAATGCTTATCTAGTCTTCTGCTGAATATGAACCAATCAAGTAACAAGAAATGTTGAAAAAATCAGTTGATTACTTAGAACTAAAGGTAAAATTTAATGAGAAGACTAGGGCACTCTTATATCAGAACTTAGAAAAACTAGTAAAACTTATGAAATAAAAACAAATATGGGCACAAAAGAGCCACGATACCTTCTCTGGCATGATTTCTTTGTTTAACTCTTTTGGGGCATATGTAGCACTTGAACCAACACCAGATGTACCTATACCACCTAAGCTGCCAACATATTTTTGAAGTGCAGCTGCACCCATTACCCTAACAAAAAAAAATCATAAAAATTAAGAGATCCTTACAAACAAAGAATTCAAGGCAAGAAAGCTTGCCTTAATAAGAGATCATATTCAAGTAAATATTCCCATAAAAATATGTAAGCAGCTTTAACAATCTGATTTTAAAAAATGACACTAAGAGATTGAATGACATAAACATGCCCAAGTACTCTCATATAACTGCAATAATCCTGTGCTCATTGAAAGCAAAAAGTTTAACCATAGTACATCAAAGAGCAGACACAATGCAATGCCTACATTTTTCTATAAAAGCAGAATTGAGTGGGAACTCATTTAATATAAATTGGCTGCTATGTGCCTTAACGGTCAGCAAGGATTTGGGTTGCTTTTTTTTCCTCATCGTGTTTTACTCTTTTGCATGTTTTCTTTTGCTCCTTTTTGCAAGTCTCTCCTCTTGTCTCGATTAAATATCAAGAGAAGAAAAGTATTCTTCCACAATAACAACAGAACAAACTGAACCACTAAACCAGAAGAACAGTGGGACATGTTGCAATTGTGACAGTGGAAAAAATAAGAATTACTTTGCATAGGCACACCAAGACAACCTTGAATCTCCAGGGATTCCAAGCCCAAACCACATCAGGCAGACAGTTGGCATACACATTCAACACTCAACAGTGATTTTGGTAACATAGAAAATGACATCATATGCATGAAGAATCAACTTTTTTCAACAGGACTAGAGGCAAATAAAGATCAATTAGTTGTAAAGTGACTTCATGTAAAGTACATTTAAATGACATAAGTTGGTTGACACATGAATGCATCATCTTGTTTTTATTGAGTTTCTCAGACTAGTCTAATGATTGAAGTCATATCCTTATCCTGATTAACTGAACTGCTTCTAATTTCCCTCTTTTGCAAGCTCTATAGTCTATTCAAAGAGCAAAGTACGATAACAGAAGGCAATGAGCTTATATCCATTTGTTTTAACCTCAAGCTTTTACCTTTCTTGTGGTATTCTTTCACATTATCCTACCATCCTTGTGGTTAAGGAATCTCATGACATCTATTTCCTTAATTTCTTTGCATTCTTAGCTCTGCAGTTACTATTTTCATTGTCTACATCTAGAGATCTGTTTTGCATCAGTTTGCATGCTTTTTTGTGGTAGCCTTCCAAATCTCATCCTCCCATCTTCATTCACAAGTACAGGATTTCAAAAAAAACAATTATAAAATATATTTACTGATGTTCTAAAATGTCAGGTGATCAATGAAGAGCATGGGCCGAAGATGACAATGGCAAAAAATGGGGTTGTTGAGGCAAATTGTGCTAAAGTGTAACAAGTAGATATATAACTCAGTTTATTTAAGGAAGATTAGGAATTGCAAATAACAAAAAATAAAGCAGGGGGCAACATTTAAGATGGTTTCATAAGCTCGTTGGATGCAGAATGGAGATGGGAAAGTAAAGGGCAGAGATGACTTAAATGGATGTAGTGATAAATCTAATGGAGACAATTTCAATTATATAGAACATAGCCTTGGGTATAAACTAATTTGGATTTAGAATAACAAAGTTAAGTTGACAGAATAAGACTTGCTTTACATTTATTTTTATGTAAAGTTCACACTCTACGTCTAGATGTATCAACATAAGATCCAACGCATAGATGTTGTGGCAAGAAAGGATTCAAAAAAGTTACTCAATCAGGACAAGGACATGCTACTCTATTATTAAAATACACTAGAAACACATGATATGGTTTGGTAATATGAATAGAACATACCACATCAGTCCAACAACAACAGTAAACAAGATGGTTGACAGAAGTTCTTGAGCAAACCGTGTTGATTTGCTTGATGCTTTCGGGTCAACCTGATGAGTAAAATATAGGACCGAAAGTTAACAGCAGAGTTGCAGAAAAGTAGTACAATACAGCAGGAGAGGGAAGAAAGTATGGTAACATTTTCATATTTCTTTTCTATATCCAGGTAGCATTAAGCATATAATCCAAAACCAAAAGTTATTAACATGTACTTACCATAACCACATGCAATGGATGTTTCTCCGATATTCCAGGGTTCAAAAATGGCTCATCCTGATTTCCAGATGCGCGTTGCTTCAACTCTTGCAGCTACTGACATGAATACATTTTTATTAAAAGTCAAAAGTTGGCAGCAGCAATCCCCACATGTAGCCAACTCTCATGTTCACTGATTGAAGCAAACTTATAATGACTTCAGAATCAAGTCAATTGAAATTCTAGAAATAATGAAGAATTTCTGGAAGATTGTTGGAGTTATCAATGTTCCTTCTTGTGTTTTCCCTCTCTATATTCTTGAGTTGAAGAAACATAATTCAGTGTCATTATATTATATGTTTTTAAGAAGCGTCCTGACAATATAGCAAGATTACAAGATTATAACTAGTAGAAATTTGGAGGATACCAGGAATGGAATGCTAACAATCCAAAGAACATGAATGATGTAAGATGATACAATAAAGAGATGCTCAACAAAGTGAACATATACATGAGACAACAAAATAATAACACAAAGAGGAGCTTAACACTACCAGTGTTGGGAGACTGGAAGGCTTTCCAGATTGCTCATCTGGAAGATATTCTGCGAGAGCATTGGTGACAACAAGAGCTCGAAGATATTCTGCAACTCCTTTACTATCTACTGCATGATTCCTTTGCTCAAAACGTCTGATGACTGATTCAGGACTGCAAAAAATCCAAACAAATGAGATAAATCCATGATAACATCCAAAGTTTTGATTGCTTGCTAAGAAAAAGACAGAAGAGCTATCTAGAGGCACAAGCGTTTAGCATTGTAGAACAAGTGCAAAAATCTTCTAGAGGAAAAAAAAATCCAATTTGTGACATCCTACAAACTGAGCATTTCTGATGGGAGAGAAAATGGATCGTCCTGCTCCAACATAGAACCACCCCATTCCAGCCAAGTAGACCTCAACACCAGCCAGGCCAAACCTCGGTCCCGCTAAGAGCTAGTCCGATCTCGGACTCTGCCAAAGGCTAAGCCGACCTCGGCCAGATCTCTCCGCTACCGTGATCCGCAGCAACCTCCTTCGGTGCTTATAATGACGTCCCGGCCCGAGCTCGGGGCGCCAAGTATCCTCGACGACGCGCCCCGACCCAAGCTCGGGGCGCCAAGTATCCTCGACGACGCGCCCCGACCCGAGCTCGGGGCACCAGGTATCTACGACAATACCATCGACGGCAAGCAATGGTGCCCCGATCTAAGTGGGAGCGCCCTGCGGAGTCAATTAAGAGCCGAAGAGGCCCTATCAACCGCAGGCAATGGCGCTCCGATCTGAGTGGGGGCACCCTGCAGAGTCAACTAAGAGCCGAGGAGGCTGGGCCAACCTCAAAGTTCGCCGAGCCAACCTCACAAAACATATGTCACGGCCCCCAAGTCGGCCCGAACCCAGTACTCGTCGAGCAGACTTTGCCAAGTATATGTTGCGGCCTCCAAGCGAGCCCGGCCTTGCCCATGGTCGCATCCACGTGCACACCCACGCGCGCTTCTATGCCCGCATACGTGGCCATGCATTACAACCTCACCGCGTCATGCTTTGCTTGCTAGCCACTCCTCAACATGTCGATCAGGAGCCATGCCTTACTGTCAAGGGCCATACCCTGCCACCTCCGTCAACGCCATGCCGTTCACAAGAATGGCCTACACCGTGTGCCTCAAGCAAGCCCTAACTTCATGCCACCTGGCCAATTACCATCTCCTCTCATGATAAGGATAGGCCATACCTCCGCCACCTGAGTACCTCTACAGGAACTATAAATAGCCCTCATCAGGTAACGTCCAGAAACTTTTTGGCCAACAAAAACTCCACGCTAACCTAAGCATTGGAGGGCCCTCACCGAAATCCACCGGTGAGGCTTTGTGCAGGTACGCCAGCGCACAGAAGGCGGCGTCCTTTCTCCGGCCTAATCGGCGGCTCCTCCAACTCCCCCGGCGTGATCACCCTCAGGCCAGATTTTAACCACAACATATGGCGCCAGAGGAAGAGTCTGAGTCGTGATCATGAGGCAAGGAGTCACGGAGCTCCAAATGCATCGAGGCGCTAGGTACCAACTTCCGCCAACTCGCTTCAAAGTCCACCCACTGCGGCACCTGCACCAGCGGACCAAACTCCTCAAGTCCAGCCAGAGTAGCTTAAGCTGCTCGTTCAACAAATTCAGATACTCACTGCGGCCATTCAAGGCCTCCAGCAGGCAGTAGCCTGGCCCGCACACCCTCCTCACAGGCGCGAGTCCTCAGGACGGTGCTCGCGATGTCATTCCCCTCCCACGTGACGCACGATGGCCAACGAAAGGGAGTGCGACCAACCAAGGAGTAGATCCCTCCGGCACAAGAGAGATCCTCCTCGGCCCAAGAGCCCGGCTCGCCCGAGGTCTCCCCTCCAAAAGCCTGAGAAGTACGCTCCCCTTCAGAAGTTTGGGAAGTACATGCCCCTTACATCCACCCGGACAGAGATCCTCATGGAGATCGAGGATCACGGCTACCTCCAACCCCCATCGAAGATGCGACCATCGAAGTCGCGAAAGCGCTCGAACAAATACTACCACTTCCATAGAGAGCACATCCATGATATGGAGGACTGCTAGCAGCTTCGTGATGAGATCAGGGCGCCAGGCATCTATGATGACGCGCCCCGGCCCAAGCTTGGGGCGCCTTGCGTTGTATCGATCGCGAGCCAAAGAGCTCCCGCGACCACGGGAGCATACGACGATGCGCTTCAATCCGAGCTTGGGGCGCCAGGTATTTATCTACGACGACGTACCCCGACCCGAGCTCGGGGCGCCAAGTATCTACGACGACGCGCCCCGCCCCGAGCTCGAGGCTCCCTGCGTTGTATCGATCGCAAGCCAAAGAGCTCCCACGATCGCAGGAGTATTCGACGACATTCGACGACACTCGACGACATACGACGACCCCATCAACCGCAGGCGCCCCGATTTGAGTGGGGTGTCCTGCAGAGTCAACTAAGAGCCGAAGAGGCCCATCGACCGCAAGCGCTCTGATCTAAGTGGGGGTGCCCTGTAAAGTCAATTAAGAGCCGAAGAAGCCCATCGACCGCAGGCGTCCTGATCTAAGTGGGGGCGCCCTACAGAGTCAATTAAGAGCCGAGACCGCAGACGCCCTGAGCGTCGACCAAGAGCCGAAGAGGCCCCGTCGACTGCCCGTGTTTATAATGACGCCCCGATCTGAGTGGGGGCGCCCTGCAACATCTACCAAGAGTTGAAAAGGCTCCCTCAACCTCGGCCTCAAAAAAAAAATCTGAGGGCGACCGAGCTTAAATCAAGCGCTCCAGTTAAAGTCTACAGAGATCTACAAGGCAAGAAGGCGCCAAAGCACATGACGACCTTCTACCTAAAAGGCCCCCCAGCACACTACAGTGTGGAAGGGGACCCCAAGCTCAGTTCTCGCAAAAGGGTTCGAAGCATACCTGATGCTCGACCTGGGCGCCTGAAGTGCCCCAGCGGACGAGCTTAGGAGCAGTGAGCTCTGCACCAACTTTGCAACCTCCTTCGGTGCTTATAATGACGTCCCGGCCCAAGCTCGGGGCGCCAAATATCCTCGACGATACGGCCCGGCCCAAGCTCGGGGCGCCAAGTATCCTCGACGATGCGCCCCAACCCGAGCTCGGGGCGCCAAGTATCCTCGACGATGCGCCCCAACCCGAGCTTAAGGCGCCAAGTATCCTCAACAACGTACCCCAACCCGAGCTCGGGACGCCAAGTATCCTCAACGACGCGCTCTGACCCGAGCTCAGGGCACCAGGTATCTACGACGACACCTTCAACCGTAGGCAATGGCGCCACGATCTGAGTGAGGACGCCCTGCAGAGTCAATTAAGAGCCGGAGAGGCCCCATCAATGGCATCCCGATTTGAGTGGGGGCGCCTTGCAGAGTCAGCTAAGAGCCGAGGAGGTTGGGCCGACCTCAAAGTCCGCCGAGCCGACCTCACCAAACATATGTCGCGACCCCCAAGTCGGCCCGACCTCAGTACTAGTCGAGCTGACTTCGCTAAGTATATACTGCGGCCCCCAAGCGAGTTCGGCCTCGCCCACAGTCGCATTCACGTGCACACCCACACGCGCTTTTACGCCCGCACACATGGTCGTGCATTACAACCTCACCGCGTCATGCTTTGCTTGCTGGCCACTCCACGACATGTCAACCAACGGCCATGCCTTATTGTCAAGGATCATACCCTGCCACCTCTGTCAACGTCATACCGTTCAAAAAAATGGCCTACACCGTGTGCCTCAAGCAAGCCCTGACTACATGCCATCTGGCTAAACGCCATCTCCTCTCACGATGAGGACATGCCATACCTCCGCCACCTGGGCACCTCTACAGGGATTATAAGTAGTCGTCATCAGGTAATGCCTGGAGACCTTTTGGCCATCAAAAACTCCACGCTAACTTAAGCATCGGAGGGCCCTCACCGAAATCCACCGGTGACGCTTTGTGCAGGTACGCCGACGCACGGGAGGTGGCACCCTTTCTCCGACCCGACCGGCGGCTCCTCCGACTCCCCCGGCATGGTCACCCTCAGGCCAGATTTCAACCACAACAATTTATTTTACAACAATGATATCAAAGTAGATACTAGGGTAGGATTAACTATTCTTAGGGTAGGATTAACAAAAAAATGAAAAGACTTGTGTTGTTAGGATTAACTATTCTTCAAGATGTTAGTGAAGTTTGCATAATGGGAGGTACACCATACCAGCCCAAACCGGACGGTATGGGGCATACCGTACCGTACCAGTTCGGTACCGGTACCTGGGTGATGTAGCAAAAAAAATTTCCTATATCGTACTACGCCGATAATAGGCTAGTGTGGCACCGATACGGGATCCAGTACCGAGACGGCGAATCTTGGATAATACAGTTCATAAAATCATAGTACACGTATGCATATACCTCGGAAAACTACCCTAACCTTAAACCATCTATGATGGGCCAGCTCCAGAGACTAAGATATAATCCATGGAGGTCTGACAATGTTCTATAACCTACCATCAACCAATTTTCAATTGGTAAAATCCAAAAGGCAACTTTCAGCAAGAAAGGGTCAACGATGACACCTAAATAAATGACATATCCAGCAAAACAGCACATAGTAAAACGATTCAATTTTTATGTAGGGATATTGCCGAATAAAGATGCTTTCTTTTGCATGCAAAGAACTGAGAAACAGGTAGAAAGATTCCATCAGCAGTGGAAGTAGATAGGTGGGAGAGATGCGGAAAAAAAAGGGGGGGATTTGGAAGGACCGAACCTGTGCCTATTGAGTTCGGCAAGGAGAGCGTTCTGCTTCGCGGCATCTCTAGGGTTTGCATCAGCTTCCGCAATGAGGCGTTCCAACCTCTTCTCCTGCTGCCCGAACGGCCACCAGCTCAGCCACTCCGACATCATCACAGCATCGAAAACCCTCCTCAACGAAGCCATCACCCCAAGCAAGAACGCCACCAGCGGTAATCTATTCCTCGTCTCCTTCTTCTCCACCACCTGACGACCAAATTCCAGTTCTTGCCTATCTCCGACCGCCCCAACCTCCAAGACAGCCTCGGGCTCCCCTCTCGACGCCTCCTCGCCGGTTTCTTGCAAAAGGTCGGAGCCTTGGGGGTAATCTGAGTCCAAGATCGATTCTTGGCCAGACAAAAAGGGTTCCCGCGCCGAATCCGTGTTCTCCTGCGGCAATGCGCGGGGAACGGGGGCGAGGCGGCGGTGGGAGAGGGATTTGGGGAGGGGAGAGAAGAAGAGACCGCCGGAGACGTCGGGGCGGCGGATGGCGCCAGAAAGAAGAATGGAGGAGCGTTTAGGAGGCCGGAATATGGGTGGCAACAGCGAGGGCCGGAGGAAGAGGGAGGCCTGCAGGGCGGACATGGCGATGACGCCGGCGGAGGCGGCGGAGGCAGCGGAGGAAAATATCGAAGGGATATGGGGCGGACGAGAACGGGTTCTCGAGCTCTCCGCCTCGTGACCTCAAGAAGATGGTCGGGGGGAGGGGGGTGGAGGGAGAGGGAAGGAGGGTTCGAGGATTTTTAGCCACAGGATCGAGTGAGGGAGGAGATATAGAGAGAGGGGGGGACTTGGGGGAGGGACCTTATCTCGAGCGGCGTGGTTCCCCTTCCCTCTACCTTCTTCTTAGTTGACTCCTTGATCAGGTACAAGAGGCGAGTAAAGTGGGATACTTTTATTGGTGTGGCTGAAATCGGAGCCGGTTTTCTTATGATCCGGGTTAGACCCGTTGAGAGAAATATCAGTCGTTAGCAAGCAGCGGCAACCGAACCGGGATCGAATATTTCAAAATTTTAGAAACGAATCAAGATACTTCCATCTTCCAGTTGAAGCGTACGAAATAAGATGCAGAAATATCAGCTGATGTAGTGAAGCGAGATTAACTACATTAAAAAGTTGAGTCGCAACATAAATTTTCGAAGGTCGTAACTTGGTCATATAATATCCGATTAAAATGATATTTTTTAATAAAAAATAGATAGTTTTTCAAGATATGTGGTGTAATGCTATACTCTTTAGAAGAACGCGTTCCTAGCAATCAAGCTTAAATTTTATTATTTGATATCCAAAATGGATCAATCAAATCAAAAGTTTTCCCTCTTGATAAGATTTTGATCAGGGGTAGCTCTTTATTTAAGAAGAATCAGGCGGAGCAGCAGAAAACAAAGTGACAAAAGATAAAGTTGACGTAAAAGTCAAGATTTATCTCTTCAAGAATTTTAGCTTTTTTTAGAAGATTTCTACCAGTGTTGTTTATTTTAGAAAAGAGATTCCTATTAGATTTAAGAAGAAGAATCCGACCTAAATTGTCAAAGTATAGAATTTATTATTGTAAATAGAGGCTATGTACCTGAGTTTTTTAATTATCAATAGAAAAAAAAGAGACTTAAGTCTTACTTTCGCAATTCTTTCATCTTCTTTTAGTTTTTGTTTGAGAGATTTAAATTAAACGGGTTGAGAAAAATCTTCCTTTTGTCTGATCAAATCAGTAGTTCAAATATTAATTTGAGTAATACTAGGAAAAGCCAGTTTTTACACATGAAATATTTATTCTACCATATGACACAAGGAAGTTGGTATTACTGGGTCCGGCAAGATTTGGTGCAGTATAGAGAAGTTGGCATTACTAGGTCTTGAGTGAGATCAAAATAATGAGTTAATTTTTTGTATTTTTACTAATGATTCGAGGCTAAATTGTGAGTCACTCAACCTTCTATCTTCCAACTGGTGATTCTAACTAGTGATTAATTATAAGGACTTTCATGAAAATATTTTGGGAGGGAAATATATAGCATCCTAGCTTCTTTATCAAATAGTTGCAATGAAATATTGATTAATCTTGCAATGCTATATGCTTGTTTCCCCTTATTTATTAGAGTTCACCACCATTCAAGCACTGTCATCATGCAATTGATCATTTGAAAAATTATGCTTCGTAGTTAAATTATTAATCCCTCAACAGAGATGTTGTTGCTTGTGCTACTCGATGAGGAAAAGGGGCAAAAGAGAGGAAGGGAGAGAGATGGTTATTGTTTACAAATTAAACAATATCTTAAAAAAGATTAAATATTGTTTAATCACCGCTTAACCTTTTTGCTAAATCTACACAAAATATGGCAAAAAAAATCTCGAATGAACTCTTTAAATCAACTATTTGAGAATCCGCCTATTATGGAACGTAAGCCGCGTTGTAGGTTGGGTGGAAAATGTTGTGGCTCAAGTTTCTGTTCGGTATCTTGGAAGAATGAGGTTCAATACATATTTTTTGATTAAAAGGTTCGATACACTTGGACCTGGTAGCAGTTGATGATCAAGGATAGCCTTAGTGTTAGAATTTTAGCCCTTGTATCTACCGAAACAAAATCTTGAACAAAATATTGAAGCCTATAATCAATTAAAATGTCTTAAAATCCTATAAAAGATTCATAAAAATTGTTTCATTGAAAGTCTAGAAACTAATAATTAATCAAAGATTCACTTAAGGACCCACAACTAATATTTGCATAACTATATCCCATATAGAAACTGCAACTTGTAAAATAGGGCACTAGACTTTGGCTGCTTGAAGCCTCCTCACATCTCTAATTATGCAAGTTGATTAGGGTTTCATACGTGATGGGCTAGCTTAGAGTCGGAGGCTGCTAATCCCTCGACCAAGAATTCCTCCAAACCAAGTTACCAGATCTCCTATTACTCCATCCACCTTTATTCTTAATATTTCAATAATTTTGTTGGTTCTTTTTGACAGTTTTGTGAAGCTAATAGGGATGGCAGGAAGTACCCAGCATGGTTTTGTAACGCTGGCTTGATTAATTGTGTTGGTTGGTTATGGCAGTACATGGTTGATGTTTGGACTATCTTGTATCAATTTACTTCGAGGTGCAAAGTCTACGAGTTTGAAAATATGTCTTTAAAGTTCGAAATAAGGATCGCAAAGGATCAATATTTTGACTCATTAAATAACATTGCATGTTTACTTGTAATCAACTATCTGAAAAATGTTCTAGACTCTAGAGAATATAATTGCTACAATAGATTGTGATTCATCCATCTCTTAAAATATAATAGTCTTAAATTACTAAACTGGCTTTTTGAGTTTGTGTATCTGCCCTTCAGCTCAGTCTTAAGGATTTGAGATCGGAGAACTTTTAGTTATCATAAGTCCATCTTTAGATTGGGATTAAACAAACTATATGATATGGATGGATGCTTATTGATTGGAACCCTTTGGGTGCCAATGGTCTCGGCTGGTCCTAGGTAACCTGGATCTAGCTTAAACATATCGAGGTAGAGCTTGGTTTGAGCTGAGCTGAGAACCAGGCCTAGTTAAAGGTTCATAAGACTCCGAGCTTGAGTCTAGCCAGAAGCCTATAACTCTTCTGCATTTGAGCTTCCTCTGCCCAAACCTGATCAATGGGGCTAATTTATGAGATTCTTTGATTTCCTATTGCAAGGGAAATCTGTTATTCTTTGATTTTAAAACATGATAGCATTTTCTTGTCAAACATCTTTGTATTTTAGCATAACCCTAATGTGATGTCCTACTTGCCTAGGTCAAGTAAGCCACAGAACTACTGTGGTTGCTCCAACTTTTAAAAAAGAATTACACTATCAGCACAAGACTGAGGTTCACCCATCCAGCATGATGGTTAGGACTAGATGAGCTCTTTCCCCTGAGGTGGATTGCATAATTTACAACTCAGACATATATATGGCAAGAATGATGATGGTGACCGTCTTGGATATGATACAAGAAAGATAATATCGATCTTCCAAATTCATGTCACGTTAAACATTATAAATTTCATTCATTATCTATCTTGAAATTAATAAATATGAATGGAACTGGCACAATTTTGATGTGACTATGATTCTGATTTATATAATATTAAGAGCTTGATAACAATATATAGCAACCAAAATTTATACACAGCGAGCTGTCCAATTGACACCAATTGCTTTCTACTCGGTGGTTGAGCTTTCTACGTTGGATGAATATGCTCCTACCATCCAAGCTTTTGTTGATCCCAGAGATTAAGGTGGATGGGTACCGAAGCCAAAATAAACTGACAAACTTGAAGCCACTGCTATCAAAAATTGAAAAAGTGGTAGCTAGCCAAGGGCCTTAATTTTTGGCATCGGAATTCTTTTTTTTTTTTTTTTTGTATTTTCAGTTCTCTACATGGTAAAATACCACATGGAGATCGATGCCGAGTATTAGCTGTATCAATTCAAAATTCAAATTCAAAATCAATTCAAAATTCAAATCATCTGGGGCCATTTTCAAAATTCAAATTATCTAAATCCGAGTCTTTATTTGTTGCCTTGTAAAACAAAGCTGATTGTTCTCCTAACTTTTTGCTATCCATTTTATTTGTTGCCTTGTAAAACAATGCTAATTGTTCTCCTAATTTTTTGTAATCTACTTTATTTATTACCTTGTAAAACTCTTCCTTGTATTATCTCAATGATTATAAATATAATCTTGCACCCACGATTACATGTGTGGTGAGATTTCAATATCCTTCGAACTCTCTTTTTTCTGCTTGGTATCATAGCGCTCAAATTGTGAGGAGTGCCCTTCTTTCTTTCAAAAAGAAAACATGTCTTCCACATCTCTTAATATTGGTAATTTTGTCACACTTAGATTGAAACAAGAAAACTATCCTCTTGGGCATGAGCAGGTTTTTGCTCTTACAGAAAGCCAAGAGTTGGTAGGCTATCTCACTGGCGACATGTCATCTCCGACTGTTGTACTTCGAATAGTAGATGGATCGAATGTTGCCCCTGCTCCAAACCCAGAGTACCACAAATAGAAAACTGCCGATCATCTTCTTAGAGCGTGGATCTTTGGAACTCTATCCGAGGAAGCCCTTGATATTGTTATTAGCCTTGATACCTCTGCACAAGTCTGGTCTGCTCTTAAAGAAGCCTATGTTCAAGCCTCTCAAGAGCGCCAGTTTCAACTCACTCAACCACTTACCTACATGAAGAAAGATCCAGAAATGTCTCTCAACGACTATCTTCACAAGTTTAAAGGTATTTGTGATAGCCTAGCTGCTATTGGACATCTAGTAAGTGACAAAACGGTCTTTTTCTTGCTTAGCGGTCTTGGTGCTCGCTATGAACCATTTACTACTTCAATGCTCAAACCTCTTATGCCCTCTTATGGTGAAGTGGTTCCTTTGCTGCAGAGTTATGAAACACAT
The DNA here is from genome assembly GCF_051530095.1 of Phoenix dactylifera. Lineage (NCBI taxonomy): Eukaryota > Viridiplantae > Streptophyta > Magnoliopsida > Arecales > Arecaceae > Phoenix > Phoenix dactylifera. The sequence goes on along the minus strand of NC_143190.1, from coordinate 62,017,605 downwards.
GTGAGCCTTCATTCTCCAGACCAAGCTGCCTACACTACCTTCTTTGGGCATAAAAACAACTCCAAGTCATACAACAAAGGGCCAAGAAACTCAGATAATTTCTCCTCTAAGGGTAAGAGGTTTGGTCCTACTAGCCAATCTTCGGCCAAACCAAATATTCAAAGCTCTGTCCCTGTTGCACCTAACAATTCTCGATAGAACAATCTTGATCTTGTTTGTCAAATCAATGACAAACGAGGTCACAATGCCCTCCGTTGCTGGCATAGGTTTAACCATGCCATTCAACCTGACAATTTACCAAAGGCATTTGCAGCTCTTCATTTTGATTTAGATGCCAATGATGAAGAATGGATGTCGGACATAGGGGCTTCAGCTCATATGACTTCTCAAGAAGGTATTTTGCATAACCTTCATCCCTACAATGGTACTGATCATGTTCTTATTGGGAATGGGGATTTCTTATATATAACTCATATTGATGATGCTACTCTTGGTTCTGGTTCTTCTCAAATTACCTTAATTGATGTTCTTTTGGTTCTGAATTTAGATAAGAATTTGTTATCTATTGGCCAACTTACTTCTGATTATCCAGTTAACTGTGAGTTCTCTAATCAAGATTTTATCATAAAGAATCGAGTCACCCAAAAGGTGCTGATGAGAGAAATAAAATAGAGTAACTTGTACTCCATTTGTGCTTCGCTGACTGCCTTCTTCTCAACCACATTTCAAGCCGTCACTGAAGAATTATGGCATTAGCGGCTCAGCCATCCTCAAGCAGCTGTCGTAGCACATCTTCGCAGTTTTGGTTTAATAAAGGTTGTGTGAGAGCTATCAATTAGTAAAGATGACTAAACTTTCCTTTTCATTATCTTTTTTCAAAAGTACTGTTGTCTTTGATCAGCTATATATTGATTTATGGGGGCCTGCTCCAGCTACTTCTATTAACCATTTTTGATATTATGTTGCAATTGTGGATGATTTTACAAAGTTTATATGGTTAATTCTTCTACGATAGAAGTCATATTTTTTGCTCAGTACTTGTTGTTTGGAAAGTATGTTACTCGCCAATATGAAAAATCTGTTAAAATAATACAAACTGATGGTGGTGGAGAATTTGTTAATCAGCAATTTTTAAACCATATGCAACAATCAAGTATCATTCATCAGATTTTTTGTCCCTACACACCTGAACAAAATGGGGTTGTAGAGCGACGATATCGAGTAATAAGAGAACTTGGACTTACTATGATGCTTCATGCAAATATTTCTAAGAAATTCTGGGTTGAAGCTTTTACCACTGCTATTTTTCTAATTAACAGAACTCCTTCAGCAACTCTTCAATGGCGGTCACAATTTTATTTGCTTCACAATCAACAACCAGATTATGGTTCCTTTCAGGTTTTGGGTTCACGGTGCTTTCCTTACACATGGGATACTAAAACAAGTGAGTTTGATACTAAGTCTTTACCCTGTGTATTCTTGGGTTACAGTGGTAGACACAAGGGGTATCGATGCTACTACCCTCCTACTCGGCGGACCATTATCTCTTGCCATGTGATATTTAATGAGGCAACACTTCTAATTAAAGAACCAGCCTCTCTTCAACGTGGTGCTCCTGAGTTAATTGTCACTACCTTTAAACAATGGCTTCCTTCGAATTTAACCTCCACATCTGATCCTTCAATTCCAACAGACTCCACTCAACAAATGCCCTCATATGAACCTCCACCAACTGATGCTCCATTGGCAAAGACCATAGTCATCTTTGATTTACTCGTTGATGCTTCACACTCTGTTCCTAATGCATCTATTTTGCCTCTGACCAATGCACCTCTTGAACCAACGGCAGCAAATGAAATTCATGAGCCTATGAATGATGCCCCACCTCACGAATCTGCTAGTGGTATATCTTCTTCTCAAATATTTGTCTCTCATCATATGATAACTCGTGCTAAATTAGGTATTTGCAAGCCCAATCCTCACTATGCCTTGCTACATGACTACGGTCCTATTCCAAAAGAACCCAACATTGTCCGAGCTGCTCTTAAACATCCTGGTTGGACCAAGGCTATGGAAGAAGAACTTGCTGCCTTGTCTCACAATGAAACATAGACTCTTGTTCCTAGAGATCCGTCAGTGAATGTTGTTGGTTCATGCTGGGTGTTTAAAACTAAACTCAACGCTAATGGGTCTTTACAACGGCTCAAAGCTCAATTGGTCACAAAAGGGTATCATCAACTTGAAGGACTTGATTTCTCTAAAACTTTTTCACCTGTTGTCAAACCAGAAACTATCAAATTAGTTCTCTCCATTGCTATTGTTCGCAAGTGGAGCATTCATCAATTAGATGTAAAGAATGCATTCCTTCATGGTGTATTATCTGAACAAGTTTTCATGGAGCAACCTCCTAGCTTTCAAAGTTCTGAACATCTTGACTATGTCTGCTTGCTGCATAAAGCCATCTATGGACTAAAACAAGCTCCTCGAGCTTGGTTTGATCGTTTTAGCTCCTTCTTACTTGACACTGGTTTTTTCTATTGCTCAGCTGATCCTAGTTTATTTATCCTTCACTTAGTGACATGTATATTAATTCTACTTCTGTACATGGATGATATAATTCTCACAGGCTCATCTGATGCTCTTCTCAATGAGTTTATTGCCACTTTAAATTCAGAGTTTGCAATAAAAGACCTCGGTCCTCTCCATTATTTTTTAGGAATTCAAGTTTCACATGTCTCCGATGGTATTGTGCTTCATCAAGCTAAGTATGCTATTGACTTGTTAGAATATGATTCCATGTATAAGTCTAAGATCCTGTTTAGGAGAGCTTTTGGAGGGCCAAAAAGTACTTTCTTGTCCTCTAAAAGTATTTTTAGATAAAAAATGGTGTTTGGTAAAATTTTTGAAAAACTGTTTTCAGTTTTCCGCAGAAGTTGAAAACAGCTTTTGGGGGAAGCTCCAATTTGAAGCTTTCCGAAAACGCTATTTTCAGCTTTGTTGGAAAGCTGTATTTTTGACAAAAATGCCCATATTAAAATATAATAATTACATAATTTGTTCCTTTATAAACCTAAAAATCTGCTGGAGCCAAAAATCCTACTCGTCAGACCTCCTTCCACAAGAAAAATTGTTAGAGAGATAAATGGTCATTCGGAGGATAAAAAATTAATTTACACTAATAATTAAAATATTTTATACCTTTATTATTGTATTATACTATAAATATAATATTATATTATATTACATCATAATACATTAATATGTTATGTTGCCCAAGGTGACAAGCCAAGAGGGGGGGTGAATTGGTTTCTTTTAATTTTAACTATCTTACTTGTGTTAAATGATGTGTTAGTGAACTTAAACAAATCACAATGCAAACAACAAGAAGTATAGTGGTTCGGTGCTCTCCTTAGCACCTACATCCACTCCCCAAGCGACCCCTTGGGAATTCACTATAATCCCGCGGATTACAGTTGGATTGTTTTCCGGGCTCACAATCCAAAAACCTTTACACTTTGGTTTTCCGGGTTCACCAAAAACCTATGTTGGTTTTACGGGCTCACCAACGAACCTATGTTGGTTTTTCGGGCTCACCAACGAACCTTTACAATTGGTTTTACGGGTTCACCAATCAACCTGTTACAGGGGAACTCAGCCACCATGCCCCACGTGACCGGCACGCGCGCCCTAGAAGACTACAGCTGCCCCTTGATCCAGCAGTCCGACCCCGAGTCGGATATCTTCGGCTTCGCAGCCCGACCCCGAGTCGGCTGCCCCTTGATCCAGCAGTCCGACCCCGAGTCGGATATCTTCGGCTTCGCAGCCCGACCCCGAGTCGGCTGCCCCTTGATCCAGCAATCCGACCCCGAGTCGGCAATCTCTCGACAACGACAGGCTGTTCCCCTGAAGCACGCCGCGACCTTCTGCTCCACTACTCCCTCCAATGGTCGTATCCGGCGCTGCTCCACGATCTCCTGTAACAGCCGTACAAAGCGGAGCTCCACTACGCCCTGTCATGGCCGTACCCAGCGCTACCCCACGACCCCCAGTAACGGCCATGTCAGTGGCAACTCCATCGTGCCACACGATGACCAACCCCCCAGAAGGACCCCCCAGCCTGGTATATATGCGGCTGGGGGGAGAAGGGGGGAGGTAAGCAAGAACTTCCAGAGCATTCTCCTACTTGCTACTATTATCCCTCCTTCTCCTCCAATCTCCTCTAACTTGATCGTCGGAGGGCCCCCACTACCCCAGTGGTGGTGCGAGGCTTGCTTGCAGGTTTCCCGGTGGAAGGTGGAGCACAATCAACACCAACCAAGGCAACTCAGACGGAATCCCGTTCACACCGCTGTGCCAATCGTTCTCGGTTTGGACCACCAGTAACAGTTGGCGCTAGAAGGAGGGCCGAATCTCAGAGCGATCGTAATGGCACGGCGAGGTGGTCGTGGAGCTTCCAATGCCTCCGGTCGCGGGGCTTCTCGCGCCTCCGGCCGGGAGGCCGCTGCGTCTCCAACACATTCTCAGCAACACTCCACCGTTCCACCCTCCATTCAGATGGTCGAAGCCGCTCAGTTCAACCAGTTAGCCCAGCAGGTTCGCACCCTCGCGGAGGCAGTGCAGAACCTGCAGGGTGTGATGTCTCGGGCGCCGCAGCGGGCCCAGGAGCCGCTGCTCCCTGAGCGCTCACCTGTCCTCCTCAACCCGCGCTCCTTCCTCTCCCATGGGAAGGAGCGCCGGCGCGAGGAAGATTCTCGAGCACGGTCCATTCTGCCGGGACCTTCCCATCGGAGCTGCGCGGGGTACGAGAGGCGGGCCCGGGCGCGTTCCCAGACCCCCCAGTCCTCAAGGAACCCGCGCTCCAGTCGGTCCCCCTCTCGGTGCTCCTTGTCTCCCACCCATCGGTCGCGCTCCCTGGACCGACGGGTGGACGATCTCCACCGACAACTCCAGGTCCTGAAGGGCCACTCTAAAGATCCCTTCGCCGACTTGGAGATCTCCTCCCAACCGGCGCTTGCCTCGAGGATCCTGCGGACCCCGAATCCGCCGGGGTTTAAAATGCCGGCGATCGAGCCCTATGACGGGGCGGCGGACCCGCGGGATCACGTCGAGAGTTTCAGGACCCTTATGCTCCTCCACGGAGCATCAGGTCCTCTCCTCTGCAAGGCTTTCCCGGCGACCCTCCGTGGCCCGGCAAGGGCGTGGTTCGCCGACTTGGAGGCTAACTCGATCCAGTCCTTCGATCAGTTTACTCGCCTCTTCATCACCCATTTCGCCGTCAGTAGCCGGCGGCGACTGGTCTCCGACTCCCTCTTTGATGTCCGGCAAAACGAGGGAGAAAGCTTGCGGGATTATCTTACCCGCTTCAACAAGGCTACGCTGGAAGTCCGGAACCTGAGCCAGGAGGTGGCTCTTTCAGCCCTGAAGCGTGGCTTCCGAAAGGGCAGACTCACCTTCTCCCTGGACAAACGCCTGCCGCGGAGCTTCCCGGAGCTGTTGTCCCGGGCGAACCAGTATGCGGACGCCGAGGAGGCGGCCGCCCACCGGAGCAAGGAGGCCGCCGAGATCCCTCCAAAGCTCGGGAAGAAAAGGCGAAAAGAGGCACGCCAGGGGAGGAGCCCGACGCCTCAACGTCGGCGCAGAAGCCTGTCGCCGGCGAGGAACCACGGCGCCCTACGCCCTCGTTCTCCGCCCCGACGTTTCAACCGGTACACTCCTCTCCTGACTCCCCGGGCCCAGATCCTCATGGAAATCAAGGGGCGGGAGGACCTCCCGGTCCCGAGACAGATGAAGAAGATCCCTGGGAGGAGGCCCTCTCGGGCGTACTGTGAGTACCACCGGGACCACGGCCACGACACCGAAGACTGCTTCCAGCTTCGGGACGAGATCGAGGCTCTCATCCGCCGAGGGCGTCTCGGTCGATATGTGAACGACCGACGTCCCCCCGCAGACTCGCGTCCGGCCGACCCGGCCCCTCCGGAGCCTCGGGAGCAGAATCGACCCGTCGCGGGCGTGATCCATACTATCACTGGGGGCTGCCCCCGGCCCGAGAGGAACGCGGGGGGCTCGACTGAAGCATCAGGGGCAGCCGTCGCAAAGAGGCAGAAGGTCGGTAATGTAATCACTTTTTGTGATGAAGATGTAAAGGGGGTTCAGACCCCCCACGATGACGCCATGGTGATCTCCCTCACTATGGCAAACTATGATGTAAGGCGTGTTCTTGTGGATAGTGGAAGCTCAGCTGATATTTTGTTTTACGAGGCCTTCCAAAAGATGAGCTTGTCCAGACAATTGTTGCACAAAACATCCACCCCCCTCATAGGATTCACTGGTGACGCTATCTCGGCCGAAGGTGTCGTTGAGCTGCCTGTGACTGCGGGCGTTGCACCCGCAGAAGCCACGGTGCGGCTCGGGTTCTTGGTCGTCCGTGTTCCCTCGGCCTACAACGCTATCCTCGGACGATCCGGACTGAACGCCCTTCGCGCGGTGGTCTCTACGTACCACTTGCTCATGCGGTTCCCCACGGCGGCCGGGATTGGAGAGGTCCGAGGTGACCAACCGACCGCAAGGCAATGTTTCCTAGCAACTCTCAAAGGGAAGGAGCCCGTAGAAGCCTTAAGCGTCGAGTCCCTCGACGCCAGAGACGAGGTGGCCTTGCGGCACGGGGAGCCGGCCGAAGGTGTGATCGAAGTTCCCCTCGAGGAAGGTCGCCCGGACCGGACGGTCCGGGTCGGCACCAATCTCGACCCGGGAGCTCGGGCTCGGTTGGTGGAATTCCTCCGAGCCAACGCCGATGTATTTGCCTGGTCGGCGGCCGATGTACCTGGGATCGACCCGGAGGTCATTTCTCACGCCCTCAACGTCGACCCAACCCACCGACCAGTAAAGCAGAAGAAGAGACACTGTGCCCCGGATCAGATCCGAGTGGTCGACCAGGAGGTAGACAAGCTCTTGGAGGCAGGATTCATAAGGGAGGTCAGCTACCCCGAATGGCTGGCAAATGTCGTACTTGTCCGGATGGCGAGCGGAAAGTGGAGGATGTGCGTCGACTACACCGACCTGAACAAGGCATGCCCCAAGGATAGCTTTCCGCTTCCGCGGATAGACCAACTGGTCGACGCGACTTCCGGATATCAGCTGCTGTCTTTCATGGACGCCTTCTCCGGCTACAACCAGATAATGATGGCTCCACAGGACGAGGAGAAAACTGCCTTTATAACAGACCGGAGGCTGTACTGTTACAAGGTAATGCCCTTCGGTCTGAAGAATGCTGGCGCCACTTACCAGCGCCTCGTCAACAAAATCTTCAAAGAGCAAATCGGCCGGAACATGGAGGTGTACGTGGACGATATGCTGGTGAAGAGCCGCCATGCAGACCAGCACATCGCGGATCTGGAGGAGACTTTCGCCACCCTGCGGAAGTTTCGCATGAAGCTGAACCCAGCGAAGTGCGCCTTTGGCGCTTCGGCCGGGAGGTTCCTCGGTTTCATTGTCAACCAGCGGGGGATCGAAGCCAACCCTGACAAAATCAAGGCCATCCAAGATATGTCCCCTCCGACCAAAGTGAAGGAGGTTCAGGAGCTCGCTGGGAGGGTCGCCGCGCTCGGACGATTTGTGGCAAAGTCGGCCGAACGCTGCCAACCTTTCTTCAAGGTGTTGAAACGCCCGAAAGACTTCCTCTGGACGGCCGAATGTCAAGCAGCATTCGACCAGCTCAAGGAATACTTGGCGTCTCCTCCCCTGCTGTCCAAGCCGCAAGAAGGGGAGATGCTCTACCTTTATCTGGCGGTCTCCCCAACCGCAGTCAGTGCGGTGCTGGTTCGGAAAGAGGCAAAGTTCCAGAAGCCTGTGTACTACATCAGCCGGGTCTTACGGGATGCCGAGACGCGGTATACGAAGGCTGAAAAGATCGCCTTCACGCTGCTGACCGCGACCAGGAGGCTTCGCCCCTATTTCCAGGCCCATTCTGTCACCCTCTTGACCGATCAACCGCTGCGGCAGATCCTCAGCAATCCTGAGAATGCAGGACGACTGGTGAAGTGGGCAGTAGAACTTGGTGAGTTCGACATCCGCTACCAGCCCCGACCCGCTATCAAGGCCCAGGCGCTCGCGGATTTCCTCGCTGAGTGCACGGTGCAGGAGGCGGAATCTAGGTCGCCGGAAACACCCAGCCTCGACCTCCCGATTTGGACGCTTCACATCGATGGGTCGTCGAACCCCGAAGGTGGAGGGGCCGGGCTGGTCCTCACCAGCCCTGATGGAGTGATAGCCGAGTATGCCTTGAGGTTCGGATTTCTAGTGACCAACAACGAGGCGGAGTACGAGGCCCTAGTCACGGGACTCAAACTCACCAAGGAGCTCGGCATCCGGCGCCTGAAGGTCTTCACCGACTCTCAGCTGGTGGTCGGGCAGGTCCGTGGGGAGTTCGAAGCCCGGAACCCGACCATGCAGAATTACGTCCGGAAGGTGCGAGCACTCATTCCCGACCTCGGCAGTGTCGACATCCAGCAGGTCCCAAGAAGTGAAAATGCCAGGGCCGACAGGTTGTCCCACTTAGTGAGCGCAGACGCGCACAACTTGTCGAGGGCGATCTACCTGGAGACCCTGGATGCCCCAAGCATCGGCGAGGCTGGAGCGGTGATGGCGATTGATCCGGAGCCGTCTTGGATGGACCCGCTTGTCGCCTACCTCGCCGAAGGGATCCTCCCTGAAGACGAAGATCAAGCCCGGCGACTTGTTATGAAGTCCGCCCACTACGTACTCCATGAAGGGAGGCTGTATCGGACCTCCTTCACCGCCCCCCTCTTAAAGTGCCTCCGCCCCTCGGAAGCGGCCTACGTCCTCGGCGAAGTCCACGAAGGCGTTTGCGGATCACACTTGGGGGCTAGGTCCTTGGCGCACAAGATCATGAGGCAAGGCTATTATTGGCCTACCTTGTTGGAGGACTCAAAGGATCATGTATGGAAATGCGACGCCTGCCAGCGCCACGCCAACGTCCAGAGAGTCCCTTCTGTCCCCTTGGCACCAATCACTGCACCCTGGCCCTTCGCCCAGTGGAGAATGGATATCCTCGGACCATTCTCCATCGCTTCAGCTCAGCGGAAATTTTTGATTGTTGCAATCGACTACTTCACCAAGTGGGTGGAGGCAGAGCCGCTGGCCACTATCACGGAGGCGCAAGTCCGGAAGTTCGTGAAGAAGAACATCATTGTCCGATTTGGGGTACCTCGGGTCCTCATCTCGGATAATGGCCGACAGTTCGACAACAAGCATTTCCGTGACTTCTGCGAGGAGTTCGGGATCGAGCATCGGTTCACATCTGTGTCGCATCCCCAAACCAACGGCGAGGCCGATGTCACAAATCGGACAATCCTCCAAGGAATCAAAGCGCGAATCGGTCGGACGGGGCAAGCTTGGGTCGAAGAACTCGAGAATGTCCTTTGGGCGTATCGGACCACGCATCGGACCCCTACCGGGGAGACGCCTTTCAGCCTAACCTATGGCACGGAAGCCGTTGTCCCCGTGGAGCTCGGACTCCCCTCACCTCGGGTGGCCGCACACCGACCCGAGGCCAATTCGGAACAACTCCGAGGGAACCTGGATCTCTTGGAAGAAGCGAGGGAAATGGCGCAGGTTCGGATGGCGATGTATCAGCAGAGGGTGGCCCGATATTACAACTCCAAGGTCCGACCGAAGCTTTTCAGAATCGGAGATCTGGTGCTAAGGCGAGCTAAAGCATCTCAACCTGCGGAAGGTGGGAAGCTAGCGCCAAATTGGGAAGGCCCGTATAGGGTTCGCTGGGTAAACCGACCTGGCTCCTACCAGTTGGAGGCCCTAGATGGTCGAGAAATTCTAAGGAGCTGGAATTCCGCTAACCTGCGGATGTATTACCAGTAGAACGACAATGCCAGAAAGACAGTTCAAAAATGTATAACGCTTTTCATTTCAATAATTTCTGGTTACAACGGCGTGCTCGTGTGATTACAAGGAATTCCCAGAGGGGAATTAGGGTGTAAAGAAAGTAAAGAAGAGGTGGAGACTCCGAGGAGCTGAAGATCTGGGATCCCGAAACCTCCATCTGAAGCGGTTGCAATCCCGCCGGAAGTGGGCGCTTCCAACCGGAGGCGCCATCGGCGTCTCACGAAAGAGACGAAGAGCCGGCGCGGATGAAGAAGAAGTGGACGAAGGAGAAGTCCACACTGCCTCCAACCGGAGGCGCCATCCACGCCCCACGAAAAGGACGAGGAGCCGCCGCAGACGAAGCTCCCGCTGCCTCCCGGGGAACGCCACCTCCAAGGGATATTCCAGTCCTCCCCAGTGCTAGGAGAGAGAAGGAATACAAGGGAGAAGAGCATATGGAGGCGCGGTCCCGGATCAGACGCCTGGTGCGGAGCTCAATCGGGAGGCCGAACTTCAAGGAGGGGAGACGTGATCCCGGATGAAACGCCTAGAGCGGAGTTCCGCCGGGGAGAACCTCCTTGTTGATCCCAGATGAAACGGCTAGTTGGCGGAAGTCGCGAAGGGCGCGCCTCCCGTTCCTTCGGTAGGGGTCTCTCAACCATGCGCCGGAGAGGAGGCCCACGATCCATGGCAACCTGAACAGCTCCGGCTTGGCAGGCTCCATCGCACCTGCACCTATATTTATAGCCAAACTGCGGCCCCCCGGTCGTTCCGATGCGGGTGGCTCCAATAAATGCGGGCGCATTGAATCCGGAGCTGATCCGGCTCTCGAGGCGTATCCTCCCGCGATTTCCTAAGCGTCATTCTCCTTAATCGCATTCTTTGTGCAGGACACTCCGGGTGGCCTGTACCCTTAGGTCCACGTATCTCCGCTCGCGCCCCAGGCCGCGTCCGCCTCGAAGAACGCGCGTATCACGGCCGCTTAACTGACACTCCTCGCAAGCAGCAACTGGCGATCCGATTTTTCAGGTAACCCCTTAATTAGCATTTAATGCCCATCTGGTGTTCCCCAGGCGACGCTTGAAGAGGAGGAGAAACACGGTCGCAGCTGGCCACGGAGAGATCCCGTCGGGCGGCAAGCGACAGGCGCACGACCAGCGAGCGGAATTTCCCGAGGCTCGGCCCTCGGATGCCAGGCTAACCCGATGATCATCCCGGGAGCAGACTAGCCTGAAGCCCCGACCGGTCGCCTCGGCTTGCGCCAGCCTTGGCCGACCAACGAGCGGAATTTTCCGAGGCTCGGCCCTCGGATGCCAGGCTAACCCGATGATCATCCCGGGAGCAGACTAGCCTGAAGCCCCGACCGGTCGCCTCGGCTTGCGCCAGCCTTGGCCGACCAACGAGCGGAATCTCCCGAGGCTCGGCCCTCGGACGCCAGGCTAACCCGATGGTCATCCCGGGAGCAGACTAGCCTGAAGCCCCGACCGGTCGCCTCGGCTTGCGCCAGCCTTGGCCGACCAACGAGCGGAATCTCCCGAGGCTCGGCCCTCGGATGCCAGGCTAACCCGATGATCATCCCGGGAGCAGACTAGCCTGAAGCCCCGACCGGTCGCCTCGGCTTGCGCCAGCCTTGGCCGACCAACGAGCGGAATCTCCCGAGGCTCGGCCCTCGGATGCCAGGCTAACCCGATGATCATCCCGGGAGCAGACTAGCCTGAAGCCCCGACCGGTCGCCTCGGCTTGCGCCAGCCTTGGCCGACCAACGAGCGGAATCTCCCGAGGCTCGGCCCTCGGATGCCAGGCTAACCCGATGATCATCCCGGGAGCAGACTAGCCTGAAGCCCCGACCGGTCGCCTCGGCTTGCGCCAGCCTTGGCCGACCAACGAGCGGAATTTTCTGAGGCCTAACCCTCGGATGCCAGGCTAACCCGATGATCATCCCGGGAGCAGACTAGCCTGAAGCCCCGACCGGTCGCCTCGGCTTGCGCCAGCCTTGGCCGACCAACGAGCGGAATTTCCTGAGGCCTAACCCTCGGATGCCTGGCTTAGCGCCGGAAGAATTTCCTGAGGCCTAACCCTCGGATGCCTGGCTTAGCGCCGGAAGAATTTCCTGAGGCCTAACCCTCGGATGCCTGGCTTAGCGCCGGAAGAATTTCCTGGGGCCTAACCCTCGGATGCCTGGCTTAGCGCCGGAAGAATTTCCTGAGGCCTAACCCTCGGATGCCTGGCTTAGCGCCGGAAGAATTTTCTGAGGCCTAACCCTCGGATGCCTGGCTTAGCGCCGGAAGAATTTCCTGAGGCCTAACCCTCGGATGCCTGGCTTAACGCCGGAAGAATTTCCTGAGGCCTAACCCTCGGATGCCTGGCTTAGCGCCGGAAGGATTTCCTGAGGCCTAACCCTCGGATGCCTGGCTTAGCGCCGGAAGAATTTCCTGAGGCCTAACCCTCGGATGCCTGGCTTAGCGCCGGAAGGATTTTCTGAGGCCTAACCCTCGGATGCCTGGCTTAGCGCCGGAAGAATTTCCTGAGGCCTAACCCTCGGATGCCTGGCTTAGCGCCGGAAGGATTTCCTGAGGCCTAACCCTCGGATGCCTGGCTTAGTGCCGGAAGGATTTCCTGAGGCCTATCCCTCGGATGCCTGGCTTAGTGCCGGAAGAATTTCCTGGGGCCTAACCCTCGGATGCCTGGCTTAGTGCCGGAAGAATTTCCTGAGGCCTAACCCTCGGATGCCTGGCTTAGCGCCGGAAGAATTTCCTGAGGCCTAACCCTCAGATACCCGGCCTAGCGCCAGAAAAATTTCAAGAGTCGGGAGTCAGCGAGACGCTACCAAGAGTTAAAAAGAAGGACGAAAGTGAAATGAAGAAACTCTATTTGCATTAACTTTCATTGTTTCAGAGCCGAGACTCATACAACTTGGCAAAACGCCAACACACAAAGAAAAGTACAGAGGGTCAGCTTGGAGGAACCCCCGGGTCGGGAACGCCCGGCACGTCTGCAAGGGGTAGAGAGACGGTTGGAGAATCAGCAGGCAATGGCGCCGGAGGGGTGTCGAGAAGGGAGATCCCACTCAGGTCAATTTCGGGGTACTTAGCCGACACCCTTGCCAGGCCTTCCTCGAAGCCTAAGACAAAGGAGTCGGACCCCGCGTCCGACATGTCACGGACGAACTCGTCAGACTGACGATAGGCCTGTACCGCCCCCGACATGTCACGGGTGAACTCGGCGGACTGACGATAAGCCTGTACCGCCTGACGCCCGATCTCCGCACTCTTCTCGGCCAGCGCCGCCTCTGCTTGCTCCATAATCTGAGCTTTTGCCTCCAAGACCTTCGCCACAATCCGGTCATCCGCCTCGGAGGAGACCCTCAGCAGATCAGCCTGGGCCTCCTTGTGCTTCGCCTCGGCAGCGATGCGAGCAGCCTCAGCCTCCTCCAGGCGCGAATGAAGCTCCTGGTCGCTCGCGCGGGACTTCTCCAAGGCCGACTCCAATTCGCCCAGCTTGGCTTCAAGAGACCGGGTCCGGTTGCGGGCGTTGTCGGCTGACCGCTGGGCCTTCTCCCACCTCTCCCGGTAGTCGGCAGCCTTCCGGGACTGCTTCTCGGCCCGCTCCTCCGCCTTCTTGATCTCGCCCTCGAGACCTGAGGCAACCTTGAGTTGCTCCCGAGCCTCCAACAGTTGCTTCTCGAGGGTGGCGAAGCCGAGTGCCCGCTCTTCGGCCACCTGGAGCCTCGTCTCGAGGTCCCTGGTCGTCCTCCCCGCCGCAGCCTGACCTCCCTCCTCTATTGCCTTCAGTTGGCTCTCGGCCCTCGCCAGAAGCCTCGCCTGTTCCTCGTAGCACTCCTCCAGGCGGATCATGTACTGAGCGAGCTAAGAGATAGGAAAAACGAGGGCGTCAGGCGGGGATCAACAGAGCCTATAAATGATGAAAGCGACCGAAAGAACACTCACCGACATGAGACAGACGCAGCTGGCAGCCCCAACGTCAGGGACCCTCATCTCCCGGACCTGCCTGCGGTCCTTCTCCAGCAGTACCGTCTCGATGAGGTTTCGGGCGCCGGCGAAAGTGAAGGCCGACCCCGACTTCTCCCCGGAGTCGGACGGTGGTTCCGCAGCCTTACCCTTACCCATCGCTTGGGGAAGAGTCATGCTGACCACGCTCGGGGCGGGGACCGCCCCTGGAATTGACAGGGTCCCGCTCGGCCGGGGCCTCGGCGCGTCCCTCCTCGTATCATCCGGAGCCGACCGAGTCGAAGGCTGGGCTGGGGACCGATCACGTCCGACCCATCCATCTTGGGCGCGCCCGGGTGATGCCTCCGGAGAAACGGTAGTCTCGGCATCGGAGGGCTGATACAGCGTCAACTCCCGGTCCGCGCCCGCGGCGTCCCCCTGATCGGTGGGTCCGGACCCGTCTGTCGGCGTCGGAGTCGCCTGCCGGCGGGACTTCTTCGCCGGTGGAGCCCCGCTCGGAGGAGCTCGTTTCTTCCTCCGGACTGCTTCCAGTAGGGACGTCCTACCAACAGCCGTTGCCTTGTCCGACCGCATGACGTCGTCGATCTCTGCAAAAAGGACGAGGTGGTCGGAGGTTGAGAAACTGAAGGAAAGAACGAAACGAAAGAGGAGAAAAGAGCTAAAAAAGAAATGGTGGCGGGCTCACGGTCAGTGGGGACCGAGCTCAGACCGACGTTCACCAAGGTATCCTCGGAAATAAGGCGAGACACCGGGGGGAGCCGACCCTCGGCAACCAACTCCTTCAAGACGGCGACGCCGTCGGATTCCTCCCTCGACAACCTCGATAGGCCAATTGGGGACTTCATCGGCGTCTCCCAGGTTGCCCTGATTCCCCAAGAGGGATCTGCGTCAACGAAAAAGAAGCGCCCCTTCCAGCCGTGAATGGAGGTGGGAGCCTCCTTGACGAGGCCGCACCCTCGCCGCGCCGCAAAGCACCACCACCCTTTATCCTGGGGGTGGCCACTCAGGCCATAGCATTCCCAAAAGACATTCAGGGTGGCGGGAACCTCGTGCATGCGGCAGAGAACCTGAAAGGCTGTCAGGGCGCGCCATGAGTTCGGCACCAGCTGCGTCGGCGCCACTCTTAAACCCCGAAGCACCTGAACGACTAAGTCCGAGGGGGGAAAGCGGAACCCGGCCTGAAGAATGCCCTCATTGATGGCAACCTTCCCTGGAGGAGGGTGGGACATCCTCTCCTCAGGCCCCGGGAGCGTAACATTGCAGGCCTCGGGAAGGTGGTATCGAGCCACGAACCTATCTAGGTCTTCGGCGGCCAACTCCGACTTAATGCGGTCTGCTCTCACTTCGCCCATCCCTAATGGCCAGTGAATCTACGGTCAGGACAGGGTCGAGAAGGGGGAAAAGACCGGAACGACTGGAGTACACTAATACAAAAGGAGAGTATGGAGAGCCCTAAATTAAAGAATGGAGCAACTTACCGGAAGAGAAGGAAGAACGGCTCTGAGAGCGTCAAAGGAGGAGCAAGCGAACAGTCCGACGGCGATGACGACAGCGCAAAGGAGAAACTCGAAGATGTCTGTAAAGAGAAAGGCGGACGGAGGAGGACCCCCGGTTAAATAGGCGGAAAGGTGGGTGACGCCTCGGTGACGCCAGAGGACGCCTGGCTGCCGAAGGGTCGCTCGCGCCCCAAAGGCGAATCGACGCCATTAAGGAAGGATGTCCGCCGAAATCCTCAGACTGCCAGGTCAGCAACAACCGCCATACGCCATAAAGAAGGCGGGGAGCTCGAAGCGCGCGCGCCTCTCCGAGGGATGGCGACAATCTCGAAGCATCACTTCCTTCACCCGTTCCCCTTCTGGCTCCAGGCTCGGAAGTGGGGGGCTACTGTTACGGGGGAACTCAGCCACCATGCCCCACGTGACCGGCACGCGCGCTCTAGAAGACTACAGCTGCCCCTTGATCCAGCAGTCCGACCCCGAGTCGGATATCTTCGGCTTCGCAGCCCGACCCCGAGTCGGCTGCCCCTTGATCCAGCAGTCCGACCCCGAGTCGGATATCTTCGGCTTCGCAGCCCGACCCCGAGTCGGCTGCCCCTTGATCCAGCAATCCGACCCCGAGTCGGCAATCTCTCGACAACGACAGGCTGTTCCCCTGAAGCACGCCGCGACCTTCTGCTCCACTACTCCCTACAACGGTCGTATCCGGCGCTGCTCCACGATCTCCTGTAACAGCCGTACAAAGCGGAGCTCCACTACACCCTGTCATGGCCGTACCCAGCGCTACCCCACGACGCCCAGTAACGGCCATGTCAGTGGCAACTCCATCGTGCCACACGATGACCAACCCCCCAGAAGGACCCCCCAGCCTGGTATATATGCGGCTGGGGGGAGAAGGGGGGAGGTAAGCAAGAACTTCCAGAGCATTCTCCTACTTGCTACTATTATCTCTCCTTCTCCTCCAATCTCCTCTGACTTGATCGTCGGAGGGCCCCCACTACCCCAGTGGTGGTGCGAGGCTTGCTTGCAGGTTTCCCGGTGGAAGGTGGAGCACAATCAACACCAACCAAGGCAACTCAGACGGAATCCCGTTCACACCGCTGTGCCAATCGTTCTCGGTTTGGACCACCAGTAACACAACCTATTCCGTTGGTTTTGCGGGCTAACCAACCAACCTTTACAATTGGTTTTACGGGTTCACCAATCAACCTATTCCGTTGGTTTTGCGGGCTAACCAACCAACCTTTACAAGTAGTTTAACAAATAAAGGAAGAAGATTTAAACTCCTAAATGAGCAAATAAAACAATATAATCTACAAAGAAGAGTTTAGAAAGTATTTATCGCTTGTAGTGACTTCTCTCTTCTTTGTCAAGGATGCTTCACTCTTCAAGGGAGGATGGAGCTCTTGATGACTCTTTAAATCTGCTCAACCCCTTTTTTTGATTCTTGAATGAAGCACTTGGATGAAGAAGATTAGGGCACTTTCTCTTTCTTGTGTACTCTTTGATATTCTTTGGAAAGGATGTTCTATCTGATGAATAGTGCCCCTTTAAATAGTTTCCTACCTCCATTGGACAAGCCCCAATGGTTAGAATTCAAAAACTAGCCGTTACTCACTGTTGGAAGGACAAAAAGTACATCTGCAGAACTAGCCGTTATGCTTCTGCCCGTGTTTGGGTCGGCTCAACCTGTCCTTGGGTCGACCCAACTTTCACTTGGGTCGACTCAAACATTCCTTGGGTCGACCCTCTCAGAATCCACAGAAACTTTGAAATTCAGCCTTCCTTCACTTGGGTCGACCCAACTTTTCTTTGGGTCAACTCAAGGTTCAGTTGGGTCGACTCAACTTCTTCTTGGGTCGACCCTAACAGGGTTTCCAGAGAACCTTTTCTGTCTTCTGTTCTGTTTTGCCTTTGGGTCGACCCTCTCAGGGTTTGGGTCGACTCAACTATATCTTGGGTCGACCCTCTCAGTAAATCCAGAGAACCATTTTCTGTCTTCTGTTTGAGGATCTTGATGTTTGGGTCGACTCATGCTTTTCTTGGGTCGACCCAACTCACTGTTCATTTGTGCCATTTTTGCAGAAGTGTGCCAAATGCTTTCTTGATGTGCCGGGGTTGACCCAATCATCCTTTGGGTCGACTC
This sequence comes from Phoenix dactylifera, assembly GCF_051530095.1. Taxonomy (NCBI): domain Eukaryota; kingdom Viridiplantae; phylum Streptophyta; class Magnoliopsida; order Arecales; family Arecaceae; genus Phoenix; species Phoenix dactylifera. The sequence goes on along the minus strand of NC_143190.1, from coordinate 62,000,098 downwards.
AATCCATACTTTGCTGCATCTCAAGGTTAGATTCATTCAAATAAACAATGAAATGTATCTATATCAATTTATCCAAATATACAGAGAGTAATAGACTTATAAATGAAGTATCGATTTAACTTATAACATACTCTAGATAATTGCTTGTTAATCATCAAAATAACACTATCATCCTCAATCTCCCCCTTTTTGATGATTACAAAATAAAGAGTATGAACCTTTTGATACTTATTTTAAAATCAGTTTTTGAAAGGGCTTAACTTGCTGAATTTCAGCTTTTCATATATAAGAGTGAAGTCTCCCCCTATATCATTCAAGTGTTGCCAATTTGACTTTTTGAATTGCTCCCCCTTTCATTTATAATTCATTAAAGATGAAACTCCAAAAATTTGAGATAAAACATGAGTTTCAGGTTATGTATCGAGGTGTGAAAGGTGCGTGCCAAATTCTGAAATTTGATAGAAATTTTTGACTTGATCATTTTCATTGTTGCAAATTGCTCCCCCTTGGATGCATATGCTTTCCTATATGATTTTCAAGTTGTTTTACAAGTTATTTCGTTATTTCTCCTTCTTATTTTACTTCTCTTATCACTCTGTCTTTACTTCTCCCCCTATTACATTACTCTTTCTTTACTTCTCCCCCTTTTTGTTATCATCAAATAGATGCATGGGAAAAGACACAATAAATAACAAACATTCAAACTTCATTGATCAAAATAGGAACATTTTAGTACATTCATGCCCAAAAACAAAAACAAATACAATGTTCCTTAATCAAAATTTAAAGATACATGATAAAAGTAAAATACATATGAGAACTAGATATCTAGCCTAGGCTCTAACCAGAAATGCTAATATCTGCCTAGGAAGTATCTAATGGCTGGGATCTAGTCCTCATCCTCCTAGTGTACGTGGCGAGGGGAGGTCGAGCCTGGTGAGACTGTGTCTGGCGTGGAGCACGACGAGCTGGATGACTCTGTGCCGATATCTCTGACTCAGCAGCCTGTGGCACAGAAGGTCCATGGGTCTCTCTCTCTCTCCGGAGTGCTCCTACCTGCTGCCTCAGATCACTGATCTCCGCAGTCATGATGTCCAATCGGCTCGTCAGCCCATCAGTGACAGTCCTCGCCTGAGCTGACATAATATCCAATCTGCTCGTCAGCCCGTCAGTGATGGTCCTGGCCTGAGCTGTCATAATCTCAGTCAGCCTACTCCAGAACTCATCTGTATCTCTCGGAGGAGCAGATGACGATGGTCCAGCCTCGAAAGGTACAGTTGTTGGGAACCCGCCCATGCCGCTGATATTTCAAAATAAAAATCAGATGGCAGCGGAATCGGCATGCACGGGTTCGACGTTCATCGCATGAACGTTGTTTCGAGACCTTTCGTAATTAGGCAAGAATTAAAAACTTTTAAAACTATTAGGAAGATCAAATCTTCACCTTGCGCGGGTAGATGATCACCGCAAATCTGAATTCGTAGTTTTTGGAAGAGGGTTCGCTTGAAGCCGTTCAAACGTCCGGCCTCTACGGGTATCCACACGAAGTAGAGGACCGATCAAATCTTTCTTGTCTTCCCGGGGTGCTAGCTCCCTTGCAAAGACTTCTTTTGATGGCTGATCTCCTCTCTTTCAATCAACCCTTGATTGTGCTTGAGAGGAGGAAGAAGAAGGATGAAGATGAGGAAGAAGAAAGAACCCCACGCAGCCTTCTTTTGTTCCTTGCGTTGGATGAAGGAAGGGAAGGGGAGGAGGCCGCCAACACTTGGAGATCCTTTTCCCTTGCTTGCGGCTGAACTAAGAGAGGAGAGGGGCTGGTGGCGGCAGCAAGAGGGGGAAGAGAGCACACTTAGGGCGCCGGCCCTAGGTCCCTTTTTATAAGCATCAAGGGCTCCTACAAGTTAGGAGCCCTTGACAACCTTCTTTCTTTGGAGCGACGGCCCCTTCTCTCTTCTTGTCGCCCTAACCAATTGGAGAGGGGCTGATGCCCCTCTTACTTGGTTAGCCTAATCCTCTTCCAAAGAGGATTAGGTGCCTCTCTCATGGTTTAATCCTAATCTAATTAGGATTAGCCAATTTTGGGTTCAATCTATGCTAGTCCTAATCCAATTAGGACTTGAATGAACCATTACTCAATTGAACTCTTCAATCCTAATCCAATTAGGAGTCATGTTGATTCATTAGATTAATAATTAATTTAGACTTAAGGAATCCTAATCCAATTAGGATGTATTTAATTTTAGTCTTAATCCAATTAGGACTCTATTTGAATCCGAAGTCCTAATCCAATTAGGATTTCTAGGAATCCTACTCCAAGTAGGAATCCAATTTTAATTCAAAATTCCTAATCTCATTAGGATTGTAGGAATCCTATTCCAAGTAGGAATCCCAGTCCTACTCCAACTAGGATTTCCAGTCCTAATCCAATTAGGACTCTAGGAATCCTATCCGAAGTAGGACTCTTGTTTCAAGTCCAATTAATTAATTCCCTTTGTTCCTTTCTTCAACTTCTTATCAATCAAATTGATTACTTGTGATTCCTAATCACGATTTCAACCATCGGATCGGTCAATACTTCTAGTGTGTGTGACCCCATAGGTTCTATTCTGACTGGTAGTGAGATATATTGTGATCTCTATCTCAATATCATTGAAAACTTCTTTCAATGGGTTGGAACGATTCCAACTCAACTCATTAGGGTTTATCGATCATCAAGATAATCCCTATGAGTCCCACCATCCACCAGTGACACCTAGCAGCATGTAGTGGCTACCCAGCAGAATGGAATGATGAACCTCTAGGTGCAGTTAACATGTGATACAGTCCTACTATCGTGGATCCCTACAGGACGGAGGCCATGGACAACTCGTCAAACCCCATCGTCTGTCATATGTCAAGATTTATTCGACTCGAGTTCGATAGTGGAAAACTCTTTCTCCACTTTATATTACTGCCCTGGCCAAGGTTTTAGAACTCAGTCTAACAAATCACATAGGATCACTCCTCTTCTATCAAGGTCGATAGATTCCTTATAGGTGCATACCCTACTCCTACAGTGAACTTACTGCAGCCAATCTACACTGCATGGACCCATATGGCTAGAGACCATGTATGTGTGCAGTCAAACTACAATAACCTCACTGTGAGTAGCCGAAGCACCGCAGGTCAAAGGACCAGTCACACTACTGCAACATCAAGCAAGTCACTGACGAGTGGATAGACATCCAAGTGACTTCTTGTCTTGGTCACGCTCAGTACCCTTGTTCTCTAACAAACACCTGCACTATCACTTCAGTGTCCCTACACTGTGGACTCAAGTCTCATCCATCCAGAAGGAAAGTGATCTGTGCACTGATCGGATCGATCACCGTCCTCGTGATGATCCATTGATCAGGAGCATTTAGAAATTAATCACCAATGATACATGGCTCAAATTCTCAACTCTTGAGAATATGTATCGTCATCTTATTAATTCCTTGGACGATTCATAGACACATAAATAATATGAATGAAAAGATGCCTTTTATTTATTCAATAATAAACAGTCAAGTACAAAATTATGTCCCTAGAATCAACAATGTGTCAGCCAAATTGGCTTCTAGGGCATACATCTAACAACAGTAGGATGATCCATATGCTCCTCATCCTTAGGGATAGAGTCTCCAATATCTGGTGCATCATCCTCTGCCTCACCCTCTGGTGCCTCACCCTGAATCCCTGCTCCAGTATGAATCCACTGCCCGTTCACTTTCTCATAACCCATACGTATAAGTGTCCGTGCAGTGTATGTGTCAGTATGAAGCAGATGCCTGGATACCTCCCCCTCGACAGATATGCCGTGCTGTCGAAAAACCAAAGTGAGTATCATACCATAAGGTAGGGATACTCTGGAGTTGTAGATCACTTTCCTCATCTGCTTCAGTATCATGGCCGGGAGATTCAGGGGAATACCCTGAATAATATACTCCATCACTACTAAATCTCGCTCTGTGATGCGATCGAATCTCCCGCTCTTTGGAAATAAAATTCTATTTATGATACTAAGCAATAATCTCATTTCAGCAGATAAAGAGCTTGCTATTACCTTTTCTGAGAAGTCAAAGCCCTCATTTTCCATAATCAACTGCAGAGCTCTCATCTTGTTTTCTGGTTTTTCCGGAGTGGCTCCTTCGCAGGGTAGATGAAGTAGCTCACTCAAACTTTCCTCGAAAACTCGAACCCTAACTCCTCGAACTTCCGAAACAAGCCCTCCCATTCCAGTTTTAAGGAAGGCATAGAACTCCCGAACTAATCCGGGATAGATCATCACATCTAGGGAGCAAAGATACTCCCAACCTTGCCTTTGGATCCATTCCCTCAACCTAAACCCTTCTTGATCAAAGAACTCGGAATGGATCCTTCTCCCCGTTGTAACCGGTCTCTCCGCAAATCTTGCAAGTATAACTGAGGGGAAAGGAGGAGGAGGTGGCTCCGCACGTGCCTCACGTTGGGGAGACAGATGGCTCCGTAGGTTGCCTTTCCTCACGTTGGATCCATGAGACTCTTCCGGATCTCTTGGCTACGGCTCTTTTGGATCCCATTACTTCAAGATCTTAAGGTAATCTACTGTTTGGAGGAGTTTGGAGGAGTTTGGAGAGTGGAGAATAGAGTATTCAGAAGAGGACAAGGGCAAACAGTGCCCTAACAATGCTCTCGGGTCCCCCTTTTAACAGTGGGGTCCCGACGTTGGGTCGACTCAAGAATTTTCTTGGGTCGACTCAACGTTGGGTCGACCCTATTCTGGGTTGGGTCGACCCAAGTGCAGAATTTTTCTTTTCTCTTTCTTTTTGCTTCTAAAAATTTTCCTTGCTTCCAATCCTTATAAATTCTTTCTGGAACAATGATACATGAGTAAGGAATCTATAGATAACAAGTATGACTCATGTTTCATGGGTTTTTTGAAATTGAAGGAATGTATCATGAGACTACTTGCTCCCTTTTATATTTCTTCAATAAAAAGGATCACATATGCCTAATTCCCTCCTTAGCGTGCAGAATCTATCTTCACTCAAGGGTTTTGTAAATATGTCGGCTAATTATTTTTCAGTGCATATATGCTCAATACATATGTTTCCATTTTGCACATGATCCCTAATAAAATGATATCGTATTTCTATGTGTTTGGCTTTAGAATGCTGAACCGGATTTTTAGTAAGATTGATGGCACTAGTATTATCACACTTAATAGGAATATTATCTAGCTTAACTCCATAGTCCTCTAGTTGTTGCTTAAGCCATAGTACTTGGGCACAACAACTACCAGCAGCTATATATTCAGCTGCAGCTGTGGACAGTGCCACTGAATTCTGCTTTTTGCTAAACCATGATACTAAGTTATTTCCTAAGAATTGACATGTGCCACTTGTGCTCTTCCTATCTAATTTGCATCCGGCAAAATCGGCATCTGAATATGCAAGTAAATCTAGACAAGAGTCTCTTGAGTACCATAATCCTATATTGGTAGTTCCTCTTAAATATCTAAGGATTCTTTTAACAGCACTTAAATGTGACTCCTTAGGATCCGATTGATATCTAGCACATATTCCTACACTAAATACGATGTCGGGTCTACTAGTAGTAAGGTAAAGCAAGGATCCAATTAGTCCTCTATAGAGCTTAATATCAATACTCTTCCCTTTTTCATCTTTGTCTAGCTTACTAGTAGGATTCATTGGAGTGCCTACTCCCTTATGATTTTCATTCCCAAACTTCTTTAGTATTTTCTTTGATACTTAGTTTGATGAATGGAAATGCCTTCTTTAGTTTGTTTGATTTGTAATCCTAGAAAGAAACTTAGTTCTCCCATCAAACTCATTTCGAATTCTCCATGCATTAAATCAGCAAATTCTTTGCAAAGAGTATCATTTGTGGCACCAAAGATTATGTCATCTACATATATTTGTACTACTAATAGATTTTTGTCCTTTCTTTTGAGAAATAGTGTTTTATCTACATTTCCTCTACTAAAATCATTATTAAGCAGAAATTTGCTTAATCGATCATACCAATCCCTAGGTGCTTGCTTTAATCCATATAATGCCTTATGTAATTTAAACACATGATTTGGCAATTCATGATTTTCAAAACCAGGAGGTTGTTCTACATATACTTACTCCTCAATAAAACCATTTAAGAATGCACTCTTCACATCCATTTGATACAATTTGAAATCCATGAAACATGCAAATGCTAGAAGTAATCTAATAGCCTCTAATCTAGCTACAGGAGTAAATGTTTCATCAAAATCTATTTCTTTTTCTTGATTGTATCCCTTAGCTACAAGTCTAGCTTTATTTCTTATAACTAATCCATTTTCATCTAATTTATTTCTAAATATCCATTTTGTTCCAATTACTGAGTTATGCTTTGGTCTTTCAGTTAATGTCCATACATTACTTCTTTTAAATTGATTTAATTCTTCTTGCATGGCATTTATCCAATTAGTATCTTTTTCAGCTTCTTCATAAGTCTTAGGTTCTAATTGTGAAACAAAAGCAAGATAATCATTTAAATTTCTAAGAGATGATCGAGTTCTTACCCCTTGAGATGGATCACCAATGATTAAGTCTTTAGGGTGTCCATATGCATACCTCCATTCCTTTGGCAAGTTTTGAGATTGTGGTGGCACGCAATCATCTCCCTTATCTTGAATTGGCACGTCATTAATATTCAACTTTTCAAAGTCAATAATTCCTGTATCATCATCAACAATATTTTCTTTCCTAGCAGACTCACTATCAGACTCATCAAATATAATATTGACTGACTCTTCCACTACTAGAGTTCTTTTATTGAATACTCTGTATGCCCTGCTAGATGTGCAGTATCCTAAGAAGATACCTTCATCTGACTTGGCATCAAATTTACTTAGATCCTCCTTGCCATTGTTTAAGATGAAACATCTACATCCAAATATTTAAGATATTTAGCAGTTGGTTTCTTATTCTTCCAAAGTTTATAAGGAGTTTTCTTGGTTATTGGTCGTATTAAAACTCGATTTAGAATATGGCAAGCAGTGCTTATAGCTTCAGCCCAAAAGTACTTTGGAAGATTTGACTCACACAACATCGTGCGTGCCATTTCTGCCAATGTCCTATTTTTCCTTTCAACAACCCCATTTTGTTGAGGCGTTCTAGGTGCTGAAAATTGATGTGAAATACCATTTTTAGTACAAAATTCTTCAAAGTGTTGATTTTCAAATTCAGTATCATGATCACTTCGAATTGCTACTAAGGTGAGTTTCTTTTCATTTATGATATTATTATACAGTTTCAAGAATTCTGAAAATGTTTCGTTCTTATGGGCCAGAAATGAAACCCATGTATATCTTGAAAAATCATCAACAGTAACTAGTCCATACTTCTTCCCTCCTAGACTTGCAGTTCTAGTAGGTCCAAATAAATCCATGTGTATGAGTTCAAATGGTCTAGTTGTTGATACTATATTCTTTGATTTGAAAGATGATTTAGTTTGTTTTCCCAATGAACATGGTCCACAGATTTTGTCCTTTTCAAAGATCAATTTTGGCACATCTTTTATTAAATCCTTCTTGACTAGTTTTGATATTAATTCCATACTAGCATGTCCTAGTCTTCGATGCCAAAGCCAACTAGTTTCATTTTTCTTTTCTTCATTAGTAATTAAGCATAATCCATTTTTCTTGTCTAACTCATAAAGATCTACTAAGTAAATATTTCTTTGCCTTTGTCCTACAAGTACAATGCTATTATCTTTAGGATTTGTGATTATGCATACAGATGCTTCAAATGTGACTTTAAACCCTTTATTACAAAATTGACTTATGCTAAGAAGGTTATGTTTCAAACCCTTAACTAATAAGACATTTTCTATAACAATAGATGGAGTAATGAAAATTTTACCCTTTCCAATGATATGCCCTTTACCATTGTCTCCATAGGTTACTACACCACCCTTCTTTGATTCCAAGGTGACAAATTAATCTACGTCACCGGTCATATGTCTTGAACAGCCGCTATCTAGATACCATCGTTTTTCCACTTTATCAGCTGCAAGACACTCCTGCAATCAAGATCAAGAAGAAACTTTAGGTACCCAAACTATGTTGGGTCCTTTAGGGTTAGTACTTGATGTTCCTTTTGGAACCCAAACTTTCTTGAATTTAATCTTTTGATTATTACTTAATTTGTTTTGACTGGACTTTCTATAGTTACATTCATATGCTCTATGTCCTAATTTATTGCAGCAATGACAAGTAATATTTTTAGCTTTTACAAAAATGTTCTTTAAGAATTTTTGTTTCCTATTTGTTTTATATCCTAAACCAGCCTTATCATATACAGCTTTTTGACTGTCAAGAATCATATTTAGTTTGGTAGAACTAAGTGTAAACTTATCTACCGAGAATTTATATTTTTCAGCATCTTCTTTTAACTTGATATTTTCAGCAATTAGATTCTTAGTTTCGTTTGTAAGTTTCCTACTTAATGTTTCATAGTTATGAGATAGTTTTAACTTATCTTTGACAAGAGATTAATTTTCTTCTTTTAGAACTTTATTTTTATTGATTAGTTTCTTATGTTCTTCCATGAGTTCTAAGAATGCATCATGTAATTCATCAACAGTAAAATCACAGTCAAGTTCAGAATCTACCTCATCGTCATTGGCCATATGACACATTTGGGCCGTCTCTTGATGATCTTCCTCTTCCGAACTTGACTCCTCACTTTCACTCCATTCAGCGATGAAGTTCTTCTTTTTCAGTTTTCTTGCCATCCATTTTAAATCTGGGCAATCTATCTTATAATGCCCGGGTTTGTTACACTCATAGCAAATGGGAGTTTCTTTTTCCTTTTCTTTGTCCTTACCCTTTTCTTTGCTTGAGTTACCTTTGAGGAAGGGTTTCTTTTTATAGAATCTATTCTTACCTCTCATAAATTTTCTGAATTTTCTTCCAAGCATAGCCATCCCTTCTTCATCAAATTCTTCATCATCATCTGAATCTTCCGATTCAGTTTGTTGTTTAGGGGTGGTAGTCTTTAGGGCAATGGGCTTTCTTCTCTTGACCTCATCTTCTGAATTTTGCCTCATTGTCAACTCATGGGTCATGAGTGATCCTAGAAGCTCCTCTAATTGTAGTGTGTTGAGGTCCTTAGCTTCTTGAATTGCGGTTACCTTGGCCTCCCAAATTCTTGGTAGAGACCTGAGAATTTTTTGCACCAATTCAGAGTTAGTGTAAGACTTTCCTAAACTCTTAAGCCCATTTATAATGTCAGTAAAACGAGTAAACATATCAGTTATAGACTCAGTAGATTCCATTTTAAACAATTCATACTTGTGTACTAATATGTTTATCTTTGACTCCTTAACTTGATTGGTCCCTTCATGAGTGATCTCAAGTTTGTCCCAAATTTCTTTAGCAGAGATGCAAGTAGATATTCTATTGAATTCACTTACATCTAATGAGCAATAAAGTACATTTATAGCTTTAGCATTTAACTGTGCCAATCGTCTATCACTTTCATTCCAATCCATTTCTGGTTTGGGTATGATAGTGCCCTCTATATTAAGTGTGGGTGTGTGAGGTCCTCTAATAATGATGTACCATAATTCATAATCTGAAGCTTGAATGAATATCCTCATCCTAGCTTTCCAATATGTGTAGTTTGTGCCATTAAATAGAGGTGGTCTATTTGTAGATTGCCCCTCACTCATAGAACATCCCACTTGGGTTGTCATGATCTTTAACTCTTGATTGTGAGATCAATGAGTACTATTGGAGCACCTTGCTCTGATACCACTTGTTGCCCAAGGTGACAAGCCAAGAGGGGGGGGGGGTGAATTGGTTTCTTTTAATTTTAACTATCTTACTTATGTTAAATGATGTGTTAGTGAACTTAAACAAATCACAATGCAAACAACAAGAAGTATAGTGGTTCGGTGCTCTCCTTAGCACCTACATCCACTCCCCAAGCGACCCCTTGGGAATTCACTATAATCCCGCGGATTACAGTTGGATTGTTTTCCGGGCTCACAATCCAAAAACCTTTATACTTTGGTTTTTCGGGTTCACCAAAAACCTATGTTGGTTTTATGGGCTCACCAACGAACCTATGTTGGTTTTTCGGGCTCACCAACGAACCTTTACAATTGGTTTTACGGGTTCACCAATCAACCTATTCCGTTGGTTTTGCGGGCTAACCAACCAACCTTTACAATTGGTTTTACGGGTTCACCAATCAACCTATTCCGTTGGTTTTGCGGGCTAACCAACCAACCTTTACAAGTAGTTTAACAAATAAAGGAAGAAGATTTAAACTCCTAAATGAGCAAATAAAACAATATAATCTACAAAGAAGAGTTTAGAAAGTATTTATCGCTTGTAGTGACTTCTCTCTTCTTTGTCAAGGATGCTTCACTCTTCAAGGGAGGATGGAGATCTTGATGACTCTTTGAATCTGCTCAACCCCTTTCTTTGATTCTTGAATGAAGCACTTGGATGAAGAAGATTAGGGCACTTTCTCTTTCTTGTGTACTCTTTGATATTCTTTGGAAAGGATGTTCTATCTGATAAATAGTGCCCCTTTAAATAGTTTCCTACCTCCATTGGACAAGCCCCAATGGTTAGAATTCAAAAACTAGCCGTTACTCACTGTTGGAAGGACAAAAAGTACATCTCGAACGAAGTAAATAGATCTAAGGGGACGGAGTGGAAGAAGGGAGGAGATTCTCGAACGAAGAAAAGGATCCAATTACTTCGAAAGAATTGAACGAGGAGCCATATGAGGTGAAAATCTCATGTACGGTTCTGTAGAGTGACAGTAAGGGTCCCCATGGATCTATTACAAATTCATGAACCCAGGCGGATACTTGACATGTCCCCCCTCTTCCAGGTCCATCACAAGGGAAACGAAAACCATCTTTTTTTTTTCATCAGTGGTTCAAACAAAATTCACAGAGTTATAAGCTTAACCCCAACGCAAAGGCGTTTTAACCTGGTCCACCTCATGTGAGTAAATCAAAAAGTTGCTGAAAAGATGACGATAATATGAATAAAAGTCGTACAAATATTATTAAAAAATAGAAATAAAAAGTAATAGAAACAAAGAAGAAAAGGATCTAAGGGGACGGAGTGGAAGAAGGGAGGAGATTCTCGAACGAAGAAAAGGATCCAATTACTTCGAAAGAATTGAACGAGGAGCCATATGAGGTGAAAATCTCATGTACGGTTCTGTAGAGTGACAGTAAGGGTCCCCATGGATCTATTACAAATTCATGAACCCAGGCGGATACTTGACATGTCCCCCCTCTTCCAGGTCCATCACAAGGGAAACGAAAACCAAGATTTGCTTTATCAGGTATCAAACGGGAACTGCGAGCAAATAGAACACCCTTCAGTAGTATCAATACAGTCACATGGATCGTAAATGCATGAATGTGATGGACCAAAAAATCCGCGGTTCCTAATGGAATAGGTAACAAAGCTACTTTGCCGCCTACTGCTACTAACTCACCACCCCCCCAAGTTAAGCTGGTACTTGTTGTTGCACCAGGAGCTGAATTAAAATTTAATATAAAATATCAATTTATAAATAAATTGATATTTTATATATGTATTTAATATTTTTTTTTATATTTATAATATTTTATATCTTTATTATTGTATTATACTATATCATAATACGTTATATCATAATACATTAATATATTATTTTAAATAATTTAATATTATGTTATATTATGGAAAATTAATTTTTACTAATAATTATAATATTTTATACCTTTATTATTGTATTGTACTATAAATATTATATTATATTACATTACATCAAAATACATTAATATGTTATTTTAAATAATTTAATATTATGTTATATTATGGAAAATTAATTTATACTAATAATTATAATATTTTATATCTTTATTATTGTATTATACTATAAATATAATATATATTATATTATATCATAATACATTAATATGTTATGTTAAATAATTTAATATTATATTATATTATCAAAAATTAATTTACTCTAATAATTATATTACTATTATGCTATATTATAATAATAATATTTTATATTACAATAATATTATACTATATCGTATATTTACGTATTAATATATGTTATGTTTTATTATGTTCTATTGTATAATACTATACAATATCTTTTATGGTAATTTTGTTATACAAAAGTACTTTCTCAGTTTGTTTACCAAACATATGTTAAAGTGCCACGGTACTTTACAAATGTAGTTACCAAATAGCAAACAGTTTTTTATAACAGCTCTACTTCAGACAGCTCTACTTCCAACAGCTCTACTGCCCACAGCTCTCCCAAACAGGGCCTAAACCAATTTCTACTCCTATGTCTCAGAAGTTTAAGTCAGATCAGAACTATACTCCATACAAAGAGCTACATCACTATCGCTCATTAGTTGGTGCTTTGCAATATTTGACTCTGATGAGACCTGATATCTCATTCAGTGTTAATTATGTCTCTCAAAGCTACAACTGATAGTCACGTTATGATGGTGAGAAGGATTTTGAGGTATATTAAAGGCACTATCAACTTGGGTCTTCATATTCAGGCATCTAGTACACTAGACTTATATACTTTCTCAGATGCCAATTGGGCATGCTGCTCCTTAACTCGACGATCAAATACTTATTTTTGCACTTATCTTGGGAGTAATCTTATTTTTTGGTGTGCTAAAAACAACCAACTATTTTTGTCGGTCTAGCTCTAAGGCCAAATACAGAGCAATGGACCAAACTATAGCTGAATTAACTTTATTGTCATTTATACTTCGTGATCTTCATATCTCATTACCTAATGCCCCAGTTCTTTTCTGTGACAATTTGAGCACATTACATATGACAATCAATTCAGTGTTTAATGCTCGCAATAAGCATATTGAGTTAGACTATCATTATGTTCGTGAGCGTGTATCTCTTAGGCTATTGGTTACTTATCATGTGCCTACCTCATCACAGATTGCTGATATATTCACCAAGCCTCAGACTCGTCTTGATTTGGAACATCTGCGACACAAACTGTGCCTTACTACCATCCATAGTTTGAGGGAGGATATTAGCTGTATCAATTCAAAATCAATTCAAAATTCAAATCATCTAGAGCCATTTTCAAAATTCAAATCATCTGAATCTGAGTTTTTAATTGTTGCCTTATAAAACAATACTGATTATTCTCTTAATTTTTTGCAATCCGTTTTATTTGTTGCCTTATAAAACAATGCTGATTATTCTTCTAATTTTTTATAATCTGCTTTATTTATTGTCTTGTAAAACTCTTCCTTGTATATCTCAATGATTATAAATATAATCTTACACCTACGATTACATGTGCGGTGAGATTTCAATATCCATCGAACTCTCTTTTTTCTACTTCGAGGATACCATTTGCACAAAACTTTATTTGTTTATCTTCCATTCTTTCTGAAAGTAATATATTTTTGTTTCCAAAATCTCCACAGACTCTACAAGCGGTTCTGAAGGATAAAAAGTTTTATCATAGATATTGTTCAGTTTGCTTCATTTTTCTTACTGAATTTCATGAAAACAAATACATAAAAGAAAAACAATATCAAATAGACCTTAATTAGTCCACGTTATCACTATCATGAACTGTATAGAAAGCGAGGCTAGCAGTGGGATGGTCGATACTGAGATGGAATCCAAGGAGCAAGGGGAATAATCACTCACGTGCTAGATTCTAGCTGAACACTTCTGTTCATTAACCTATAATAAGTTGGAATGATAATCTTATTAAGAAGCCGGGAGCACGAGGTGGTCCATGCAAATGCACGTAGATGGATTCCACCGGCACCCATATCCATCATGATGTGATTTGTTATAGTAAGGCAAGTTTCTTAAGGGGATCCCCCGTCTTTCTCCCGAGGAAGAATCAACCAAAAGCATGAGAATGCTTTTCTTGACTCATTAAGGGCTCGTTTGATTCATTGAAAATATTTTTTCTTACTAAAATAATTTCTTATAGAAAGCTGGTATTTGGATATATGATGCCTAAAAAAATAAATTTTTCATATATAGTTAAACATCTATTTTTCTAAAAAATTGTGTAAAATACTTGTTATGTCCTTAATAAAACAAAATTCTTTATTCCACCCTATCTAAAAGATTTATGGCACTTTTGGAAAGCAAATATGAGGTTTTTTTCCTATGAAATATAGAATCTTACTTTTATGGAAGGCTGTTTCTCATCTTTCTTCTTAGAAAACTCTAACCAAACATGATGTATTTTTTCATTTCTTTCGTTGACCCATGTTCCTCCCTCCTCCTCTTACAAACGAGTCCCAAGTGACCTTGGAAGTCTATTAGGGACTATTTCATTGTACGTGCAAGACACATGCCTGATGGTAGCGACAAAGGATACATACTGCTTTAAGGGCACTGGAGGTGATTTGTAGTGCCTATCAGATTGATTCACAAACTTCTCCACCTCTTGGTGCGTTAACAATTTCTGTTCTCATGGTAATTTCACTCTTCATGGCTATCAGCTTATGAAGCATACTGAAAGATTGCAGAATAATGAATTCCAGAATAATCTGTAAAAAGAGATCAGGGCATGATGTATGGGGCACTGGGAAGCGAATCTTGCCGTTCTCATGCAGATAAATTAATAGGTCCTTGGTTGGTGAATCTGTCAATGCCACTTTCTCTTCCTTGTCCTTTACATTCCCTTCTCTCCCATGCCCCCTGTTTTGTCCTTGGCCAATTCATGAAAAACAGGCAAGACCATTAAACAAAGAAGGTAATGGGAAACTCTCTGAATATTAACAAAATCTCTCCATATTCTTACAGCAAGTTTATCATGACAAAGCATAGAATTGCAATCTGAAGCACATCTTTGAGAGTGCGACTGACGAGAACATACAGAGCAATGCTATGGTTATGTCCATCAGCATCCTCACTTTTAAGACTAGCCTTCAATCTGAACAAGCTCGAATCAATCTATGAGTTCAATGGCAGTATTCAGACCTGGTATAGACAATTGAGCTGCATCATAGGCTTCCAGCCTGCTGCTTATTGGATGAGAAACTGGAATTAGAATTCGCCAATGTAATGCTGCTTGCCTTTGATTTAGAGCTACTAATATGAGTGATATCTTTAGAGAGGCCATTGGATCCTGTCCTAAATCACTCACCAAAGCATGGAAACAGACTCTACTGATGGAGACGTTACAACAGCGGGCTATCCGCTCGCCCTCCTTGAATGTCATTGGTCGGTCAGTCACCTCGACTAATTCCCAGCCCTTTTTTTTTATTTTTATTTTTCTTTGAAGAATTAAAATAACGCTCTCTCTCTCTCTCTAGATAGATACAATACAGACGGGCATCTATATACACACGGATACAAATACTTGCAATATAGCCTATGTATTTAGTTTATATAGCTTATTCTTCAAAAATCACAATTTATATATACCTCCTCTGTTCCGTCAAACTTTTAGATAAATGGTATTAATAAATAATCATTTTAAGTATAAAATGACTTTATTATGTGTTTTGCATTGATATTCTTCAAATATTTGTAGAAAAATATTTTTCAATACAAACTGATTATCAAATTTTTAAGGGTACCAGTGGAAAAGATAATAATATCAAATGATACTCAAAATTATTATTTATTAGTATAGAGAGGCATCCATGCATGATATATATTTGTTATTATAATAAAAGCAATGACCATTAGTGTTTACACTAGTCTTTTCAAATATTAGTTGTGAAGGTGACAATCTACTTTTATAGTAATTGTATCATTATTATACATTCAAATTCAGATTTTCCAGGATTAGAGACATCTTTATTGAACAATAACTTATTTAAAAATAAAATAAAAATTTATTGTTTAAAATCACAAAAAAAGCATATTGAAGAAATTAATAAGATATTATTGCATACTTGTATCTCATATAAAAGCTTCTTGATAGAAAATCTACACAATTTTATTATTTTATTTATATCATAATGATCATATTAAACTAATAATATTATTTAGGAATATATCTATACTACCCTATAACTTGAACTTTCATGCTATATTCATGATGTTTTTCCGTGCTCTTTTTGCATCTCGAGCTTTTCTTCTCTTATTCTTTTATGTAGAAGGTTAGAAATTAGAATTTTTCTTCTAATATTTGTTTATATAATATTTCTTCTGATGTTTTTAATTAAAATGAATAAATATGTGCAAGGACGGGCCATATTCAAGCAATTTAATAAGAGATTCCCGAAATTAGTATAACGGCTATCAATTTCCTCCATCGTCTCTGGATCCTTCGTTCTTAAAAACTAATAAAGAAGAGAGAGAGAGAGAGAGGGAAAGGCGTGTTCTGCCTGTTTTCCACTACTGGAGAGAAGTAAACAGGCAACCACAAACATATAAAAAACCAAGAAAGGAATCCAATCAGGATCTATCCACTTCCCATCTGTCTTCATCTGCGAGGATTAAATATTGCACCACCCTCCAAAAGCCCTGTGCTCTGCTAACTAAACATTCTTTCACTGTTTCCACCTTCGCTGCTCGGCCGAGCTCTTCTGCTTGTCCCGGGGCCAAGAAAAAACTCGCCATTTTCAGGTGGTACCAACTCTCCGACGAACCCCTCATTTTTCTTCCCCTGTTTGCAGACTTCTTAAGTGGTACCAACTCTCTTTACTACCCCCTCTTCTTCTTCCATATTCCTTCCCATCTTGGCTCTTTCTTCTTCTCCTCCTATTATTACTTTTCTCTAGACTGCCTCTTTTGGAGCCTAATGTATATAAAGAATCCATTTTTTCCTCATCAGGAGCTCAGATCCGTGCAATAAAACTTTTTTTTTTTCTCCATTAAGTTCAAATCCATATTAAAAAAAACATTTTTCTCATAAAAGAATCTATTCTTGGAGCTTTCTCTTGGTGTTTCGTACTGCAAGATACCTCGCTTCCAATCTTCCGTCTCTAATCAAATCCAATGTAAAAAGAAACCATTCTTTTCTCACAAACAAAGGCTTTTCTTGGAGCTTTTCTCTTTGGAGTTTCTTACTGGAATCACTTCTTCGTTTCTGCCTGACAAAACCCTAGCTTTACCTTCTTTTTCTTTCTTGCAGATGGCGTCACTACCACCTGTGGCACTGGCACTGGCACTGATGGCGGTCCTTCTCTTGGTGGAATGGGGCTCGGCGGCGGCGCCGGAGGGGGGAGAGACGTGCTCGGGAATAGTGCCGATGAAGGAGCGGGGAACGGCGATGTCGGTGGCGGATTTCGGCGGGGTGGGGGACGGCCAGACGCTCAACACGGCGGCGTTCCAGAAGGCCGTGGCGGAGATCGAACGGCGAGGGCCGGCCAGCGGCACCCTCCTCTACGTCCCACCGGGGGTCTGGCTCACGGGGGCCTTCAATCTCACCAGCCACATGACCCTTTTCCTCGCCAGGGGCGCTGTCATCAAGGCCACCCAGGTATTATCTTTATTTCCCCCTCCATTGGTGTTGCTAATAAAAAAGATCATTTTTCTCCAAAAAAAAATCCTTTTCCCCACCTACTCCTGATATAATCAAAGATAAGTACACTTCCTATCCAGTAAGCTTGATCGCTGTTTATGTTCAGTGTGTTCTTTGTATGTATTTGAGATGAACAGAAGCATTCATGGATAAGAGTTTGCCAGGGGATTCTAAGAGTTGCCGAAAAGTTTTTTTTCCCCTCTCTTGGATTTCATCTAGTCTGAGATCTCAGTACTTTGTTTCTGAGGCTTGGTTTCGTGAGCCAGATCTATGGGTGATGGATGGATATGGCTGTGTTTGAAAGCTTTAGGTTTTCATTTTTTTTTTTAATGAATGGTGCAGGATACATCGAGCTGGCCTTTGATCGATCCTTTGCCATCATATGGGAGAGGACGGGAGCTTCCTGGTGGGAGATATATGAGTCTGATTCATGGAAATGGAATTCATGATGTGATAATAACAGGTGGATCTTGTCACATTTCTGCTTTTGCAACACTGGTTACATTATTTCATTGCCTTGTTATCCAAAGAAATTGTTAGTTAATTAGAGACCATGGGTAGCATTGTTAAGACCCATCTCTTAAGTCTGCTCAGAACAAGAACAACGATATGCATTAATTTGGAAAGAGTAAGATAATGTTAGTGTGCTGAGATTTGACATCTTATAATCTGGTCATGTCAAATGATTGGATGGAGCAAAAAGGATTCAAGCTGATCGTGTTGAGTTTGAATCGCTCCTGTTGCCCCTCACTTTTCTTTCCTTTTCATTTTAAGACAACCATTAGAAGCAAGTGAATCATTTGCAGTTCCATATGTATTTAATATTATGTGGTTTTATATTGATTTATAATAGCTACTGTTCCAGGATGTCCTGCAACCAAAATGCGAGAAAAGAATTATATCTGCAACGGAGAACACTCTGTTTGCTTCAATAGTTTATCACTCATAATATCTTCTGTGACTTTACTTTCTAGATGCACATAGTATTTTTCAGCATAGTGATCAATACTTTCACCTGTGTGAGGTGTTTTGAGTCCTGGGATGTGGGGTCCTGCAGTGCTAGAGTTCTAACTTTTCTGACAATTGTTGGTGGGGCCACTGTGAAAGGTGCCAATCTGCTTAAGCAAAGTAGGAAGGAGAGGACTGTTTAGTGTTAGCATGACCGCTTCCATGTGGTTTCAGACTGATGTTATCGATGAATCTTGTGATTCATGAAGCCAGGGCAATCTCTCTTCCTGAACGTTCAGATGTTCTCTGGAAATTGTGGGTGGATCAAGCTTGATTGAGGAAAATATCAACTACTTCATGAGCTGCATGGGTGAGGCCAGAAAGTTTTCAAGTCTTCTCTTACAAACTATGAGTGCTTCAACTTTGGAAAGCCTTAATTAATCTAACTTCAAAGATGTCAAAACTGGTTTTTTTGTTTCAAAGATAGTTGTTACATAGGCAAGATTTTCTGAGTAAGCTAGAAATTAATTACCTGTGCGGTTAATGGGAACTCATAGTTTTCTTCTTACTTTTAATTGTATTCCCTTTATGTTCTCTAAATAATAATTTTCTATAATAACTGACCATCTTATCTATACTCAGAACCTGATCATGAATTTGACTGCATTGTCATGTGCACATATAATGAGTGTACTATGCAAAATCTCTTGTATGTTTATGTATGTACTTATGCATATGTATGTATGTATGTATGGCTGTATGCATTCATTTTTTACTTAGTTCTTTAATTTATCTCGGTGCATGCTAATATGATTCTATGAACTAAGTAATATGGCCATTTTGCATAAAAAATTTATGTTCAATTTCTTTTGTCTCACTTCTTGTTCACAGGAGAGAATGGAACAATTGATGGCCAAGGCGAGGTCTGGTGGAATATGTGGAGGCAAAGAACCCTGCCTTTCACAAGACCAAACATCTTGGAGCTCATGCATTGTAGAGATATTGTTATTTCTAATGTGGTCTTCCAAAACTCACCATTTTGGAATATTCACCCTGTTTATTGCAGGTGCACATGAGAAATTTAGATTCATTGCATCTTTATTTTCCCAGTCAAGGCTCTGCATGATCTTATATTCTGTTGAAATAGTTGAACTCTAGTACGTTTTGTTCAATAAAAAATATCATAAGTAATCCTTGATATCATGTCACTTTTATTTGGAGTATCAAAATCACATCTCCCAAACTACACCGAACCCTTCAAATTCTTATATACTGCTTCTGTGAACAATGTTAGCTTAATGAAAATTACATTGTAACATATTGCTCAAAAATTACATTGTAACGTCATCAGAACTACTATATCTTCCTATATTTTTCAGAATTCCATGTATTATGAAAATGCATCTATTGTTTGACATTCTTCATTCATCTAGTTGTTTTATGATTGTCGATGTTCATTCTAGATAGGTGCCCTGTTTTACGTGACGTGTTGCTCTTTTCATTCTCTCTTCCTCGCTAGAGCTTACACTTTAACTACAATGTTTTATTTTTAATTTCTTTTCCTTGGTCTTTTGATTTTGTGAAGTTTCCGGATTTAATTACGGAGAAAATGGAACTAAGGGTCATGCAGTATCCCTTAAGGAACTTGAATTGTCACGTGCTAAATAAATTTTCCTCAACTTTGTTTAATTCCCTCAAGTTATAGCAATAATGTCAGAGCCATTCTAAGCTACTCTGTATAAAGTTTCAATGAGATCATTACATCTGGAAGTGTGTAGATATAAGAAAAATAACAGATCATTGTAAAATATAATGAATCTGACCTAACATTGGATATTAATATGACATCGTCTATGTGAGGCTTCTGGTTTGACTGCTTGCGAGCTATGCTGCATCCTTTTCATATCCAGACAATATGTTTTGTTTGCAATAGGTGTTTCAAAACAATAAATATTTGAAATATGGAAAAAAGGATTCAACATCTCTTCTAAATACTATGTTTTTTCGGTCTTTGCAGCAATGTGGTCGTAAGAAATGTGACCGTGTTGGCTCCACCTGACTCTCCTAACACAGACGGAATCGATCCAGGTATTCTGATTCTACTGATCCTATTCTCTTACCAAAAATAAAGTAAAAAAAAGAAAGAGCAAAGATCCTATTCAGACATCTTTTCTTAAATAATAAGAGAGCTAGACCACAGTCTATCATTAGTAGAGTTATATTGCTGTCTTCCATGTACCCTGGCATTTTCACTTGCGTCACCTATGGAACTTTGCTAGGTGGAGTAAAGAAGATGGACAGCTCTTCTGTCAGGCACATAGCTTCCCGGATAACTAACTACTGGCTTGTATTACTCTTGGCAGATTCCAGCTTAAATGTCTGCATAGAGGACTGTTATATTTCAACAGGGGATGATCTAGTAGCTGTGAAAAGTGGGTGGGATGAGTACGGCATGGCCTATGCCCACCCCAGCTCTGGCATCACTGTTCGGCGGTTGACCGGCTCATCTCCTTTTGCTGGAATTGCCATTGGAAGCGAAACCTCTGGTGGGGTGGAGAATGTCTTAGTGGAGAGCATACATATCCATAACACTGGTATTGGGATACATATAAAAACCAATTCTGGTAGGGGTGGTTTTATAAGAAACATTACTGTCTCAGGTGTGAATCTGAACAATGTTCGCAAGGCTCTGAGAATTGCAGGTGATGTTGGAGGTCATCCTGACAGCATGTATAATCCAAATGCTCTTCCAATTGTCGATGCTTTGACTATCAAAGATGTGTGGGGTGTCGATATCCAGCAGCCTGGGTCGATGGAGGGCATCAAGAACTCACCCTTCACGCGGATATGTCTTTCTAATGTGAAGCTTAATGGTGACGGGGCACGGGAAGTGCCATGGAAGTGTGAGGATGTGAGTGGTGGTGCCACTGAGGTGCAGCCATCGCCGTGCACAGAGTTGACTGGGACTTCTGGGATGAGCTTTTGTGCAAATGCAATCTGATGTTCTATCATTTGTTGGATGCTCTCGTCAGGTAGAAAATGTATGTCTTTGCCATTTGGCTCATGGAAATAAAATTTGAGCATAAAATATGGTGCTACTATAAAAACATGCAGCTTCTATGTGAAAGAATCTATATCTCATGGTTTTCAAAGCAAGAAAAGATTCGAAGTTATCAACCTGACACCTGAGTGCCGGAGGTATTGCCGGCGTAAATATCAGCTAGGCGGAAGATTGAGCTCTGTTTCTGTGGAACTAACAAAAATGCAGGCTGATTTTTATTGAACTAGAGTGAATATCATATTGCAGTCGCAGTATTATGCTAGGAAGAGATCTAGGATGTTACATATTACAATCGCAATGTTATGCCATCTAGTTAACAAGCAGCATTCGGGAACAGGTTTAAATTGCAATATCTTGTAATTGCATTGGATGCCTATACAGTTATTCAAGACTATGGTTTAATATTTAGTATTTGATGGTCCTTGACTGGATATCAACTTGTTAAATTGGTAAGGTTATCAATGAGTGATAATATCCATTTCGATTTGAATCCCCACTAATACCCAGGTGGTTGAGTAGAAGATTATGCTCTCTTTTTCCCAAAAAGAAAAAAGAAAAGAGAAAAAACCTCAGCACTGCACCATTTCTTAGGGTGATACTTGCGGAGCATCTTTTTAAATGATGCCCCCTATTTGTGTTCTCCGCAGACATTGCAATTCTGATGGAGACTAACAAACTTTTACTCCAAATCAACATAAATCAAATAAGACTGAAATCCATATAAAGTACGATCTAAGTGAAAAGCTTCAATTATGATTGAATCATTTAAATTTCATGTCAAAAAGTTAATCTAGGCAATTCGCAAGTTTGGTCAGTTTTTGCCCCCTTAAATATCAATTGTTTATGTCGGCAAAGAAGAACAAAGAAGAACAATGTTTATAAAATCTGAAATCCGAATTCTAAGTGCCTCTGCATCCATCAATTCTATCAGAATTCAGAAAAACAAGAAATGAGTGTGTCTTTTAGGTTTACTGCTGGAATAGAGCTGATCATTGGGTCAACCTCGATTCTAAACTATATTCATTTTTAGTTGGGCTTTGGATTTCGGGCCGAGTTTGTTAAAATTCAATATTTTTGTTATCCAAACCCGGTTCATGATCAGCTCAATCTGAAAAAAAAGTTTCTCCTGGTATATGGCACAATGAGAATACTGTTACTTGAAAAAAATCAATGCAAGATGTGGAAGTTGATTCATAATAAGTAGCCCAGATAGTATCAGTCTGCACTAACAGATGTCCAAGACAATTTTTAGCAGAATTGCCATATTGTATTGTATATTTCTTGGAGCAAAACATCACAAACCAATATGATCTATTGATCTTTTAAAGCAAAGAATTACAAACTAGTCGAATTCCTTCGTTGGTGTTTTGAAGTGCGCTTTTCATCAATAAATCCAAAGTTTTTATGGCAAAGAAGAACTAAATTTAATATATTTTCTATCATTTCCTACCTTCTTTTAATATTTGAAGATTAATTAGCTTAATCTTCTATGCTAATTGTTGTGGAGTACCTAAAACTAAAATACATCAAAAAAATGTTATTAGATTTTAAATATTATAAGTTTTAAATTTAGTTGTGAGAGTATATCAATCATTTTTCAGAAAAAATGATGCAAGAAATGAACATGCCAAACCTTTGAACATGCTATTATTCTACAATTTTCTTACCAAGAGTTATAACCACTGCCCTGTAGTTGATTGCAATACCTTTTATTTGTTACTTTCAATGGATTGCAAGCTACATGGAGGATTGCAATCAGATAATACATCTAAATCATATCCTTCTGGCCATCGCTAGGATGAAAAGGCTAGATTCATGTTAGATCTATATTGTATCCACATCTGAATCTGGTAAAAGAAATAGAGTTTGAATCCATGTATAGATTATTAAGCCTGATATACATTATTAACTCTTTCTTAATCAACTTAATTTTTTGGATTACAGTTCATGTTTGTTGAAGGTTGCAAATTTGAATAATCAAAATTCAAGCATTCATAAAAAATATAAATTCAAACATGAAGAAAAGAATAGCACAAGAAATATAGCTAGCTCTTCTTATATTCTTGTATTTGTATACATTGCATCTATATGGTTTAAAGTCCAGCATGGTTGCATCTTCGACTAGATTAAAAAGAAAAACAAATTTTGTATATAAAATATAATTTAAATCAAATAAAATCATCACAAATTTAATCTACATCTACATCTAATTAATATAAAAATTATTGAGTTTTTTGTATCGTTTCCATCTCCAAGATTATAGTGATTCAATGTATAGCTGGATAGAAACAGGAGTGCGATGACGCAAGCCAAACAACCAAGCATCAACAAGGCTTTTTGTGGAGGAAGCTTTGTCACCTGGACCAAAAAATTTTAATTTCAATATATCAGTTATTTTGGTGAGTAACAAGATTGGGGTAATCTAAAAACATGATATAAAATCTTGGTCAAAATAATAAATTAGGGAGTTTTTAAGGTAAAACTCATGCATAACAATAAATTTAAGATTATTAACTATATTTAAAATCTAATTTTAGAATTTATTAAATTATCAATATTTTTTAAAAAAAATTAAAAATTGATAAGTTCAATTAATATGTATGAAATCTCATAGATTATTAAAGTTATTAATAATAAATTTAAAATATATGGATTGAAATTTGTAGAAGTTGACTCCTAGAGAATTATGGGATTTGAGTCGAGAGAAACGCTCGGTTTGCAAGCAGGTGAGTGGGTGATGGGTGGATGAAAAAAAATTAAAATTAAATAATAAAGAAACTAGAATTGGAACCACCAAGCCCTTACAACATGATTAATCTCTTCATGATTGAGATGCTTTTTATTCCTATAACCATTTTGGTAGTTTTGTATTCCTAAATCAATTTTACCCCTTCTTCTAGAAAACTATATATATATATACACACACACACACACATATATCTATATATAATTTTTAGATATTTTTGAAATTTGGTTATCTATAATAATTAAAATATCAGCAAGTTTTGTATATATTCTGTATTATATATGTTTATATATTTTTTTAGAAGTTAAATTTGATTCATGATTAGCTTTTTAATTATGCTAGATTTGAAAAGTTGTGTAGAACCATGTGATTTAAAAGAACTAATCGAAATATAAAACTTATCAATTATTATGCATACTTTTTTTATATTGTAATTATTTTTATATTTAGATTTTAAATGTATTTTAATATAAATCCGGCACAGATAGTTGATCTAATGGCACAGTATTGACTTGGTCGCTTGGCATCTTCATCGCCTTAGTTTTTGTTCCATGTGAGTCCAAGAGCGCGGTCGGTGTTGATGGAGACGAAGGTTAACAACTTGGACTTTTCCATACGAGTGTGGTGCATTCCCATGTGAATTTGGATCTTCATGGACCCCATCATTAGGGTATTGGAGGATGCGTGCATTAGTAGTCTCTGGATATCATGCATCATGGTCGTCCTACAATACTTGAGTCGCTGTCATCCAGAACCGGATCATCAAGTTCAGCCACCCAACCACAAGGGTGCAGGCTTCTTTTGAATTAGTGTCATTAAGTACGCTTTTAACGAAGAAAGGTGATTGGGTCCCTGTCAGATTATTTTTTTTGGTTGTTTAGTGAATTTTCCGAGTTATAGCATTGCCGAGCATATTATTTCAATATTTTAATTAAAATAATTAATAATAAAATATAAAAGAAATAATAAAATATGTACGTATTATTTTTTTTGATATGGCTTAGATTTAACCTCCAATGAAATAGTGTGCAGGTGTCATGTGGCACACGAAATCAATGATCAACCAAATAGCACGGGTGGTTACAGCTCGGTGCGATTTCAGTGTACTATATAAGAAAGGGTGTAATTGTCGAGAAAGATGGATATGGAAAGAGCATAATAGTTTATTCGAAGATTGCACGACTAGATTGCGGTAGATCCTCGTTCTCTTCTTTCTATAAATCAGGCTAGGGAACCCTAGGTATGACTTTTCATCTCACTTCATCACTTTTCTCGGATCTCTATTGCTCATTTCCAATATTTTACTTGACTTAAGCATCGATGAATCCCTGTCGGATATGTTCCACAACCTCTGATTGTGTTTTTTTTGGTTATAGGTCGGTTCTCGTACCATGCAACCTAACTTCAGCAAGTCGAGCAAACCAATTTGTCCCTCATATCGTGTAATTTGAACAAATATCATATCTGGCATGCACCAAAAAAGGAAATATGGATGGATTTCCTATTTTGCCATGTTTCTTCTAGTACTCATTGTTGCTGGTGGTCCAAACCGAGAACGATTGGCACAGCGGTGTGAACGGGGTTCCCTTGGAGTTGGGTTGATTGCGCTCCACCTTCCACCGGGAAACCTGCAGGCAAGCCTCGCACCACCACTGGGGTAGTGGGGGCCCTCCGACGATCAAGTCAGAGGAGATTGAAGGAGAAGGAGAGATAGTAGTAGCGGATAAAAGAATACTCTGGAAAACCTTTGCTTACCCTCCTCCTTCCCCCCCAGCCCCATATATATCAGGCTGGGGGGTTTTTCCGGGGATTCGTCATCGTGTGGCACGATGGGGCTGCCACTGACATGGCCGTTACGGGGCGTCGTGGGGCAGCGCTGGGTATGGCCCTGGCAGGGCATAGTAGAGCTCCGCTTTGTACGGCTGTTACAGGAGATCGTGGGGCAGCGCCGGATACGGCCGTTGCAGGGAGTAGTGGAGCAGGGGGCCGCGGCGTGCCTCAGAGGAACAGTCTGTTGTTGTCGAGAGATTGCCGGCTCGGGGTCGGATGACTGGATCAGGGGGCAGCCGACTCGAGGTCGGGCTGCAGAGCCGAAGATATCCGACTCGGGGTCGGATTGCTGGATCAAGGGGCAGCCGACTCGGGGTCGGGCTGCGGAGCCGAAGATATCCGACTCGGGGTCGGATTGCTGGATCAAGGGGCAGCCGACTCGGGGTCGGGCTGCGGAGCCGAAGATATCCGACTCGGGATCGGATTGCTGGATCAAGGGACTGCCGTAGTCTTCCTGGGCGCGCGTGCCGGTCACGTGGGGCATGGTGGCTAAATTCTCCCGTAACAGTAGCCCCCCACTTCCGAGCCTGGAACCAGGAGGGGAACGGGTGAAGGGAGTGATGCTTCGAGATTGCCGCCATCCCTCGGAAAGGCGCGCGCGCTTCGAGTTCCCCGCCTCCTTTATGGCGTATAGTGGTTGTCGCTGATCTGGCAGTCTGTGGATTTCGGCGGACATCATTCCTTAATGGCGTCGATTCGCCTTTGGGGCGCGAGCGATCCTTCGGCAGCCAGGCGTCCTCTGGCGTTACCGAGGCGTCATCCGCCTTTCCGCCTATTTAACCGGGGGCCCTCCCCCGTCCGCTTTTCTCTTCGCAGGCATCTTCGAGTTTCTTCCTTGCGCTGCTGTCGTTGCCGTCGGACTGTTTGCTCGCTCCTCCTTTGACGCTCTCGGAGCCGTTCTTCCTTCCCTTCCGGTGAGTTGCCCCATTCTTCAATTTAGGGCTCTCCATACTTTCTCCTTCCGTATTAGTGTACTTCAGTCGTTCCGGTCCTTTCCCCCTTCTTGGCCCCGTCCTGACCGTAGATCCACTGGCCATTAGGTATGGACGAAGTAAGAGCGGACCGCATTCAGTCGGATCTGGTCCCCGAAGACCTAGATAGGTTCGTGGCCCGGTACCACCTTTCCGAAGCCTGCAATGTTACGCTCCCGGGGCCTGAGGAGAGGATGTCCCATCCTCCTCCAGGGAAGGTCGCCATCAACGAGGACATCCTTCGGGCCGGGTTCCGCTTTCCCCCCTCGGACTTAGTTGTGCAGGTGCTTCGGGGTTTAAGAGTGGCGCCGACGCAACTGGTGCCGAACTCATGGCGCGCCCTGACGGCCTTCCAGGTTCTCTGCCGCATGCACGAGGTCCCCGCCACCCTGAATGTCTTTTGGGAATGCTACGGCCTGAACGGCCACCCCCAGGACAGAGGGTGGTGGTGCTTTGCGGCGCGGCGAGGGTGCGGCCTCGTCAAGGAGGCTCCTTCCTCCATTCACGGCTGGAAGGAGCGTTTCTTTTTCATTGACGTAGATCCCTCTTGGGGAATCAGGGCAACCTGGGAGACGCCGATGAAGTCCCCGATCGGCCTATCGAGGTTGTCGAGGGAGGAATCCGATGGCGTCGCCGTCTTGAAGGGGTTGGTTGCCGAGGGCCGGCTCCCCCCGGTGTCTCGCCTTATTTCTGAGGACACCTTGGTGAACGTCGGCCTGAGCTCGGTCCCCGCTGATCGTGAGCCCGCCACCACTTCTTTTTTAGCTTTTTGCTCCTCTTTCGTTTCTTCTTTCCATCAGCTTCTCAGTCTCCGACCATCTCGTCCTTTTTGCAGAAATCGACGACGTCATGCGGTCGGACAAGGCGATGGCTGTTGGTAGGACGTCCCTACTGGAAGCGGTCCGGAGGAAGAAACGGACTCCTCCGAGCGGGGTCCCACCGGCGAAGAAGTCCCGCCAGCAGGCGACTCCGACGCCGACAGACGGGTCCGGACCCACCGATCAGGGGGACGCCGCGGGCTCGGACCGACAGTTGGCGCTGTATCAGCCCTCCGATGATGAGACTACCGTTATTCCGGAGGTGTCATCCGAGCGCGCCCGAGACGGCCGGGTTGGACGCGATCGGTCCCCAACCCGGCCTTCGACTCGGTCGGCTTCGGATGACACGAGAAGGAGGGGCGCGCCGAGGCCCCGGCCGAGCGGGACCCTGTCGATTCCTGGAGCGGCCCCCGCCCCGAGCACGGTCAGCATGACTCTTCCCCAAGCGATGGGTAAGGGTAAGGCTGTAGAACCACCGTCCGGCTCCGGGGCGAAGTCGGGGTCGGCCTTCACTTTCGCCGGCGCCCGAAACCTCATCGAGACGGTGCTGCTGGAGAAGGACCGTAGGCAGGTCCGGCAGATGAGGATCCCTGACGTCGGGGCTGCCAGCTGCGTCTGTCTTATGTCGGTGAGTGTTCTTTTGGTCGCTTCCGCCACTTATAAGCTCTATTGATCCCCGTCTGACGCTCTCATTTTTCCTATCTTTTAGCTCGCCCAGTACATGATTCGTCTGGAGGAGAGCCACGAGGAACAGGCGAGGCTCCTGGCGAGGGCCGAGAGCCAACTGAAAGCAGTAGAGGAGGGAGGCCAGACTGCGGCGGGGAGGACGACCAGGGACCTCGAGACGAGGCTCCAGGTGGCCGAAGAGCGGGCACTCGGCTTCGCCGCCCTCGAGAGGCAACTGTTGGAGGCTCAGGAGCAACTCAAGGTTGCCTCGGGTCTCGAAAGCAAGATCAGGAAGGCGGAGGAGCGGGCCGAAAAGCAGTCCCGGAAGGCTGCCGACTTCCGGGAGAGGTGGGAGAAGGCCCAGCGGTCAGCCGACAACGCCCGCAACCGAACCCGGTCTCTTGAAGCCAAGCTGGGCGAATTGGAGTTGGTCTTGGAGGAGTCCCGCGCGAGCGACCAGGAGCTTCATTCGCGCCTGGAGGAGGCTGAGGCTGCTCGCATTGCTGCCGAGGCGAAGCACAAGGAGGCTCGGGCTAATCTGCTGAGGGTCTCCTCCGAGGCGGACGACCGGATTGTGGCGAAGGTCATGGAGGCAAAAGCTCAGATTACGGAGCGAGCAGAGGCGGCACTGGCCGAGAAGAGCGCGGAAATCGGGCGTCTGGCGGTACAGGCCTATCGTCAGTCCGCCGAGTTCATCCGTGACATGTCGGAGGCGGTACAGGCCTATCGTCAGTCCGATGAGTTCGTCCGTGACATGTCGGACGCGGGGTCCGACTCCTTTGTCTTAGGCTTCGATGAAGGCTTGGCAAGGGTGTCGGCTAAATACCCCGGGATTGACCTGAGTGGGGTCTCCCTCCTCGACTCCCCTCTGGCGCCATTGCCTGCTGATTCTCCAACCGCCTCCCTACCCCTTGCGGACGTGCCCGGCGTTCCCGACCCAGGGGTTCCTCCAAGCTGACCCTCTGTACCTTTCTTTGTCCTTTTTTTTGTATGTTGGCGTTTTGCCAAGTTGTATGGGTCTCGGCCCTGAAACAATGAAAGTTAATGCAAATAGAGTGTTTCTTCATTTCACTTTCGTCCTTCCTCTTTTTAACTCTTGGTAGCGTCTCGCCGACTCCTAACTCTTGAAGTTCTTCCGGCGCTAGGCCAGGCATCCGAGGGTTAGGCCTCAGGAAATTCTTCCGGCACTAGGCCAGGCATCCGAGGGTTAGGCCTCAGGAAATTCTTCCGGCACTAGGCCAAGCATCCGAGGGTTAGGCCTCAGGAAATTCTTCCGGCGCTAGGCCAGGCATCCGAGGGTTAGGCCTCAGGAAATTCTTCCGGCGCTAGGCCAGGCATCCGAGGGTTAGGCCTCAGGAAATTCTTCCGGCGCTAGGCCAGGCATCCGAGGGTTAGGCCTCAGGAAATTCTTCCGGCGCTAGGCCAGGCATCCGAGGGTTAGGCCTCAGAAAATTCTTCCGGTGCTAGGCCAGGCATCCGAGGGTTAGGCCTCAGGAAATTCTTCCGGCGCTAGGCCAGGCATCCGAGGGTTAGGCCTCAGGAAATTCTTCCGGCGCTAGGCCAGGCATCCGAGGGTTAGGCCTCAGAAAATTCCGCTCGTTAGTCGGCCAAGGCTGGCGCAAGCCGAGGCGACCGGTCGGGGCTTCAGGCTAGTCTGCTCCCGGGATGATCATCGGGTTAGCCTGGCATCCGAGGGCCGAGCCTCGGGAGATTCCGCTCGTTGGTCGGCCAAGGCTGGCGCAAGCCGAGGCGACCGGTCGGGGCTTCAGGCTAGTCTGCTCCCGGGATGATCATCGGGTTAGCCTGGCATCCGAGGGCCGAGCCTCGGGAGATTCCGCTCGTTGGTCGGCCAAGGCTGGCGCAAGCCGAGGCGACCGGTCGGGGCTTCAGGCTAGTCTGCTCCCGGGATGATCATCGGGTTAGCCTGGCATCCGAGGGCCGAGCCTCGGGAGATTCCGCTCGTTGGTCGGCCAAGGCTGGCGCAAGCCGAGGCGACCGGTCGGGGCTTCAGGCTAGTCTGCTCCCGGGATGATCATCGGGTTAGCCTGGCATCCGAGGGCCGAGCCTCGGAAAATTCCGCTCGTTGGTCGGCCAAGGCTGGCGCAAGCCGAGGCGACCGGTCGGGGCTTCAGGCTAGTCTGCTCCCGGGATGATCATCGGGTTAGCCTGGCATCCGAGGGCCGAGCCTCGGAAAATTCCGCTCGTTGGTCGGCCAAGGCTGGCGCAAGCCGAGGCGACCGGTCGGAGCTTCAGGCTAGTCTGCTCCCGGGATGATCATCGGGTTAGCCTGGCATCCGAGGGCCGAGCCTCGGAAAATTCCGCTCGTTGGTCGGCCAAGGCTGGCGCAAGCCGAGGCGACCGGTCGGGGCTTCAGGCTAGTCTGCTCCCGGGATGATCATCGGGTTAGCCTGGCATCCGAGGGCCGAGCCTCGAGAAATTCCGCTCGTTGGTCGGCCAAGGCTGGCGCAAGCCGAGGCGACCGGTCGGGGCTTCAGGCTAGTCTGCTCCCGGGATGATCATCGGGTTAGCCTGGCATCCGAAGGCCGAGCCTCGGAAAATTCCGCTCGTTGGTCGGCCAAGGCTGGCGCAAGCCGAGGCGACCGGTCGGGGCTTCATGCTAGTCTGCTCCCGGGATGATCATCGGGTTAGCCTGGCATCCGAGGGCCGAGCCTCGGGAAATTCCGCTCGTTGGTCGGCCAAGGCTGGCGCAAGCCGAGGCGACCGGTCGGGGCTTCAGGCTAGTCTGCTCCCGAGATGATCATCGGGTTAGCCTGGCATCCGAGGGCCGAGCCTCGGGGAATTCCGCTCGTTGGCCACGCGCTTGTCGCTTGCCGCTCGACGAGATTTCTCCGTGGCCAGCTACGATCGTGTTTCTCCTCTTCTCCAAGCGTCGCCTGGGGAACACTAGAAGGGCATTAAATGCTAATTGAAGCGTTACCTGGGAAATCGGATCGCCAGTTGCTGCCTGCAAGGAGTGTCAGTTAAGCGGCCGCGATACGCCCGTTCTTCGAGGCGGATGCAGCCTGGGCGCGAGCGGAGATACGTGGGCTGTGGGATACACACCACCCGGAGTGTCCTGCATGAAGAATGCAATTAAGGAGAATGACGCTTAGGAGATCGTGGGAGGATGCGCCTCGAGAGCTGGTACGGCTCCGGATTCGGTGCGCCCGCCTTTATTGGAGCCACCCGCATCGGAACGACCGGGGGGCCACAGTTTGGCTATAAATATAAGTGCAGGCGCGGTGGAGCCTGCCAAGCCGGAGCTATTCAGGTTGCCATGGATCGTGGACCTCCTCTCCGGCGTGTGGCTGGGAAACCCCCGCCGGAGGAACGGGAGGCGCGCCCCTCGCGACTTCCGCCAACTAGCCGTTTCATCTGGGATCAACAAGGAGGTTCTCCCCGGCGGAACTCTGCTCTAGGCGTTTCATCCGGGATCACATCCCCCCTCCTTTCAGCCCCGCCTCCCGATTGAGCTCTGCGCCAGACGCTTCATCCGGGATCGCGCCTCCTCGCGCTCTTCTCCCTTGTATTCCTTCCCTCCCCTTCTCCTGGGGAGGACCGGAATATCCCTTGGAGGTGGCGTTCCTCTGGAGGCAGCGGGAACTCCTCCTTCGTCCACTTCTTCTTCGTCCGCGCCGGCTCTTCGTCCTTTGCGTGAGGCATGGATGGCGCCTCCGGGGAGAAGCACCCACGGCCGGTGGGATTGCAGCTGCTTCGGATGGAGGGTTCGGGATCCCAGATCTTCAGCTCCGCGGAGTCTCCACCTCTTCCTTGTTTTCTTTACTCCCCAATTCCTCTCTGGGAATTCTTTGTAATCACGAACACACCGTTGTAACCAGAAATTATTGAAATGAAAAGAATTGTACATTTTTCGAACTGTCTTCCTGGCTTTGTCGTTCTACTGGTAATACACCCGCAGGTTAGCGGAATTCCAGCTCCTCGGAATTTCTCGACCATCTAGGGCCTCCAGCTGGTATGAGCCAGGTCGGTTTACCCAGCGAACCCTATACGGGCCTTCCCAATTTGGCGCCAGCTTCCCACCTTCCGCGGGTTGGACCCGAGGTACCCCAAATCGGCCAATGATGTTTTTCTTCACGAACTTCCGGACTTGCGCCTCCGTGATAGTGGCCAGCGGCTCTGCCTCCACCCACTTGGTGAAGTAGTCGATTGCAACAATCAAAAACTTCCGCTGGGCTGAAGCGACGGGGAATGGTCCGAGGATATCCATTCCCCACTGTGCGAAGGGCCAGGGCGCGGTGATCGGTGCCAAGGGGACAGAAGGGACTCTCTGGACGTTGGCGTGGCGCTGGCAGGCGTCGCATTTCCGCACGTGATCCTTCGAGTCCTCCAACAAGGTAGGCCAATAATAGCCTTGCCTCATGATCTTGTGCGCTAAGGACCTAGCCCCCAAGTGCGATCCGCAGACGCCCTCGTGGACTTCGCCGAGGACGTAGGCCGCCTCGGAGGGGCGGAGGCACCTTAAGAGGGGGGCGGTGAACGAGGTCCGATACAGCCTCCCTTCATAGAGTACGTAGTGGGCGGACTTCTTGACAAGTCGCCGAGCTTGATCTTCGTCTTCAGGGAGGATCCCTTCGGCGAGGTAGGCGACGAGCGGGTCCATCCAAGACGGCTCCGGATCAATCGCCATCACCGATCCAGCCTCGCTGATGCTCGGGGCATCCAGTGTCTCCAGGCAGATTGCCCTCGACAAGTTGTACGCCTCTGCGCCCACCAAGCGGGACAACCTGTCGGCCCTGGCATTTTCGCTTCTGGGGACCTGCTGGATGTCGACACTGCCGAGGTCGGGAATGAGTGCTTGCACCTTCCGGACGTAGTTCTGCATGGTCGGGCTCCGGGCCTCGAACTCCCCATGAACCTGCCCGACCACCAGCTGGGAGTCGGTGAAGACCTTCAAACGCCTGATGCCGAGCTCCCTGGTGAGTTTGAGTCCCGTGACTAGGGCCTCGTACTCCACCTCGTTGTTGGTCACTGGAAATCCAAACCTCAAGGCATACTCGGCTATCACTCCATCAGGGCTGGTAAGGACCAGCCCGGCCCCTCCACCTCCGGGGTTCGACGACCCATCGATGTGAAGCGTCCAGATCGGGAGGTCGAGGCTGGGCGTTTCCGGCAGTCTAGGTTCCGCCTCCTGCACCGTGCACTCAGCGAGGAAGTCCGCGAGCACCTGGGCCTTGATGGCGGGTCGAGGCTGGTAGCGGATGTCGAACTCACCAAGTTCTACTGCCCACTTCACCAGCCGTCCCGCATTCTCGGGGTTGCTGAGGATCTGTCGCAGTGGTTGATCGGTTAAGAGGGTGACAGAATGGGACTGGAAATAGGGGCGAAGCCTCCTGGTTGCGGTCAGCAGCGCGAAGGCGATCTTTTCAGCCTTCGTATACCGCGTCTCGGCATCCCGTAGGACCCGGCTGATGTAGTACACAGGCTTCTGGAGCTTTGCCTCTTCCCGAACCAGTACCGCACTGACTGCGGTTGGGGAGACCGCCAGATAGAGGTAGAGCATCTCCCCTTCTTGCGGCTTGGACAGCAGGGGAGGAGACACCAAGTATTCCTTGAGCTGGTCGAATGCCGCTTGACATTCGGCCGTCCAGAGGAAGTCTTTCGGGCGTTTTAACACCTTGAAGAATGGTTGGCAGCGTTCGGCCGATTTTGCCACAAATCGTCCGAGCGCGGCGACCCTTCCAGCGAGCTCCTGAACCTCCTTTACTTTGGTCGGAGGGGACATACCTTGGATGGCCTTGATTTTGTCCGGGTTGGCTTCGATACCCCGCTGGTTGACAATGAAACCGAGGAACCTCCCAGCCGAGGCGCCAAAGGCGCACTTCACTGGGTTCAGCTTCATGCGAAACTTCCGCAAGGTGGCGAAGGTCTCCTCCAGATCCGCAATGTGCTGGTCCGCCTGGCGGCTCTTCACCAGCATATCGTCCACGTACAGCTCCATGTTCCGGCCGATTTGCTCTTTGAAGATTTTGTTGACGAGGCGCTGGTAAGTGGCGCCAGCGTTCTTCAGACCGAAGGGCATCGCCTTGTAACAGTACAGCCCCCGGTCTGTTATAAAGGCAGTTTTCTCCTCGTCCTGTGGGGCCATCATTATCTGGTTATAGCCGGAGAAGGCGTCCATGAAAGACAGCAGCTGATATCCGGAAGTCGCGTCGACCAGTTGGTCTATCCGCGGAAGCGGAAAGCTATCCTTGGGGCACGCCTTGTTCAGGTCGGTGTAGTCGACGCACATCCTCCACTTTCCGCTCGCCTTCCGGACAAGTACGACATTTGCCAGCCACTCGGGGTAGCTTACCTCCCTTATGAATCCTGCCTCCAAGAGCTTGTCTACCTCCTGGTCGACCACCCGGATCCGATCCGGGGCACAGTGTCTCTTTTTCTGCTTTACTGGTCGGTGGGTTGGGTCGACGTTGAGGGCGTGAGAAATGACCTCCGGGTCGATCCCAGGTACATCGGCTGCCGACCAGGCAAATACATCGGCATTGGCTCGGAGGAATTCCACCAACCGGGCCCGAGCTCCCGAGTCGAGATTGGCGCCGACCCGAACCGTCCGGTCCGGGCGGCCTTCCTCGAGGGGAACTTCGACCACGCCCTCGGCTGGCTCCCCCTGCCGCAAGGCCACCTCGTCTCTGGCGTCAAGGGACTCGACGCTTAGGGCTTCCACGGGCTTCTTCCCTTTGAGAGTCGCTAGGAAACATTGCCGCGCGGTCGGTTGGTTACCTCGGACCTCTCCGATCCCAGCCGCCGTGGGGAACCGCATGAGCAAGTGGTACGTAGAGACCACCGCACGAAGGGCGTTCAGTCCGGGTCGTCCGAGGATAGCGTTGTAGGCCGAGGGAACACGGACGACCAAGAACCCGAGTCGCACCGTAGCTTCTGCGGGTGCAACGCCCGCAGTCACAGGCAGCTCGACGACTCCTTCGGCCGGGACAGCGTCCCCAGTGAATCCGATGAGGGGGGTGGATGTTTTGTGCAACAATTGTCTGGACAAGCTCATCTTTTGGAAGGCCTCGTAAAACAAAATATCAGCTGAGCTTCCACTATCAACAAGAACACGCCTTACATCATAGTTTGCCATAGTGAGGGAGATCACCATGGCGTCATCGTGGGGAGTCTGAACCCCCTTTACATCCTCAACAGAAAAGGTGATTACATTGCCGACCCTCTGCCTCTTTACGACGGCCATCCCTGATGCTTCCGCCGAGCCCCCTGCGTTCCTCACAGGCCGAGAGCAGCCCCCAGTGATAGTATGGATCACGCCCGCAACGGGTCGATTCTGCTCCCGAGGCTCCGGAGGAGCCGGGTCGGCCGGACGCGGGTCCGCGGGGGGACGTCGGTCGCTCACATATCGACCGAGACGCCCCCGACGGATGAGAGCCTCGATCTCGTCCCGAAGCTGGAAGCAGTCCTCCGTGTCGTGGCCGTGGTCTCGGTGGTACTCACAGTACGCCCGAGAGGGCCTCTTCCCAGGGATCTTCCGCATCTGTCTCGGAGCCGGGAGATCTTTCCGCCCCTTGATCTCCATAAGGATCTGGGCCCGGGGAGTCAAGAGAGGGGTGTACCGGTTGAAACGTCGAGGCGGAGAACGAGGGCGTGGGGCGCCGTGGTTCCTCGCCGGCGACGGGCTTCTGCGCCGACGCTGGGGCGTCGGGCTCCTCCTTTGGCGTGCCTCTTTTCGCCTTTTCTTCCCAAGCTTTGGAGGGATCTCGGCGGCCTCCTTGCTCCGGTGGGCGGCCGCCTCCTCGGCGTCCGCATACTGGTTCGCCCGGGACAACAGCTCCGTGGCAGGCGTTTATCCAGGGAGAAGGTGAGTCTGCCCTTCCGGAAGCCACGCTTCAGGGCTGAAAGGGCTACCTCCTGACTCAGGTTCCGGACCTCCCGCGTAGCCTTGTTGAAGCGGGTAAGATAATCCCGCAGGCTCTCTCCCTCGTTTTGCCGGACATCAAAGAGGGAGTCGGAGACCAGTCGCCGCCGGCAACTGACGGCGAAGTGAGTGATGAAGAGGCGAGTGAACTGGTCGAAGGACCGGATCGAGTCAGCCTCCAGCCCGGCGAACCACGCCCTCGCCGGGCCACGGAGGGTTGCCGGGAAAGCTTTGCAGAG
Organism: Phoenix dactylifera; assembly: GCF_051530095.1. NCBI lineage: Eukaryota > Viridiplantae > Streptophyta > Magnoliopsida > Arecales > Arecaceae > Phoenix > Phoenix dactylifera. The sequence continues at coordinate 61,963,400 of NC_143190.1, read as the reverse complement.
AAGGGGATCTGATGCTCCATGGAGGAGCATGAGGGTCCTGAAACTCTCGACGTGATCCCGCGGGTCCGCCGCCCCGTCATAGGGCTCGATCGCCGGCATTTTGAACCCCGGCAGATTCGGGGTCCGCAGGATCCTCGAGGCGAGCGCCGGCTGGGAGGAGATCTCTAAGTCGGCGAAGGGATCTTTGGAATGGCCCTTCAGGACCTGGAGTTGTCGGTGGAGATCGTCCACCCGCCGGTCCAGGGAACGCGACCGGTGGGTGGGAGACAAGGAGCGGCGAGAGGGGGACCGACTGGAGTGCGGGTTCCTCGAGGACTGGGGGGTCTGGGAACGCGCCCGGGCCCGCCTCTCGTACCCCGCGCAGCTCCGGTGGGAAGGTCCCGGCAGAATGGAGCGTGCTCGAGAATCCTCCTCGCGTCGACGCTCCTCCCCATGGGAGAGGAAGGAACGCGGGTTGAGGAGGATAGGCGAACGCTCTGGCAGCGGCGGCTCCTGAGCCTGCTGCGGCGCCCGGGACATCGCACCCTGCAGATTCTGCACCGCCTCCGCGAGGGTGCGAACCTGCTGGGTTAGCTGGTCGAACTGGGCGGCTTCGACCATCTGAATGGGCGGTGGGGCGGTGGAGTGTTGTTGAGAGCGTGTTGGGGATGCAGCGGCCTCCCGGCCAGTGGCGCGAGAGGCCCCGCGACCGGAAGCATTGGAAGCTCCACGACCACCTCGCCGTGCCATTACGATCGTTCTGAGATCCGGCCCTTCCTCTAGCGCCAATTGTTGCTGGTGGTCCAAACCGAGAACGATTGGCACAGCGGTGTGAACGGAGTTCCCTTGGAGTTGGGTTGATTGCGCTCCACCTTCCACCGAAAAACCTGCAGGCAAGCCTCGCACCACCACTGGGGTAGTGGGGGCCCTCCGACGATCAAGTCAGAGGAGATTGAAGGAGAAGGAGAGATAGTAGTAGCGGATAAAAGAATACTCTGGAAAACCTTTGCTTACCCTCCCCCTTCCCCCCCAGCCCCATATATATCAGGCTGGGGGGTTTTTCCGGGGATTCGTCATCGTGTGGCACGATGGGGCTGCCACTGACATGGCCGTTACGGGGCGTCGTGGGGCAGCGCTGGGTACGGCCCTGGCAGGGCATAGTGGAGCTCCGCTTTGTACGGCTGTTACAGGAGATCGTGGGGCAGCGCCGGATACGGCCGTTGCAGGGAGTAATGGAGCAGGGGGCCGCGGCGTGCCTCAGAGGAACAGTCTGTTGTTGTCGAGAGATTGCCGGCTCGGGGTCGGATGACTGGATCAGGGGGCAGCCGACTCGAGGTCGGGCTGCGGAGCCGAAGATATCCGACTCGGGGTCGGATTGCTGGATCAAGGGGCAGTCGACTCGGGGTCGGGCTGCGGAGCCGAAGATATCCGACTCGGGGTCGGATTGCTGGATCAAGGGGCAGCCGACTCGGGGTCGGGCTGCGGAGCCGAAGATATCCGACTCGGGATCGGATTGCTGGATCAAGGGACTGCCGTAGTCTTCCTGGGCGCGCGTGCCGGTCACGTGGGGCATGGTGGCTAAATTCCCCCGTAACACTCATCTTAAAGAAAAAATCTAAATCAGAAACTCTTTCCACCAACATTGTATTAGTTGATTAAAAATAATAATTGTTACGGGGGAACTCAGCCACCATGCCCCACGTGACCGGCACGCGCGCCCTAGAAGACTACAGCTGTCCCTTGATCCAGTAACCCGACCCCGAGTCGGATATCTTCGGCCTCGCAGCCCGACCCCGAGTCGGCTGCCCCTTGATCCAGCAGTCCGACCCCGAGTCGGATATTTTCGGCTTCGCAGCCCGACCCCGAGTCGGCTGCCCCTTGATCCAGCAATCCGACCCCGAGTCGGCAATCTCTCGACAACGACAGGCTGTTCCTCTGAAGCACGCCGCGACCCTCTCCTCCACTACTCCCTACAACGGTCGTATCCGGCGCTGCTCCACGATCTCCTGTAACAGCCGTACAAAGCGGAGCTCCACTACGCCCTGTCATGGCCGTACCCAGCGCTACCCCACGATGCCCTGTAACGGCCATGTCGGTGGCAACTCCATCGTGCCACACGATGACCAACCCCCCAGAAGGACCCCCCAGCCTGGTATATATGCGGCTGGGGGGAGAAGGGGGGGTAAGCAAGAACTTCCAGAGCATTCTCCTACTTGCTACTATTATCTCTCCTTCTCCTCCAATCTCCTCTGACTTGATCGTCGGAGGGCCCCCACTACCCCAGTGGTGGTGCGAGGCTTGCTTGCAGGTTTTCCGGTGGAAGGTGGAGCACAATCAACACCAACCAAGGCAACTCAGACGGAATCCCGTTCACACCGCTGTGCCAATCGTTCTCGGTTTGGACCACCAGCAACAGTTGGCGCTAGAGGGAGGGCCGAATCTCAGAGCGATCGTAATGGCACGGCGAGGTGGTCATGGAGCTTCCAATGCCTCCGGTCGCGGGGCTTCTCGCGCCTCCGGCCGGGAGGCCGCTGCGTCTCCAACACATTCTCAGCAACACTCCACCGTTCCACCCCCTATTCAGATGGTCGAAGCCGCTCAGTTCGACCAGTTAGCCCAGCAGGTTCGCACCCTCGCGGAGGCAGTGCAGAACCTGCAGGGTGTGATGTCTCGGGCGCCGCAGCGGGCCCAGGAGCCGCTGCTCCCTGAGCGCTCACCTGTCCTCCTCAACCCGCGCTCCTTCCTCTCCCATGGGGAGGAGCGCCGGCGCGAGGAAGATTCTCGAGCACGGTCCATTCTGCCGGGACCTTCCAATCGGAGCTGCGCGGGGTACGAGAGGCGGGCCCGGGCGCGTTCCCAGACCCCCCAGTCCTCAAGGAACCCGCGCTCCAGTCGGTCCCCCTCTCGGTGCTCCTTGTCTCCCACCCATCGGTCGCGCTCCCTGGACCGGCGGGTGGACGATCTCCACCGACAACTCCAGGTCCTGAAGGGCCACTCTAAAGATCCCTTCGCCGACTTGGAGATCTCCTCCCAACCGGCGCTTGCCTCGAGGATCCTGCGGACCCCGAATCCGCCGGGGTTTAAAATGCCGGCGATCGAGCCCTATGACGGGGCGGCGGACCCGCGGGATCACGTCGAGAGTTTCAGGACCCTTATGCTCCTCCACGGAGCATCAGATCCTCTCCTCTGCAAGGCTTTCCCGGCGACCCTCCGTGGCCCGGCAAGGGCGTGGTTCGCCGGCTTGGAGGCTAACTCGATCCAGTCCTTCGACCAGTTTACTCGCCTCTTCATCACCCATTTCGCCGTCAGTAGCCGGCGGCGACTGGTCTCCGACTCCCTCTTTGATGTCCGGCAAAACGAGGGAGAAAGCTTGCGGGATTATCTTACCCGCTTCAACAAGGCTACGCTGGAAGTCCGGAACCTGAGCCAGGAGGTGGCTCTTTCAGCCCTGAAGCGTGGCTTCCGAAAGGGCAGACTCACCTTCTCCCTGGACAAACGCCTGCCGCGGAGCTTCCCAGAGCTGTTGACCCGGGCGAACCAGTATGCGTACGCCGAGGAGGCGGCCGCCCACCGGAGCAAGGAGGCCGCCGAGATCCCTCCAAAGCTCGGGAAGAAAAGGCGAAAAGAGGCACGCCAGGGGAGGAGCCCGACGCCTCAACGTCGGCGCAGAAGCCTGTCGCCGGCGAGGAACCACGGCGCCCTACGCCCTCGTTCTCCGTCCCGACGTTTCAACCGGTACACTCCTCTCCTGACTCCCCGGGCCCAGATCCTCATGGAAATCAAGGGGCGGGAGGACCTTCCGGTCCTGAGACAGATGAAGAAGATCCCTGGGAGGAGGCCCTCTCGGGCGTACTGTGAGTACCACCGGGACCACGGCCACGACACCGAAGACTGCTTCCAGCTTCGGGACGAGATCGAGGCTCTCATCCGCCGAGGGCGTCTCGGTCGATATGTGAACGACCGACGTCCCCCCGCAGACTCGCGTCCGGCCGACCCGGCCCCTCCGGAGCCTCGGGAGCAGAATCGACCCGTCGCGGGCGTGATCCATACTATCACTGGGGGCTGCCCCCGGCCCGAGAGGAACGCGGGGGGCTCGACTGAAGCATCAGGGGCAGCCGTCGCAAAGAGGCAGAAGGTCGGTAATGTAATCACTTTTTGTGATGAAGATGTAAAGGGGGTTCAGACCCCCCACGATGACGCCATGGTGATCTCCCTCACTATGGCAAACTATGATGTAAGGCGTGTTCTTGTGGATAGTGGAAGCTCAGCTGATATTTTGTTTTACGAGGCCTTCCAAAAGATGAGCTTGTCCAGACAATTGTTGCACAAAACATCCACCCCCCTCATAGGATTCACTGGTGACGCTATCTCGGCCGAAGGTGTCGTTGAGCTGCCTGTGACTGCGGGCGTTGCACCCGCAGAAGCCACGGTGCGGCTCGGGTTCTTGGTCGTCCGTGTTCCCTCGGCCTACAACGCTATCCTCGGACGACCCGGACTGAACGCCCTTCGCGCGGTGGTCTCTACGTACCACTTGCTCATGCGGTTCCCCACGGCGGCCGGGATTGGAGAGGTCCGAGGTGACCAACCGACCGCAAGGCAATGTTTCTGAAGGAAAAATATCCCGCAAAATCCGATAAAAACGGATGCCAGGTCAGAAAATCAGTTTTAAATTTTATCTATTTATTTATAACAGGTATAAATAAATAACATAACTATATTATGTTTACCATACCTCGATCCCGCAGCGGAAGATGGTCGAGGTACTCTGGAACAGAATCTGGTACAGGGCCAAGTGCTGGATCAGATACTGGATCGGATGCTAGATCTGGTACTGGATCGGGAACTGGATCTGGAACTGGATCTGGTGCCGGATCTGGTACTGGTGGATCTGGTGCTATGCGAGGCCCGGATGTACGGACCCTCTACTTCACACGCACGCCAAGAAATGCAGGAAGGTAGGATGATGTCTGTATAGTGCAAAAACCCTTTTGCAAATAAACCCCTGGAAGAAAAGAATTTCAAAAATTCTTTCTTCCCCTTTTTTTTCTTTTTCTTTCTTTTCCTCTTTCTTCCCGTTTCCTTTTCTCTCTTTTACAGGCTACTCAAAAGATCATGAATCTCCCCTCTCCCCAAATAAAATCTCTAGCTATCAAATGAAGAGAACCCCAGCCTATTTATAGGCAAAAAAAAGGCTGAACCAGGGAAGAGAAAATGCCAAACGATTCATGATTTAATTAAATTTTTGAACCGTTTGATTTCATTTAAATCAGCACTACATAAAAGAGTTTTGAAAACCGAAGAGACACGTCTCTTCGGATCTTCAAATGGTTGCAGGATGAGGAAGATCAAGCGGTCAATTTATGTGTTCGGAAGAAGGGAAAAAATGTGGTTCACGGGAGAACGTTTCAGCAGAAAAAGTGGTTCACAGGCTTATGTGGACCGAAGAAGAAACACAGAAAACGAGTCAATTAATTCAGGAGGGCATCTAAGTAAATTCCCAATTCAAATTGACTTTTCTTAAATGGGTTAATTCAAATGGGCTGAATTAAAATGGGCTTGGGTCCATTATTGGTTCTAAACCAAATTGAAGACCAATTTGAAAGATTTTGGATCCGAAAAAATTCCACATGAATCTGATTCATGTGAACTCCAATTAGTTCAATTTTCAGATCAATCCGAGTCACACTTGGACTAGAATAAATATGGAATAAATCATCATAAAGCCCAATTACATTTATTTGAATCCAATTCAAAACCATACTCAACAAATGAGCCCAAATCAATTTCAATTACATTAATTGAAACTTGATTAAGCCAGAATACAGACATAATCAAATACACATCCATGAAATTCAGTATGTACCTCATGTTCAGTGCTAGCTGAACATAGACAAAACCAAATCTCACATGACCCACAATTTAATTCTCAATTAAATTGGATCAAGTCCTTCCTACTTAACTTGACTTATGTGCGTGACTCCGATAGGTTCGAACACTAAGCCGGTAGTACATGAACCACTTCATGCACTAATCGAGGTGACCATCTAGCAATGATACCCGACGTCCGGATAGGTCGAATATGCAAAGCAACATTCAAGAACCCATTCATATGGTTACCGCATAATTCATCCTTTTGACCAACGATGCTCAAGATGACCTAAAGTGAACTGTCACACTTTGGTCCGGTCATCCATATTGTATTTCAATTAATTAAATTCAAGTGACCAATCACTTGGTTTACCCTGGCCAAGGTTTTACTAAATTGAAATACAACGAAACATCAACTCCTATAATCTGGAGCGGTCAATCCCTTCTTGACTCATACACAGACTTCGCGAGTACTTGACTGCACCCAGCAACTTTTCAATATCTGAATTAGAAATTCAGATCGTTCAGTGCCAAAGTACAGTGAGTTGCTTGCAAGTCACCGTGATAGTCTCAGGTCTAAGGGATACTTATGCCCATATGCTTTGTGAGCTAACTCCTGACAGTGGAGTGCTCAACAGGTGAGTCACTGTTCAGCGACGATATACTCCTACATCTCACCTATATGCCATACCAGTGTCTCCACACTCCTTGGTTAAGAGGACAACCAACTAAATGGCATACAACGACCTATACTTGACATAGCTATTGTCCAATTAATAGCTTGTCAATCGGTCGCGAACCAATTTAAGGACTAAATGATAAAACCTCCTTTATCCACTAAATTAGTCCTAAGGACTTCATCACAATACACAGGAGTTCCTATTTGAAGATGCAACACTTGTGATGAAAAGAATGCCAGAATAGATTTTATTATTCATTAAATAAAACATATACATTATTCTTACAATAAAAATTGGCTTTGGGACACAATTTCCAACAACTCCCACTTGAACTAAAGCCAATTTGTACAGTATCTAATACCCATCTTCGATTTGTGATAATCGAACTCCTTTACAGAAAGGGCTTTAGTGAATGGGTCAGCTAGGTTCTCCTTTCCATCGATCTTTTGAAGATTGACGTCACCTCGTTCCACGATCTCTCGTACAAGGTGGTAGCGACGCAGAATGTGCTTGGTTCTATGGTGGGACTTTGGCTCCTTTGCTTGTGCAATGGCTCCAGTATTGTCACAATACAAAAGAACTGGACCGTTGATTGAGAGAGCAACACCAAGTTGATTTACAAACTTCTTGATCCAAACAGCTTCCTTTGCCGCATCTGATGCAGCAACATACTCTGCTTCGCATACAGAATCGGCTACTGAATGCTGCTTGGAACTTTTCCAGCAGACTGCTCCTCCATTCAGGGTAAACACAAATCCTGACATACTCTTACTGTCATCATGGTCTGACTGAAAACTAGAGTCTGTAAACCCCACAAGTTTTAAGTCAGATTCTCCATAGATTAACCATTGGTCCTTAGTATTTCTTAAATACTTAAGGATGGTTTTCACCACCTTCCAATGGTTCTCACCCGGATCAGACTGATACCTACTCGCTACTGCTAGTGAGTAAGCAACATCCGGTCTTGTACATGTCATGGCGTACATAATAGAACCTACTGCAGAAGCATATGGGATTCTACTCATACGCTCTCTTTCTTCGGAAGTTGTCGGACAATCTTTCTTAGAGAGAGAAATTCCTTGGCCTATCGGAAGATAGCCCTTCTTGGAATTCTCCATGTTGAACCGCTTCAACATAGTGTCGATGTACGTGGATTGGGACAATCCAAGCAACCTCTTAGATCTATCTCTATAGATTTTCATCCCTAGGATGTAGGATGCTTCTCCCAGATCCTTCATGGAGAACTGTGATGACAGCCAGAGTTTCACATTTTGTAATGCAGGAATGTCATTCCCAATTAAGAGAATGTCATCCACATACAACACAAGAAATGTGATCACTGAACCGTTAACCCACTTGTAGACACAAGGTTCTTCTTCGTTCTTAACGAAGCCATATGTTTTGATAGTTTTATCGAAACGTATGTTCCAACTTCGAGAAGCTTGCTTAAGTCCATAAATGGACTTTTGTAGCTTGCATACTTTGGACTCGTCTATGGATGTGAAACCCTCAGGTTGTATCATATACACCTCTTCTTCCAGCTCTCCATTTAGAAAAGCTGTTTTCACATCCATTTGCCAGATTTCATAATCCATATATGCTGCTATAGCTAGCATGATCCGAATAGATTTTAGCATTGCCACAAGGGAAAAAGTTTCGTCATAATCGATACCATAACGTTGACGATATCCCTTGGCAACCAAACGGGCTTTATAGGTCTCCACCTTTCCGTCTGCGCCTCTCTTTCTTTTGAAGATCCATTTGCACCCTATGGGTTTTATCCCTTCGGGTGGATCAACTAGTGTCCATACACTATTGATTTTCATGGACTCTATTTCGGATTTCATGGCATTAAGCCATAACTCAGAGTCGGACCTCTGCATAGCATCCATATAGGTGATCGGATCCTCATTGTTCTCATCGAGCTCAATAGGATCCGCGTCATGGACCAAGAAACCGTAGTATCTATCCACTTGACGCGGTACTCTACCGGATCGCCTTAATGGTGCTTCTACATTGGGCTCCGAGTTTGATCTAATCAAAACCGATTCTGTGGGTTCAGTAGATTGTGTTAAATCTTCCACCTGCTGAACTTCACTAAGTTCAACCTTAGAGGCAACAATTCCTTCACCAAGGAATTCTTTTTCCAAAAATGTTGCCTTAAGTCCTACGAACACCTTTTGTTCATTAGGAAGGTAAAAGTAATAACCCCTAGTTTGCTTGGGGTACCCTACAAAATAACACTTATCGGACCAAGGACCCAGTTTGTCAGTTTGAGAACGTTTAACATAAGCCGGACATCCCCAAACCCTAAGGTATGAAAGTGTCGGCTTACGCCCAGTCCATATCTCATATGGAGTCTTCTCAACAGACTTACTTGGAACCTTATTTAGTATTATACACGCAGACTCTAAAGCATAACCCCAAAAGATAGAGGCAGACTAGTAAACCCCATCATGGATCGAACCATGTCTAACAGAGTTCGATTCCTCCTTTTGGATACACCATTGTGCTGAGGTGTTCCTGGAGGGGTCCATTGTGAGAGAATTCCATTCTCCTCTAGATAAGTCAAGAAATCACCGGAAAGGTATTCTCCTCCTCGGTCTGACCGAAGGATCTTAATACTCTTTCCAGTCTGTTTTTCTACTTCATTACGAAATCGTTTGAACATTTCAAATGATTCCAACTTATGCTTCATCAGATAGACATACCCATACCTGGATAGGTCATCTGTGAAGGTTATGAAGTAGGCATAACCACCTTTGGCACTTACGTTCATAGGTCCACATACATCAGTATGTATGAGGCCAAGAACATCGCTGGCTCGTTCACCCTTTCCAGAAAAAGGTGACTTGGTCATTTTTCCCAGTAGACAGGATTCACAAGTTGGCAATGATTCACAATCATTGATTTCTAAAATGCCTTATTGGGCTAGCATGTTTATCCTGTTTTTGTTTATATGACCAAGCCGGCAATGCCATAAATAGGTTTCATTGACTTTATCTAATTTAGGGTGTTTATTAGATGTGTACATTACATTCACAGGCAATGATAGAGTATAAATGCCATATTTCATTTGTCCACTGAAAATTTTAGTATCATTCAAAATGATATCACAAAATCTTTCATTTATATAAAAGGTATAACCATTCTTGGCCAAAAAGCCTACAGAGATGACATTCATCAAGAATGCTGGACAAAAGTGACAATCATCTAACATAACTACTCCAGACTCAAAAAACAACTCAATGACTCCTAAAGCTAGGACTGGAACAGATCTTCCATCACCAACATTTAGGAATCGATCGCCGTTCTTGAATCTTCTACTTACTTGAAGTCCCTGCAAAGAATTGCAAATATTAATTGGACTTCCGGTATCCAATACCCAGGTAGTAGAATCATAAACAGAAAAATTACAAGGTGTTATCATATAATTACCTTGTGCAGCAACTGTTTGCTGCATTTTCTTCTTTGGCCTGTTTGGATCAAGGGACGCTAAATAAGCCGGACAGTTCCGCTTTCAGTGACCCTGCTTCTTGCAGAAGAAGCATTCTGCCTTACTCTGATCAGATTTCTGCTTCATAGTCTGTTTGGGCTTAGAAGCCCCAGCACGAACTTTATTTACCTTCTTTTTCTTTCCTTTCTTAAAGGAAGAACGACCTGCAGAAGTTCCACCCACCACATTCACCGACCCCTTAAAGAGTTGGTGATCCTTCTCATAGGTCTGCAGTAAACCTAGCAATCCATGATAGGATACTGCAGGTTTAGTCATTCTATAATGACTAAGGAAGGTCAGGTAGGATTTGGGAAGTGAGTTCAAAATAGCATCCTTGCCCAATTGCTCGTGCAAAGGAAAACCAAGTTTACTCAGGAGATCAATTTTCTCGACCATGTACAATACATGTTCTGTGATTGATTCCCCTTCCCTCATGCGGGCATTGAAAATCGCACAGGAGGTCTTATGTCGTTCGACATCATCAGGTGTCCCGAAAGACTCTTTCAACATTTGAAATATTTCCACAGGCTGTGCTTCTTCGAATTTACGACTAAATTCGTCATTCATCGAAGCCCTCATGATGCAGCGTACGGTAGTGCGATCATTAAGCCACTTCTGATAAGCGTCTCTGATTGCACGTGGTGCATTTGCTGCAGGTTCCTCAGGTGCTGGATCCAATATCACATATAGGATCCGCTCGTGCTCTAATACAATTTTCAACTTCCGATACCAGCTATCGAAGTTAGGTCCATTAAGTTTATCATTGTCTAAGAGTGTTCGGAGGGACAAAGAGTTAGCCATATCTGAAAGGAAAAACCAGAGCTAATTAGTATATGATTTATTTTAATTCTAAAGACTTGGACTTCAGTCTAAAGATTTCTCCCACTATTTTAGTCAAATTTTTAGCCTCTACCTTTAATTCGAGGAATTACTTTAATTCCTTAGCGGGTACTAGAATCCACATGGACTGTATACAGGCCCGAGGAAAGCTCGGCCAACCCATATGCATCTAAGGGTAGGTACATTACCAATTATTTCTCTAAATAATTTCTAGTATTTTATTTTGCCCCAGGTGGTAATCAGTAGGCGGAGGCCTCCACTGAAAATCCTGGTCAGATCCAACCATTAATGAACTAACTCGATGACACTACCTAATGTATGATCAGGCCCGAGGAAAGCTCGGCCAACCTAATCACAATCAGATAGCTCAAAGAGCTATCATATAATGAAGGATAATTCCAATATTCAGATGAACACCAGACGGAAGCGTCCTGCATGTCCAACTGAAATACTGGACCAATTATCATCCATTTTAATGGGAGGCTATGACCTAGTTATCTATATAACTATATCATTTTAAGGACCTAATAATTTAGAGAATTTTAGAGAGACCGATAATTCTATATCCTCCCACTGACTGCACTGAGTCATATAGAGGACATAGAATTTCATTGGTCTATGGACATCTAAATCAGTCATACTGATTTCCTTATTGACATGGGTGAGTACCAAGTCCCAAGATATCTAAATCAAAGCTTGAACGACCACATTGGCCAGGTAAGAGAGATCACGGGAGGGTTCCGCCATTAACCGTCTTTCCTAGACACCAACAGAGTTGGCCAGGAAAGAGGTAGCCCCAATTAATAACCGTAGATCCAACTTGCCTTAGACACCAAATGGTATGTCAAGTTGATTTAGATAGTCATTGAGAACTCAGGCTCGACCACTGAGCCACAATCAGATCCAATTGAAGTGTTTGGACATAATCAACTAAACTATTGAGTTTGATCAAATTAGAAAAATGAATTTAGTCTAATACAACTATTGATTCCAATTCAATTCTAACATTAGGTCTAACCTAATCAACTAATCTGATTGTGCTAACCCATGCCCCAAAACCCATGTTCAAATTTAAATTTTAATTCGAATTTCAAATTTTGAATTTTAAATCTTTATTTGAAATTCAAATTTTAAATTTTAAATTCAACATTTAATTCTTTATTAAATGTATTATGATCATGGATTCAAGGTGTCAATTTATTCCAAATATAAACAATTTATATTTAAACTTTGTGGTCATAATAAATTTAAAACTGAAATTTCATAAACATCAATTATGCATAATTTCACAAAAATAAACTATTTATTTTATGATACAAATTAATCTCAATTTTGTGCTACGACAACCTTTTCACTATAAGGGGTTAACCTTATAGCAGGACAACCTTATAATTCAGCACAAGATTGATATTTTATCAATAAATCTAGATCTAATCTAAATTTAAAAATTAAATCATGCATAATTCTAGATATTATAGGCCAATTCCATCGGCCAACCTGGCTCTGATACCAATTGAAGGAAAAATATCCCGCAAAATCCGATAAAAACGGATGCCAGGTCAGAAAATCAGTTTTAAATTTTATCTATTTATTTATAACAGGTATAAATAAATAACATAACTATATTATGTTTACCATACCTCGATCCCGCAGCGGAAGATGGTCGAGGTACTCTGGAACAGAATCTGGTACAGGGCCAAGTGCTGGATCAGATACTGGATCGGATGCTAGATCTGGTACTGGATCGGGAACTGGATCTGGAACTGGATCTGGTGCCGGATCTGGTACTGGTGGATCTGGTGCTATGCGAGGCCCGGATGTACGGACCCTCTACTTCACACGCACGCCAAGAAATGCAGGAAGGTAGGATGATGTCTGTATAGTGCAAAAACCCTTTTGCAAATAAACCCTTGGAAGAAAAGAATTTCAAAAATTCTTTCTTCCCCTTTTTTTTCTTTTTCTTTCTTTTCCTCTTTCTTCCCGTTTCCTTTTCTCTCTTTTACAGGCTACTCAAAAGATCATGAATCTCCCCTCTCCCCAAATAAAATCTCTAGCTATCAAATGAAGAGAACCCCAGCCTATTTATAGGCAAAGAAAAGGCTGAACCAGGGAAGAGAAAACGCCAAACGATTCATGATTTAATTAAATTTTTGAACCGTTTGATTTCATTTAAATCAGCACTACATAAAAGAGTTTTGAAAACCGAAGAGACACGTCTCTTCGGATCTTCAAATGGTTGCAGGATGAGGAAGATCAAGCGGTCAATTTATGTGTTCGGAAGAAGGGAAAAAACGTGGTTCACGGGAGAACGTTTCAGCAGAAAAAGTGGTTCACAGGCTTATGTGGACCGAAGAAGAAACACAGAAAACGAGTCAATTAATTCAGGAGGGCATCTAAGTAAATTCCCAATTCAAATTGACTTTTCTTAAATGGGTTAATTCAAATGGGCTGAATTAAAATGGGCTTGGGTCCATTATTGGTTCTAAACCAAATTGAAGACCAATTTGAAAGATTTTGGATCCGAAAAAATTCCACATGAATCTGATTCATGTGAACTCCAATTAGTTCAATTTTCAGATCAATCGGAGTCACACTTGGACTAGAATAAATATAGAATAAATCATCATAAAGCCCAATTACATTTATTTGAATCCAATTCAAAACCATACTCAACAAATGAGCCCAAATCAATTTCAATTACATTAATTGAAACTTGATTAAGCCAGAATACAGACATAATCAAATACACATCCATGAAATTCAGTATGTACCTCATGTTCAGTGCTAGCTGAACATAGACAAAACCAAATCTCACATGACCCACAATTTAATTCTCAATTAAATTGGATCAAGTCCTTCCTACTTAACTTGACTTATGTGCGTGACTCCGATAGGTTCGAACACTAAGCCGGTAGTACATGAACCACTTCATGCACTAATCGAGGTGACCATCTAGCAATGATACCCGACGTCCGGATAGGTCGAATATGCAAAGCAACATTCAAGAACCCATTCATATGGTTACCGCATAATTCATCCTTTTGACCAACGATGCTCAAGATGACCTAAAGTGAACTGTCACACTTTGGTCCGGTCATCCATATTGTATTTCAATTAATTAAATTCAAGTGACCAATCACTTGGTTTACCCTGGCCAAGGTTTTACTAAATTGAAATACAACGAAACATCAACTCCTATAATCTGGAGCGGTCAATCCCTTCTTGACTCATACACAGACTTCGCGAGTACTTGACTACACCCAGCAACTTTTCAATATCTGAATTAGAAATTCAGATCGTTCAGTGCCAAAGTACAGTGAGTTGCTTGCAAGTCACCGTGATAGTCTCAGGTCTAAGGGATACTTATGCCCATATGCTTTGTGAGCTAACTCCTGACAGTGGAGTGCTCAACAGGTGAGTCACTGTTCAGCGACGATATACTCCTACATCTCACCTATATGCCATACCAGTGTCTCCACACTCCTTGGTTAAGAGGACAACCAACTAAATGGCATACAACGACCTATACTTGACATAGCTATTGTCCAATTAATAGCTTGTCAATCGGTCGCGAACCAATTTAAGGACTAAATGATAAAACCTCCTTTATCCACTAAATTAGTCCTAAGGACTTCATCACAATACACAGGAGTTCCTATTTGAAGATGCAACACTTGTGATGAAAAGAATGCCAGAATAGATTTTATTATTCATTAAATAAAACATATACATTATTCTTATAATAAAAATTGGCTTTGGGACACAATTTCCAACAGTTTCCTAGCAACTCTCAAAGGGAAGGAGCCCGTAGAAGCCTTAAGCGTCGAGTCCCTCGACGCCAGAGACGAGGTGGCCTTGCGGCACGGGGAGCCGGCCGAAGGTGTGATCGAAGTTCCCCTCGAGGAAGGTCGCCCGGACCGGACGGTCCGGGTCGGCACCAATCTCGACCCGGGAGCTCGGGCTCGGTTGGTGGAATTCCTCCGAGCCAACGCCGATGTATTTGCCTGGTCGGCGGCCGATGTACCTGGGATCGACCCGGAGGTCATTTCTCACGCCCTCAACGTCGACCCAACCCACCGACCAGTAAAGCAGAAGAAGAGACACTGTGCCCCGGATCGGATCCGAGTGGTCGACCAGGAGGTAGACAAGCTCTTGGAGGCAGGATTCATAAGGGAGGTCAGCTACCCCGAATGGCTGGCAAATGTCGTACTTGTCCGGAAGGCGAGCGGAAAGTGGAGGATGTGCGTCGACTACACCGACCTGAACAAGGCATGCCCCAAGGATAGCTTTCCGCTTCCGCGGATAGACCAACTGGTCGACGCGACTTCCGGATATCAGCTGCTGTCTTTCATGGACGCCTTCTCCGGCTACAACCAGATAATGATGGCTCCACAGGACGAGGAGAAAACTGCCTTTATAACAGACCGGGGGCTGTACTGTTACAAGGTAATGCCCTTCGGTCTGAAGAATGCTGGCGCCACTTACCAACGCCTCGTCAACAAAATCTTCAAAGAGCAAATCGGCCGGAACATGGAGGTGTACGTGGACGATATGCTGGTGAAGAGCCGCCATGCAGACCAGCACATCGCGGATCTGGAGGAGACTTTCGCCACCCTGCGGAAGTTTCGCATGAAGCTGAACCCAGCGAAGTGCGCCTTTGGCGCTTCGGCCGGGAGGTTCCTCGGTTTCATTGTCAACCAGCGGGGGATCGAAGCCAACCCAGACAAAATCAAGGCCATCCAAGATATGTCCCCTCCGACCAAAGTGAAGGAGGTTCAGGAGCTCGCTGGGAGGGTCGCCGCGCTCGGACGATTTGTGGCAAAGTCGGCCGAACGCTGCCAACCTTTCTTCAAGGTGTTGAAACGCCCGAAAGACTTCCTCTGGACGGCCGAATGTCAAGCAGCATTCGACCAGCTCAAGGAATACTTGGCGTCTCCTCCCCTGCTGTCCAAGCCGCAAGAAGGGGAGATGCTCTACCTTTATCTGGCGGTCTCCCCAACCGCAGTCAGTGCGGTACTGGTTCGGGAAGAGGCAAAGTTCCAGAAGCCTGTGTACTACATCAGCCGGGTCTTACGGGATGCCGAGACGCGGTATACGAAGGCTGAAAAGATCGCCTTCGCGCTGCTGACCGCGACCAGGAGGCTTCGCCCCTATTTCCAGGCCCATTCTGTCACCCTCTTGACCGATCAACCGCTGCGGCAGATCCTCAGCAATCCTGAGAATGCGGGACGGCTGGTGAAGTGGGCAGTAGAACTTGGTGAGTTCGACATCCGCTACCAGCCCCGACCCGCCATCAAGGCCCAGGCGCTCGCGGATTTCCTCGCTGAGTGCACGGTGCAGGAGGCGGAACCTAGGTCGCCGGAAACACCCAGCCTCGACCTCCCGATTTGGACGCTTCACATCGATGGGTCGTCGAACCCCGAAGGTGGAGGGGCCGGGCTGGTCCTCACCAGCCCTGATGGAGTGATAGCCGAGTATGCCTTGAGGTTCGGATTTCCAGTGACCAACAACGAGGCGGAGTACGAGGCCCTAGTCACGGGACTCAAACTCACCAAGGAGCTCGGCATCCGGCGCCTGAAGGTCTTCACCGACTTCCAGCTGGTGGTCGGGCAGGTCCGTGGGGAGTTCGAAGCCCGGAACCCGACCATGCAGAATTACGTCCTGTTGCCCAAGGTGACAATCCAAGAGGGGGGGGTGAATTGGTTTCTTCTAAATTTTAGTGCTTTTAAAACTTTCTTAGTTAAATGCGATGGATGCTTTCTTAGGTTATTTGAGTGAGTTAAACTAATGCAAGAATAGAAAGTAAAGCAAGAGAAAATGAAAGCACAAACACAATCCAAATACAACAATATATAGTGGTTCGGTGCTCTCCTTAGCACCTACGTCCACTCCCCAAGCGTACCCTTGGGAATTCACTATAATCTCGCGGATTACAGTTGGATTGTTTTCCGGGCTCACAATCCAAAAACCTTGTTGGTTTTACGGGATCACCAACGAACCTATACAACTTTGGTTTTCCGGGTTCACCAAAAACCTTGTTGGTTTTGCGGGCTCACCAACGAACCTTTACAACTTTGGTTTTCCGGATTTACCAAAAACCTTTGTTGGTTTTGCGGGCTCACCAACGAACCTTTACAAAGTATTCAAACAAATGAAAAGAAAAGATTTAAACTCCTAAATGAGCATATGAAACAATATAAACTACAAAGAAGAGTTAGAAAGTATTTATCGCTTTGAAGTGGCTTTGCTCTTCTTTGTCAAGGATGCTTCACTCTTCAAGGGAGGATGGAGCTCTTGATGCCTCTTTGAATCTGCTCAATCCCTTTCTTTGATTCTTGAATGAAGCCCTTGGATGAAGCTTGCCTTGCTAGGGTTCTCTCTTGAATGCACTTGATGTATTTTCCCAAAAGCTTGCTTCCTCTGATGAATACTCCCTCTTAAATACTTCTCCAACCTCCAAATAGTCCTTTCTGACCGTTGGATTGAAGAAACTAGCCGTTTATAGCCGTTGGGAGTCCAAAAAGCATTTCTGCACAACTAGCCGTTATGTTCAGCCCGTGTTTGGGTCGGCTCAACCTGTCCTTGGGTCGACCCAACTTGGCCTTGGGTCGACTCAAACATTCCTTGGGTCGACCCTCTCAGAGAACACAGAAACATAAATTTCAACCTTCCTTCACCTGGGTCGACCCAACCATTCTTTGGGTCGACTCAAAGTTCACTTGGGTCGACTCAACTTCTTCTTGGGTCGACCCTCTCAGTAATTCCAGAGAGCCATTTTCTGTCTGTCTTTCTGTCTTCCATTTGGGTCGACCCTCTCAGGGTTTGGGTCGACTCAAAGTTCACTTGGGTCGACTCAACTTCTTCTTGGGTCGACCCTCTCAGTAATTCCAGAGAACCATTTTCTGTCTGTCTTTCTGTCTTGCCTTTGGGTCGACCCTCTCAGGCTTTGGGTCGACTCAAGCTTGGGTCGACTCAACCACTGTGTGGGTCGACCCTCTCAGTAAATCCAGAGAGCATTTTTCCTTTGCATTTTGAGGTTCTTTGGAGGTTGGGTCGACTCATGCCTACCTTGGGTCGACCCAACTCACTGTTCATTTGTGCTGTTTTTGCAGGAGTATGCCAGATGATTCCTTTAAGTCCCGGAGTCGACCCAATCAACCTATGGGTCGACTCAATTCACACTTTGCTGCATTCTCAAGATTAGATCCATCCAAATGAACAAGACCATATATATATTTCCAATTAAGCAAATGTACTGAGAGCAATGAACTTATAAATGAAGTATCAATTTTAACTTATAGCATACTCTAGAGAATTGCTTGTTAATCATCAAAATAACACTATCATCCTCAATCTCCCCCTTTTTGATGATTACAAAATAAAGAGTATAAGCCTATTGATACTTGTCTTTAAAATCAGTTTATAAAAGGGATTGAATTTCAGAATTTCAGCTTTTCATATATATAAGTGAAATCTCCCCCTATATCATTCAAAATTTGCCAATTTGATTTTTTGAATGGCTCCCCCTTTCATTTATAATTCATTAGCAATGAAACTTCAAAAATTTGAGATAAAATAAGAGTTTCAGCTTATGTATCGGGGTGAGAAAGGAGCGTGCCAAATTCTGAATTTATATGTGCCAAATTCTGAATTATGATAGAAATTTTTGATTTGATGATTTTCATTGTTACAAATTGCTCCCCCTTAGATATGTAAGCTTTCTTATATGATTTTCAATTTGTTTGCCCATTTATTTCTCTTTTCTTTTCATAACTTCTTTACTCACTCTTTCTCACAAAAGTAATACTCTTTCTTCTCCCTTTATATACTCTTTCCTTCTCTTCTCTTTTATATACTCTTTCCTTCTCTTCTCTTTTATATACTCTTTCCTTCTCTTCTCCCCCTTTTTGTTATCATCAAAAACATATATATGGGAAAAGATGCAATAAAGAACAAACTTCAGACTTCATTGATCAAAATAGGAACATTTTCATATATTAATGCTCAAAATGATGAAAAGTACAATGTTCCACAATCAAGATTTAAAGATATAAGGGAAAGACAAGATTCATAAGGGAAAAAGCAAGATACATATGAGAAAAGGCAAGATACATACGAGAACTAGATTTCTAGCCTAGGCTCTAAATATAGATGCTAAGATCAGCCTAGGGAGACTCTAATTGAGAGTGGGAAATAGGGTTTTCGGAAGAGGACAAAGGGTAAACAGTGCCCTAGATAGCTCACGGGTCCCCCTTTTAACAGTGGGGTCCCGACGTTGGGTCGACTCAAGAAATTTCTTGGGTCGACTCAACGTTGGGTCGACCCTATTCTGGGTTGGGTTGACCCAAGTGCAGAATTTTTCTTTTCTCTTCCGTTTTGCTTCTAAAATGTTTTCCTTGCTTCCAATCCTTATAAACTCTTTATGGGACAATGATACATGAGTAAGGAATCTATAGATAACAAGTTTGACTCATGTTTCATGGGTTTTTAGAAATGGGAGGAATGTATCATGAGATTGCTTGCTCCCTTTTATATCTCTTCAATAAAAAGGATCACATATACCTAATTTCCTCCTTAGCGTGCAGACTCTATCTTCACTCAAGAGTTTTGTGAATATGTGAGCTAATTATTTTTCAGTACATGTATGCTCATATGTTTCCATTTTGCACATGATCCCTAATAAAATGATATCTTATTTCTATGTGTTTGGCTTTAGGAATGAGATATTTAGAATGTAAGCCAGAAGTGATCTCTAAATGTAGATTCCAAAGATAGTTTTGAAATCAAGTGTAGATGGAATCTTTTTCAAGTTATTTCAAGGAGTATCAAGAATAATATTCAAAGAAAGGCACGGATGAAAATCCAAATAAAAGTATTGGGGCATAGATACCAAAACATGAATTTATGTAGTGTAGGATACATAAAATTCAAGGCTTTGAAAATTCTTTTAGAGCTCTCTTAAGGACTTTCTTTTACTCCTTTAAAGATCATAACATCAAAATCAATTAAAATGAATTGGCTCATGATTGAAACGCTAAAGTGCAAGCCAATAAGAGCTCATTAGTAGATTCCAAAGTAAATTTCCAATACTAAGACAAATGGAATCCTTTTCACTTAGTTTTCAAAACAAGTGATTTACCAATTAAGTACAGATGAAAATCCAACTTTCAAAAGATATTCAATGAAGCACAGAGTTTAATACCACTTTACATTTGGTATTCTTTCTCTCATCTTTAGTTGTGAATTTACATGATTAAGTTCTATATGATCTCTCCCTCTGAAATTTTCTTTCTCCCCCTCAATTAATCATTCCATTTGAGAGTTTAGAGTTTGAAGATAATTTTCAATAAAGAGATTGAGTATTTAAAGCTCCCCCTCAAAAGATGCATTTTCTTTTAAACTTTCTTTTCTTTTGTTGAATTTCAGATTTTAATGATAAACGTGAATAAAACTGAAACTTTATGATATCAAGAATGTAGAGTGATCTAGAGTTATTCAAAATTTATAGCAATCACTCTTTTTTAATCTTTTAAGAACAAGTTATGCTTCCTCTTAATCTTTGAGAAAATGTACTGAAATATTAATCAGAAAATGATTCATTTGAAGCTCAAATTCTTTCAAAAGCATTTACATTTTCTTTCTTTTAAGAATCATTTGAGTGAGCTGAAATATTTCTAGACTTGAGATCATTCACTCTTTTAATAATATATATACATATATATTTTGATGAAAGTCTTTAACAATGTAGGAGAGGAAAAAAAATATATAGATGACCATTGAAGTATATGTATTTATAGAACTCAATTTCTTAATCAAGGTTTTTCAACAATGTATATATGAAGCACAATAAATCTTTTCAATATCAAAATAAAATCATATATTAAAAAATATTTGTTTGCAATCAAGATCATCAAAAGACACATCATTCAGACCAATATTAGTACACTTTGAAGATAAGAAATGATATGTTTCAGATGCGTATCAGGGCAAGCAATCAAGGCATCAGAATTATTCTATTTTTCTTAAGCTGTAATTTTATCTAGAAATTCATATTGAGTTATTCCCCAAAATGATGCAATCATTGAAGCATATAATGAAGGTTACAAAAATACAATGATAGAGGCATTTTTAAATTAAGTTTAAGCTTTTATACAACATCAGATTCTGAATTTCATAAAAATTTTCAAGGAGCCTTTCAGGATTATAATTTGAGATATGCATCTTCTACATTGTAGCTCATCTTAAATTATTAAGATTGAAGACACATATTTCAAGAACATTAGAGCACATCCAGAATCTTTGTAATTCATATTGAATTTTGGTACAAATTGGAGGATATTATGTACTAATGTTAGGCAAGATAAAAGATATGTCAGAATCAATTCATTTTGCCTAATTTGCAAATTCAAATGAATTTTTTTTTATTTTTCAAAATATATTCGTTAAAACAAAATGATGTTGTTGTTGGTAATAACATGTTTCAATCAAAATTTATAGGCATGAAGCATTACAAGTTATATCTAGGAAAGATCTTTGCTATTTGAATATTGAAAACACATAATTCAAAATATGCAAAACATAACAAGCATGTCATGGATCAAAATCAATTCTTTTCAAATAAAATTTCCTTTATTTAAATACAATTTAGCACTGATTTTATCCTTAAGGTGTGTTTTCAAGTGATTCAAACTTCATTTGATTTTTCACAACCTTCTTATATATTTTTATTTATTTATCATTCATTCCCCAAATTTTTAATTTCTTTCTTTAACCATTCAATGAACATTTTGATTATCTTCATTTATTTTTCGGTTTTACTTTTCTATGCTCTATATTCTATTTGCTCCCTATCCGGTGGAGTTGGAAGGGGCACGAGGTACTACCACTAGCCTCCCTCTTGTGCCGTCCCTAATATGCCCTGCACCGAATAGTTGGGTCAAATAGTGCCGGGTACTACCACTAGCCTCCCCATTGGCACCATCCCTATGATGAGCAATATAGAAGGTTTAAAATGTTCACTTCAACCTTTTCCTGTAATTAATTACGGATTTTATCTCTTCCAAAGGAATGTTCATATTAGTCTCACAAATGTGCCGAATGTATTATGCTTGTTTTGCTTTTCCTTAAGATTGAAGTATTTGCCTTTACTTAGATTTTACTTCTCTTGAATAATATCCATTTTCTTTTCTTTACCTCTCTCTCTTTTTGTTATTTTCAAGTAGTTACATGAAAGAGCAGAATAAAGAATTAATCTAATATGTTGCATATAAATATATATCATGCAAACAGCATTTTCATTATGCCCAATGATTCATAGCTTATCACAAGTTATTTTGAATTAGAGATTTGAGGCATAAACTTATGTATTTCATGGTTATGCATTATATAGGAAAAAGTAAACTTCAATTTAATCACACCATGAAACAATCATCACTAGCATGAGAATGAAGCATGATATCAAGATGATCAGCAATTAAAGGTTTAATCATGCTACCATATAATTTCAGATTATTGATTTTGCTCAACTAACTCACAAGAGAAGAGTTTAGATTACCAGTGTATTTAGCATTCTTCAAGCCAAATACCTTTTAGATTCTTTACACCCTTGGCTGAAGAAAATCTCTCTCCTTTTTTGTTTGCAAAGGAATGTTTATTGTATCTTTCATCAAGGTGTCCTTCAAGTTGAAATTTCTTGCTCATAAATCCTGTATCATTAATAAACTCTTTTTCTTTCTTGAAGGAAAGTCATTAGTTTCTTCAAGATACAAAACATTCATACAATATATTTCTTTAGCTAGATGACTCAACATAAGATATGACAATAATTGAATATTAAGTCACTTTACTCAAGAGATTGTCTAAATATAAGCAAGCACAAGTCACTTGAACTAAAGAGATAACTTCATTAAGTAAAATGGTTCAAGGACAAGCATGTGAGGCAATAGAAAGATTCATCAAGATCAAATCAATTTCTTATTGTCAGAAGCAATTTAGCTTAGATTCTATTTGCTTAAGATAATTATTAATAAGATATACCAGTTAAGTTTTAATCAAATTATCTTAAATAGTTGTGTCTATCAAAATTCTGATTGTTACATAGAATCAAAATGATAAACTATATTCTCAATAAAGGATCTAGTTTTAATAAGAATAGTATGAATTGATATCTCTACAATTAGTATCTTTTCATTGAATATTCTATATGCATTGCTTGAAGAGTAATATCCAAAGGAATATTTGTTTTACCAGATTTGACATTATTTTCATAAGAATATATCAAGCATGACATGTATGACTGAAAAATATAAAAGATATACAATATATCATTTTCTATTTTTCAGAAGATCAAAAGGAGTTTTCTAATAGAAACCATATGTATGACAAGCAATGATGATAGCTTTTAACAGAAATCATTTAAGTAGATGACTATCATACAACATTGTCTTTTTCATTTCTTCAAGGATTCTATCAACTCTATTTTATTTATGGTGTTCTTGGTGTAGAAACAATTGTATTCAATATTATTTTCTGTGCACAACTCAATAAGAAATTGGTTTTCAAAACTATGCCATGATACAATTTTATTTTCATAGTTTGCAAACCTTTTTCATTTGAACCCTTTTTGTGAGTTTGTGCCAATGCAGAAAATATTTCAATTTAAGTGTCAAGAATAAAACCAACATTAGCTTTGAGAAATCATCCATAATTACAAAATTAGAGAGCTTATCTCCTAGGTTCACAATCCTAGAGATCCAAATAAGTTCTTATGAAGAGTTTTCAAAGGCTAAAAGGTGAAAACAATATTTTCAGATTTAGAAATGATTCTAGTTTGTTTTTCTAGATGACATACATAGCAAACTTTGACCTTGCAAAGAATAATCTAAGTGAACCAATGACAAGGTCTTTTGAGATCAAGTCCATACTAGTATGAGTTGATTTTATATGCCAAAATTAGACTCTTTAATCTTGGTATTCTTAATGCATAAAAAAAAAATTATACCAAGTAGACATTCTTATGTTTGTGATCAATAGAAGATAATGTCATGGATAAGACCTCTCAATCAAGCATATAGAGAATTTAAAGAGTTATTCTAAGAGTATTGATTAAGCAAGTTATCCATCAATAATTGAAGCATAATATAGAAAGATGGAGTGATTTGGATTTTCTTTTCATGCCAAAAGTATCACTTATATCACAGAAATGATTAATACCTGCAATTTATGTTTTAATTAGATACTAAGGCAAAGAGAATGATGATATATGCAAGGATTACTAATTTCATTATTCTTTTTGTTGCTGGTGGTCCAAACCGAGAACGATTGGCACTGCGGTGTGAACGGGGTTCCGTCTGAGTTGTCTTGGTTGGTGTTGGTTGCGCTCCACCTTCCGCCAAGAAACCTGCAAACAAGCCTTGCACCACCACCAGGGTGGTGATGGCCCTCCGACGGTCAAGTCAGAGGAGATTGGAGGAGGAGGAGGGGTGATAATCGCAAGTAAGAGAATGCTCTGGGAGATATTGCTCACCTCCCCCCTTTCTCCCCCCAGCCGCATATATACCTGGCTGGGGGGTCTCTCAGGGGGGTTCGTTATCGTGGGGCACGATGGTGTGGCCACTGACATGGCCGTTACAGGGCGTCGTGGAGCAGCACTGGGTACGGCCACGTCAGGGCATAGTGGGGCTCCGCTTTGTACGGCTGATGCAGGAGATCGTGGAGCAGCATCAGATACAGCCGTTGCAGGGAGTAGTGGAGCAGGAGGCCGCGGCGTGCCTCTGGGGAATAGCCTGTCGTTATCAAGAGATCTCCGACTCGGGGTCGGAGCGCTGGATCAAGGGGCAGCCGACTCGGGGTCGGGCTGCGGAGCCGAGGATATCCGACTCGGGGTCGGGCTGCGGAGCCGAGGATATCCGACTCGGGGTCGGATTGCTGGATCAAAGGGCAGCCGACTCGGGGTCGGGCTGCGGAGCCGAGGATATCCGACTCGGGGTCGGATTGCTGGATCAAAGGGCAGCCGACTCGGGGTCGGGCTGCGGAGCCGAGGATATCCGACTCGGGGTCGGATTGCTGGATCAAAGGGCAGCCGACTCGGGGTCGGGCTGCGGAGCCGAGGATATCCGACTCGGGGTCGGATTGCTGGATCAAAGGGCAGCCGTAGTCTTCCTGGGCGCGCGTGCCGGTCACGTGGGGCATGGCGGCTTATTTCCCCCGTAACAGTAGCCCCCCACTTCCGAGCCTGGAACCAGAAGGGGAACAGGTGAAGGGAGTGATGTTTCGGGATTGCCGCCGTTCCTCGGAGAGGCGCGCGCGCTTCGAGCTCCCCGCCCTTTTTATGGCGTATGGCGGTTATTGCTGACCCGGCAGTCTGAGGATTTCGGCGGACATCCTTCCTTAATGGTGTCGATTCGCCTTTGGGGCGCGAGCGACCCTTCGGCAGCCAGGCGTCCTCTGGCGTCATTGAGGCGTCACTTGCCTTTCCGCCTATTTAATCGGGGGCCTTTCCCCGTCCGTCTTCTTCTTTACAGATATTTTCAAGTTTCCCCTTTGCGCTGCTGTTGCTGCCGTCGGACTGTTCGCTCGTTTCTCCTTTGGCGCTCTCGGAGCCGCTCTTACCTCTTTTCCGGTGAGTTTTCCCCATTCTTCTGCTTAGGGCTCTCCATACTTTCCCCTCTTATACTAGTGTACTCCAGTCGCTCCGGTCTTTCCCCCCTTCCTGTCCCCGTCCTGACCGTAGGTTTATTGGCCATTAGGAATGGGCGAAGTGAGGGCAGACCAAATTAAGTCGGAGCTGGTCGCTACAGACTTAGACAGACTCGTGGCTCGGTACCACCTTCCCGAGGCCTGCAACGCCACGCTCCCGGGGCCTGAGGAGAGGATGTCCCATCCTCCTCCAGGGAAGATCGCCATCAATGAGGGCATTCTCCAGGCCGGGTTCCGCTTTCCCCCTTCGGACTTGGTCATGCAGGTGCTACGGGGTTTAAGAGTGGCACCGACGCAACTGGTGCCGAACTCGTGGCGGGCCCTGACGGTCTTCCAGGTTCTCTGCCGTATGCACGAGATCCCCGCCACCCTGAATGTTTTTTGGGAGTTCTACAGCCTGAGCGGCCACCCCCAGGACAAAGGGTGGTGGTGCTTCGCAGCGCGGCGAGGATGCGGCCTTGTCAAGGAGGCTCCTACCTCCATTCACAAATGGAAGGAGCGCTTCTTTTTTGTTGATGCAGATCCCTCTTGGGAAATCAGGGCGACCTGGGAGACCCCGATGAAGTCTCCGATCGGCCTATCGAGACTGTCAAGGGAGGAGTCCGATGGCTTGGCCGCCTTGAAGGGGTTGGTTGCCGAGGGCCAGCTCCCCCCGGTGGCCCGCCTTATTTCCGAGGATACTTTGGTGAATGTCGGTCTGAGCTCGGTCCCCACCGACCGTGAGTCCGCCACCGATTCTTTCTTGACTTTTTCCCTTCTTTCGTCCCGTTCTTTCCTTTGGTTTCTCCGTCTCCGACTATCCCGTCCTTTTTGCAGAGATCGACGACGTCATGCGGTCGGTGAAGACAAAGGCTGTTGGTAGGGCGTCCCTGCTGGAAGCAGCCCAGAGGAGGAAACGAGCTCTTCCGAGCGGGGCCCCACCGGCGAAGAAGTCCCGTAAGGAGGTGCCTCCGACGCCGACCGACGAGTCCGGGCCCACCGATCAGGGAGACGTCGTGGGCACGGACCGGCAGCTGACGCTGTATCAGCCCTCCGGTGGTAAGATTGCCGCTACTCCGGAGGTATCATCCGAGCCTGCCCGAGACGGACGGGTCGGACGTGATCGGTCCCCGACCCGGCCTTCGACTCGGTCGGCTCCTGATGACTCGAGGAGGGACGCGCCGAGGCCCCGACCGAGCGGGACCCTATCAATTCCTGGGGTGACCCCCGCCCCGAGCGCAATCGGCCGGACTCTTCCCCAGGCGATGGATAGGGGTAAGGCTGCAGAACCACCGTCCGGCTCTGGGGAGAAATCGGGGTCTGCCTTCACTACCGATGGCGCCCGAAATCTCATCAAAACAGTGCTGCTGGAGAAGGACCGTCGGCGGGTCCGGGAGTTGGAGGTCTCTGACGTTGGGGCTGCCAGCTGTGTCTGTCTCATGTCGGTGAGTGTTCTTCTGGCCGCTTTTCACCATTTATTGGCTCTGTTGTTCTCCGCCTGACTCCCTTATTTTTCCTATTTCTTAGCTCGCCCAGTACATGATCCGTCTGGAGGAGTGCTACAAGGAACAGGCGGGGCTTCTGGCGAAGGCCGAGGACCGGCTGAAAGCAGTGGAAAAGGGAGGCCAGGCTGTGGCAGGCAGGACAACCGGGGACTTCGAGGCGAGGCTCCGGGAGGCCGAAGAGCGGGCACTCGGCTTTGCTGCCCTCGAGAGGCAACTGTTGGAGGCTCAGGAGCTTGCCTCGGGTCTCGAGGGCGAGGTCAAGAAGGCGGATGAGCGGGCCGAGAAGCAGTCCCGGAAGGCTGCCGACTACCGGGAGAGGTGGGAGAAGGCCCAGCGGTCAGCCGACAACGCCCGCAACCGAATCCGGTCTCTTGAAGCTAAGCTGGGCGAATTGGAGTCGGCCTTGGAGAAGTCCCGTGCGAGCGATCAGGAGCTTCATTCGCGCCTGACGGAGGCTGAGGCTGCTCGCATTGCTGCCGAAGCGAAGCACAAGGAGGCTCGGGCTGAGCTGCTGAGGGTCTCCACCGAGGCGGAAGGCCGGATTGTGGCGAAGGTCTTGGAGGCGAAAGCCCAGATTATGGAGCGGGCAGAGGCGGCGCTGGCCGAGAGGAGTGCGGAAATCGGGCGTCAGGCGGTAGAGGCTTATCGCCAGTCCGCCGAGTTCGCTCATGATATGTCGGAGGCAGTACAGACCTATCGTCAGTCCGACGAGTTTGTCCGTGACGCGTCGGACGCGGGGGCCGAAGCCTTTATCTTAGGCTTCGAGGAGGGCCTGGCAAGGGTGTCGGCTAAGTACCCCGAAGTTGACCTGAGCGAGGTTTCCCTTCTCGACTCCTCTCCGGCGCCATTGCCTGCTGGTTCTCCTGCTGCTTCCCTACCTCCTGCGGACGAGCCCGACGTTCCCGACCCGGGAGTTCCTCCAAGCTGACCTCTTGTACCTTTCGTTGTCTTCTCTTTTTTTTTTGTATACCGGGGTTTTGCCAAATTGTATGGGCCTCGGCCCTGAAACAATGAAAATTAATGCAAGTTGAATGTTTCTTCATCTCGCCTTCGTCCTTCTTTTTCTTTTAACTCTCGGTAGCGTCTTGCTGACTCCTGGCTCCCGAAATTCTTCCGGCGCTAGGCCAGGCATCCGAGGGTTAGGCCTCAGGAAACTCTTCCGGCGCTAAGCCAGGCATCCGAGGGTTGGGCCTCGGGAAATTCTTCCGGCGCTAAGCCAGGCATCCGAGGGTTAGGCCTCGGGAAATTCTTCCGGCGCTAAGCCAGGCATCCGAGGGTTAGGCCTCAGGAAACTCTTCCGGCGCTAAGCCAGGCATCCGAGGGTTAGGCCTCAGGAAATTCTTCCGGCGCCAAGCCAGGCATCCGAGGGTTAGGCCTCAGGAAACTCTTCCGGCGCTAAGCCAGGCATCCGAGGGTTGGGCCTCAGGAAATTCTTCCGGCGCTAAGCCAGGCATCCGAGGGTTAGGCCTTGGGAAATTCTTCCGGCGCTAAGCCAGGCATCCGAGGGTTAGGCCTCGGAAAATTCTTCCGGCGCTAAGCCAGGCATCCGAGGGTTAGGCCTCAGGAAATTCTTCCGGCGCCAAGCCAGGCATCCGAGGGTTAGGCCTCAGGAAATTCCACTCGTTGGTCGACCAAGGCTGGCGCATGCCGAGGCAACTGGTCGGGGCTTCAGGCTAGTCTGCTCCCGGGATGGTCATCGGGTTAGCCTGGCATCCGAGGGCCGAGCCTCGGGACCTTCCACTCGTTGGTCGGCCAAGGCTGGCGCAAGCCGAGGCGACCGATCGGGGCTTCCGGCTAGTCTGCTCCCGGGATGATCATCGGGCTAGCCAGGCATCCGAGGGCCGTCAAGCCTCAGGAAATTCTTCCGCTCGTTGGTCGGCCAAGGCTGGCGCAAGCCGAGGCGACCGGTCGGGGCTTCAGGCTAGTCTGCTCCCGGGATGATCGTCGGGTTAGCCTGGCATCCGAGGGTTGTCAAGCCTCAGGAAATTCCGCTCGTTGGTCGGCCAAGGCTGGCGCAAGCCGAGGCGACCGGTCGGGGCTTCAGGCTAGTCTGCTCCCGGGATGATCGTCGGGTTAGCCTGGCATCCGAGGGTTGTCAAGCCTCAGGAAATTCCGCTCGTTGGTCGGCCAAGGCTGGCGCAAGCCGAGGTGACCGGTCGGGGCTTCAGGCTAGTCTGCTCCCAGGATGATCGTCGGGTTAGCCTGGCATCCGAGGGTTGTCAAGCCTCAGGACATTCCGCTCGTTGGTCGGCCAAGGCTGGCGCAAGCCGAGGCGACCGGTCGGGGCTTCAGGCTAGTCTGCTCCCGGGATGATCGTCGGGTTAGCCTGGCATCCGAGGGTTGTCAAGCCTCAGGAAATTCCGCTCGTTGGTCGGCCAAGGCTGGCGCAAGCCGAGGCGACCGGTCGGGGCTTCAGGCTAGTCTGCTCCCGGGATGATCGTCGGGTTAGCCTGGCATCCGAGGGCCGAGCCTCAAGAAATTCCGCTCGTTGGTCGGCCAAGGCTGGCGCAAGCCGAGGCGACCGGTCGGGGCTTCCGGCTAGTCTGCTCCCGGGATGATCATCGGGTTAGCCAGGCATCCGAGGGCCGAGCCTCGGAAAATTCCGCTCGCTGGTCGTGCGCTTGTCGCTCGCTGCCCGACGGGGTTTCTCCGTGGCCAGCCGCGATCATGTTTCTCCTTTTCTCTAAGCATTGCCTGGGGGAACACGAGAAGGGCATTAAACGCTAATTAATGCGTTACCTGGGAAATCGGATCACCAGCTGCTGCTTGCGAGGAGTGTTAGTTGAGCGGCCGCGATACGCGGGTTCTTCGAGGAGGATACGGCCTGGGCGCGAGCGGAGATATGTGGACCTAGGGGTACATGACACCTGGATTGTCCTGCACAAAGAATGCGGTTTAAGGAGAATGACGCTTAGGAAATCGCGGGGAGATACGCCTCGGGAGCCGGAACGGCTCCGGTTTCAATGCGCCTGCATTTATTGGAGCCACCCGTATCGGAACGACCAGGGGGCCGCAGTTCGGCTATAAATACAGGTGCAGGTACGATGGAGTTTGCCAAGCCGGAGCTGTTCAGGTTGCCATGGATCGCGGACCTCCTCCTTGGCATATGACTGAGAGACTCCTGTTGAAGGAAAGGGGAGACGCTCCCCTTGCGACTTCAGCCAACTAGCCGTTTCATCTGGGATCAACAAGGAGGGTCTTCCCGGCGGAGCTCCGCTCTAGGCGTTTCATCCGGGATCAGATCTCCCCTCCTTGAAGTTCAGCCTCCCGATTGAGCTCTGCACCAGACGCTCAGTCCGGGACCGCGCCTCCATATGCTCTTCCCCCTCGTATTCCTTCTCTTTCCTACCACTGGGGAGGATGGGAATATCCTTTGGAGGCGGCGTTCCCCTGGGGGCAGCGGGAGCTTCTTCTGCGGCGGCTCCTCGTCTTTTTGGTGAGGTGCTGGATGGCGCCTCCGGTTAGAAGCACCCACTTCCGGTGGGATTGCAGCTGCTTTGGATTGAGGGTTTGGGATCCTCGGTCCTCAGCTCCACAGATTCTCCACCTCTTCTTTGCTTTCTTTACTCCCTAATTCCCCTCTGGGAATTCCTTGTAATCACACGAGCACGCCATTGTAACCAGAAATTATTGAAATGAAAAGTGTTGCACCTTTTCAAATTGTCTTTCTGGCCTTGTTGTTCTACTGGTAATACATCCGCAGGTTAGCGGAATTCCAGCCCCTTGGAATTTCTCGGCCATCTAGGGCTTCCAACTGGTAGGAGCCAGGTCGGTTTACCCAACGAACTTTATACGGGCCTTCCCAATTCGGCGCTAGCTTCCCACCTTCCGTAGGTTGAGATGCCTTAGCTCGCCTCAGCACCAGATCTCCAATTCTGAAAAGCTTCGGTCGGACTTTGGAGTTGTAATATCGGGCCACCCTCCGCTGATACATTGCCATCCGAACCTGCGCCATTTCCCTTGCTTCTTCCAAGAGATCCAGGTTCCCTCGGAGTTGCTCCGAGTTGGCCTCGGGTCGGTGTGCGGCTACCCGAGGTGAGGGAAGTCCGAGCTCTACGGGGACAACGGCTTCCGTGCCATAGGTTAGGCTGAAAGGCGTCTCCCCGGTAGGAGTCCGATGCGTGGTCCGATACGCCCAAAGGACATTCTCGAGTTCCTCGACCCAAGCTTGCCCCGTCCATCCGATCCGCGCTTTGATACCTTGGAGGATTGTCCGATTTGTGACCTCGGCCTCGCCGTTGGTTTGGGGATGCGACACGGACGTGAACCGATGTTCGATCCCGAACTCCTCGCAGAAGTCTCGGAAATGCTTGTTATCAAACTGTCGACCGTTATCCGAGATGAGGACCCGAGGTACCCCAAATCGGACAATGATGTTCTTCTTTACGAACTTCCAGACTTGCGCCTCCGTGATGGTGGCCAGTGGCTCTGCCTCCACCCACTTGGTGAAGTAGTCGATGGCGACAATCAAAAATTTCCGCTGGGCCGAAGCGATGGGGAATGGTCCGAGGATATCCATTCCCCACTGTGCAAAGGGCCAGGGGGCGGTGATTGGCGCCAAGGGAACAGAGGGGACTCTCTGGATGTTGGCGTGGCGCTGGCAGGCGTCGCATTTCCGTACGTGATCCTTTGAGTCTTCCAATAAGGTCGGCCAATAGTAGCCTTGCCTCATGATCTTATGTGCCAGGGACCTAGCCCCCAGGTGCGATCCGCAGATGCCTTCGTGGACTTCGCTGAGGGCGTAAGCCGCTTCCGAAGGGCGGAGGCACCTTAAGAGGGGGGCGGTGAACGAGGTCCGATACAGCCTCCCTTCGTAGAGTACGTAGTGGGCGGACTTCATAACAAGTCGCCGAGCTTGATCTTCATCTTCGGGGAGGATCCCTTCGGCGAGGTAAGCTACAAGCGGGTCCATCCAAGATGGTTCCGGATCAATTGCCATTACCGCTTCAGCCTCGCCGATGCTCGGGGCATCTAGGGTCTTCAGGTATATCGCCCTTGACAAGTTGTGTGCCTCAGCGCCCACCAAGCGGGACAACCTGTCGGCCCTAGCATTTTCGCTCCTTGGGACCTGCTGAATGTCAATACTGCCGAGGTCGGGAATGAGTGCTTGCACCTTCCGGACGTAGCTCTGCATGGTCGGGCTCCGTGCCTCGAACTCCCCTCGAACCTGCCCGACCACCAGCTGGGAGTCGGTGAAGACCTTCAGACGCCGGATGCCGAGCTCCTTGGCGAGTTTGAGTCCCGTGACTAGGGCCTCGTACTCCGCC
This sequence comes from Phoenix dactylifera, assembly GCF_051530095.1. Classification (NCBI taxonomy): domain Eukaryota; kingdom Viridiplantae; phylum Streptophyta; class Magnoliopsida; order Arecales; family Arecaceae; genus Phoenix; species Phoenix dactylifera. Next base: position 61,931,089 of record NC_143190.1, on the reverse strand, counting down.
TCATTGTTGGTCACTGGAAATCCGAACCTCAAGGCATACTCGGCTATCACTCCATCGGGATTGGTAAGGACCAGCCCAGCCCCTCCACCTTCAGGGTTCGACGACCCGTCAATGTGGAGCGTCTAGATCGGGAGATCGAGGCTGGGTGTTTCCGGCGGCCTAGGTTCCGTCTCCTGCACAGTGCACTCAGCGAGAAAGTCCGCGAGCACCTGGGCCTTGATGGCGGGCCGGGGCTGGTAGCGGATGTCGAACTCACCAAGTTCTACTGCCCACTTCACCAGCCGTCCCGCATTCTCAGGATTGCTGAGGATCTGCCGCAGTGGTTGATCGGTCAAAAGGGTGACAGAATGAGCCTGGAAATAGGGGCGAAGCCTCCTGGTCGCAGTCAGCAGCGCGAAGGCGATCTTTTCAGCCTTCGTGTACCGCGTCTCGGCATCCCGGAGGACTCGGCTGGTGTAGTACACGGGCTTCTGAAGTTTTGCCTCTTCCCGAACCAGTACTGCGCTGACTGCGGTTGGGGAGACCGCCAGGTAAAGGTAGAGCATCTCCCCCTCTTGCGGCTTGGACAGCAGGGGAGGAGACGCCATGTACTCCTTGAGCTGGTCGAACGCCACTTGACATTCAGCCGTCCAGAGGAAGTCTTTCGGGCGCTTCAACACCTTGAAGAACGGTTGGCAGCGTTCGGCCGATTTTGCCACAAATCGTCCGAGCGCGGCGACCCTCCCAGCGAGCTCCTGAACCTCCTTCACTTTGGTCGGAGGGGACATATCTTGGATGGCCTTGATTTTGTCCGGGTTGGCCTCGATCCCCCGCTGGTTGACAATGAAGCCGAGGAACCTCCCGGCCGAAGCACCAAAGGCGCACTTCGCTGGGTTTAGCTTCATACGAAACTTCCGCAAGGTGGCGAAGGTCTCCTCCAGATCCGCAATGTGCTGATCCGCATGGCGGCTCTTTACCAGCATATCGTCCACGTACACCTCCATGTTCCGGCCGATCTGCTCCTTGAAGATTTTATTGACGAGGCGCTGGTAAGTAGCGCCAGCGTTCTTCAGACCAAAGGGCATTACCTTGTAACAGTACAGCCCCCTGTCTGTTATGAAGGCCGTTTTCTCCTCGTCCTGTGGAGCCATCATTATTTGGTTGTAGCCGGAGAAGGCGTCCATGAAAGACAGCAGCTGATATCCGAAAGTCGCGTCGACCAGTTGGTCTATTCGCGGGAGCGGAAAGCTATCCTTGGGGCACGCCTTGTTCAGGTCGGTGTAGTCGACGCACATCCTCCACTTCCCGCTCGCCTTCCGGACAAGTACGACGTTTGCCAGCCACTCGGGGTAGCTCACTTTCCTTATGAAACCTGCCTCCAAGAGTTTGTCTACCTCCTGGTCGACCACCCGGATCCGATCCGGGGCACAGTGTCTCTTCTTTTGCTTTACTGGTCGGTGGGTCGGGTCGACGTTGAGGGCGTGAGAAATGACCTCCGGGTCGATCCCAGGTACATCGGCCGCCGACCAGGCAAACACATCAGCATTGGCTCGGAGGAATTCCACTAACCGGAGCCGAGCTTCCAAGTCGAGGTTGGCACCGACCCGGACCGTGCGGTCCGGGCGGCCTTCTTCGAGGGGAACTTCGATTACGCCCTCGGCCGGCTCCCCGTGCCGCAAGGCCACTTCGTCTCTGGCGTCAAGGGACTCGACGCTTAGGGCCTCCATGGGCTTCTTCCCTTTGAGAGTTGCTAGGAAACACTGCCGTGCGGTTGGTTGGTCACCTCGGACCTCTCCAATCCCGGCCGCCGTGGGGAACCGCATGAGCAAATGGTAGGTAGAAACCACCGCGCGAAGGGCGTTCAGTCCGGGTCGTCCGAGGATAGCGTTGTAGGCCGAGGGGACACGGACGACCAAGAACCCGAGTCGCACCGTGGCTTCTGCGGGTGCAACGCCCGCAGTCACAGGCAGCTCAATGACACCTTCGGCCGAGATAGCGTCTCCAGTGAATCCTATGAGGGGGGTGGATGTTTTGTGCAACAATTGTCGGGACAAGCTCATCTTTTGGAAGGCCTCGTAATACAAAATATCAGCTGAGCTTCCACTATCCACAAGAACACGCCTTACATCATAGTTCGCCATAGTGAGAGAGATCACCATGGCGTCATCGTGGGGAGTCTGAACCCCCTTTACATCTTCATCACAAAAAGTGATTACATTTCCGACCCGCTGCCTCTTCGCGACGGCCACTCCTGATGCTTCCGCCGAGCCCCCTGCGTTCCTCACGGGCCGAGAGCAGCCCCCAGTGATGGTGTGGATCACTCCCGCAACGGGTCGATTCTGCTCCCGAGGCTCCTGAGGGGCTGGGTCGACCGGACGCGGGCCTGCCGGGGGACGTCGGTCGTTTACATATCGACCGAGACGCCCTCGGCGAATGAGAGCCTCGATCTCGTCCCGAAGCTGGAAGCAGTCTTCGGTATCGTGGCCGTGGTCTCGGTGGTACTCACAGTACGCCCGAGAAGGCCTCCTCCCAGGGATCTTCTTCATCTGCCTCGGGACCGGGAGGTCCTCCCGCCCCTTGACCTCCATGAGGATCTGGGCCCGGGGGGCCAGGAGTGGGGTGTACCGGTTGAAGCGTCGGTGCGGAGAACGAGGGCGTGTGGCGCCGTGGTTCCTTGCTGGTGACGGGCTTCTGCGCCGGCGTTGAGGCGTTGGGCTCCTCCTCTGGGGTGCCTCTTTTCGCCTTTTCTTCCCGGGCTTTAGAGGGGCCTCGGCGGCCTCCTTGTTCCGGTGGGATGCTGCCTCCTCGGCGTCTGCATACTGGTTTGCCCGAGATAACAGCTCCGGGAAGCTCCGCGGCAGGCGTTTGTCCAGGGAGAAGGTGAGTCTGCCCTTCCGGAAGCCACGCTTCAGGGCTGAGAGAGCCACTTCCTGGCTCAGGTTCCGGACCTCCAGTGTAGCCTTGTTGAAGCGGGTGAGATAATCCCGCAGGCTTTCTCCCTCGTTTTGCCGGACATCAAAGAGGGAGTCGGAGACCAGTCGCCGCCTGCTACTGACGGCGAAATGGCTGATGAAGAAGCGGGTGAACTGGTCGAAGGACTGGATGGAGTTAGCCTCCAGGCCGGCGAACCATGCCCTTGCCGGGCCACGGAGGGTCGCCGGGAAGGCCTTGCAGAGGAGCGGATCCGATGCTCCATGGAGGAGCATAAGAGTCCTGAAACTCTCCACGTGGTCCCGCGGGTCCGCCGCCCCGTCGTAGGGTTCGATCGCCGGCATTTTGAACCCCGGCGGGTTCGGGGTCCGCAGGATCCTCGAGGCAAGCGCCGGCTGGGAGGAGATCTCCAAGTCAGCGAAGGGATCTTTGGAGTGGCCCTTCAGGACCTGGAGTTGTCTGTGGAGATCGTCCACCCGCCGGTCCAGGGAGCGCGACCGGTGGGTGGGGGACAAGGAGCGGCGCGAGGGGGACCGACTGGAGTGCGGGCCCCTCGAGGACTGGGGTGTATGAGAACGCGCCCGGGTCCGCCTCTCGTACCCCGCACAGCTCCGATGAGAAGGTCCTGGCAGAATGGACCGCACTCGAGAATCCTCCTCGCGCCGGCGCTCCTCTCCGTGGGAGAGGAAGGAGCGCGGGTTGTGAGGAAGAGGCGAGTGCTCGGGGGGCAGCGGCTCCTGAGCCCGTTGCGGCACCCGAGAGATCACACCCTGCAGATTCTGCACTGCCTCCACGAGGGTGCGAACCTGCTGGGCTAGCTGGTCGAACTGAGCAGCTTCGACCGTCTGAATGGGAGAAGGGGCGGTGGAGTGCTGCTGAGAGTGCGTTGGGGACGCAGCAGCCTCTCGGCCGGAGGCGCGAGAGGCTCCGCGACCGGAAGCATTGGAAGCTCCACGACCACGTCGCCGTGCCATTACGATCGTTCTAAGATTCGGTCCCTTCCTCTAGCGCCAACTGTTGCTGGTGGTCCAAACCGAGAACGATTGGCACTGCGGTGTGAACGGGGTTCCGTCTGAGTTGTCTTGGTTGGTGTTGGTTGCGCTCCACCTTCCGCCAAGAAACCTGCAAACAAGCCTTGCACCACCACCAGGGTGGTGATGGCCCTCCGACGGTCAAGTCAGAGGAGATTGGAGGAGGAGGAGGGGTGATAATCGCAAGTAAGAGAATGCTCTGGGAGATATTGCTCACCTCCCCCCTTTCTCCCCCCAGCCGCATATATACCTGGCTGGGGGGTCTCTCAGGGGGGTTCGTTATCGTGGGGCACGATGGTGTGGCCACTGACATGGCCGTTACAGGGCGTCGTGGAGCAGCACCGGGTACGGCCACGTCAGGGCATAGTGGGGCTCCGCTTTGTACGGCTGATGCAGGAGATCGTGGAGCAGCATCAGATACAGCCGTTGCAGGGAGTAGTGGAGCAGGAGGCCGCGGCGTGCCTCTGGGGAATAGCCTGTCGTTATCAAGAGATCTCCGACTCGGGGTCGGAGCGCTGGATCAAGGGGCAGCCGACTCGGGGTCGGGCTGCGGAGCCGAGGATATCCGACTCGGGGTCGGATTGCTGGATCAAAGGGCAGCCGACTCGGGGTCGGGCTGCGGAGCCGAGGATATCCGACTCGGGGTCGGATTGCTGGATCAAAGGGCAGCCGTAGTCTTCCTGGGCGCGCGTGCCGGTCACGTGGGGCATGGCGGCTTATTTCCCCCGTAACACTTTTCATTTCAATTACTTTTCTTAAGTATATTTTAAGTTTCATTCTTTAATATATGTCTAGAGCACCCAATGTCTAAATTAACATCTTTTGGTTGGAGCCTTGAGTGCTAGATATACTTACAGAAAATATTCAGATTTTCAACTTAGGAACCCAAGCTCTTTTGGGTCCTTGTAGGTTAGCTATTATTGTTCCTTTTGGAACCCATATTTTCTTAATAGCTATTTTGTCCATAGACTTGCAAATTTTAGGATTACAAGGAGTGAATTTCTGCATCATCTTGTTAAATTTGACAAACATAGATTTAACATGAGTAGTAGATAAACTTACAATTTTCTGTTTTTGCCTATTAGGTTCATCAGATAAATTAGAATCTGTTTTAGGACAGATAGTAGAGGATTTAACACACATGTCATTAAGGGATTTTTGTGTGTACCAAGATTGATATCCTAATCCAGCCTTTTCAAATTCAGCTCTTTGATTATTTATCATTAAGTTCAGTTTTTCAGAGCTGATAGTAGATTTTTCAACTATAGACTTAAATTTGTTAACTTCTTTAGTTAGCCTTTCATTGTCTTCTGAAAGTAATTTATTATTTTTCTGAGTTATATCATAGCTTTCAGCAAGAGATAGATTTTTCTGATTTAGCTTTTTATTCTTTAACCTAAGCTTCTTATATTCAAAGTATAGATCATGAAGAGCATCATGAAGTTCATCAAATGTAAAATCAGATTGAGCTTCAGTATGTACTTGATTTTTGAATGAGAAATCACTTTGTGTTCGAGTACATACCTCATCTTCAGGTGCTCCAAAGCATAGATTTTCAGTTTCAGTTTGATGCTCTTCTTCTTCGGAACTAGTTTCAAATTTACTAGAAACGTTAGTGCATTCATATTTAACTTCAAGCATATTCCATATTTCCTTAGCAGTTATGCAAAAAGATATGCTATTAAGTTCACTATCATCTAATGCACAATATAGAATATTCATGGCTTTTGCATTTTGCTGAGCCCTTTCTTTATCATGATTAGTGTTTGTGTGTAGCCCATTGACTATGATACTCCATAAATCGTAGTCATGTGCTTGAATGAAAATGCGCATGCGTGCTTTCCAATATGTGTAGTTTATACCATCAAATAGTGGAGGTCTATCAATTAATTGTCCCTCACTCATAGAATATCCCACTTGGGTTGTCATGATCTTTAACTCTTGATTGTGAGATCAATGAATACTATTAGAGCACCTTGCTCTGATACCACTTGTTGCCCAAGGTGACAATCCAAGAGGGGGGGGTGAATTGGTTTCTTCTAAATTTTAGTGCTTTTAAAACTTTCTTAGTTAAATGCGATGGATGCTTTCTTAGGTTATTTGAGTGAGTTAAACTAATGCAAGAATAGAAAGTAAAGCAAGAGAAAATGAAAGCACAAACACAATCCAAACACAACAATATATAGTGGTTCGGTGCTCTCCTTAGCACCTACGTCCACTCCCCAAGCGTACCCTTGGAAATTCACTATAATCTCGCGGATTACAGTTGGATTGTTTTCCGGGCTCACAATCCAAAAATCTTGTTGGTTTTACGGGATCACCAACGAACCTATACAACTTTGGTTTTCCGGGTTCACCAAAAACCTTGTTGGTTTTGCGGGCTCACCAACGAACCTTTACAACTTTGGTTTTCCGGGTTTACCAAAAACCTTTGTTGGTTTTGCGGGCTCACCAACGAACATTTACAAAGTATTCAAACAAATGAAAAGAAAAGATTTAAACTCCTAAATGAGCATATGAAACAATATAAACTACAAAGAAGAGTTAGAAAGTATTTATCGCTTTGAAGTGGCTTTGCTATTCTTTGTCAAGGATGCTTCACTCTTCAAGGGAGGATGGAGCTCTTGATGCCTCTTTGAATCTGCTCAATCCCTTTCTTTGATTCTTGAATGAAGCCCTTGGATGAAGCTTGCCTTGCTAGGGTTCTCTCTTGAATGCACTTGATGTATTTTCCCAAAAGCTTGCTTCCTCTGATGAATACTCCCTCTTAAATACTTCTCCAACCTCCAAATAGTCCTTTCTGACCGTTGGATTGAAGAAACTAGCCGTTTATAGCCGTTGGGAGTCCAAAAAGCATTTCTGCACAACTAGCCGTTATGTTCAGCCCGTGTTTGGGTCAGCTCAACCTGTCCTTGGGTCGACTCAAACATTCCTTGGGTCGACTCAAACATTCCTTGGGTCGACCCTCTCAGAGAACACAGAAACATGAATTTCAACCTTCCTTCACCTGGGTCGACCCAACCATTCTTTGGGTCGACTCAAAGTTCACTTGGGTCGACTCAACTTCTTCTTGGGTCGACCCTCTCAGTAATTCCAGAGAGCCATTTTCTGTCTGTCTTTCTGTCTTCCATTTGGGTCGACCCTCTCAGGGTTTGGGTCGACTCAAAGTTCACTTGGGTCGACTCAACTTCTTCTTGGGTCGACCCTCTCAGTAATTCCAGAGAACCATTTTCTGTCTGTCTTTCTGTCTTGCCTTTGGGTCGACCCTCTCAGGCTTTGGGTCGACTCAAGCTTGGGTCGACTCAACCACTGTGTGGGTCGACCCTCTCAGTAAATCCAGAGAGCATTTTTCCTTTGCATTTTGAGGTTCTTTGGAGGTTGGGTCGACTCATGCCTACCTTGGGTCGACCCAACTCACTGTTCATTTGTGCTGTTTTTGCAGGAGTGTGCCAGATGATTCCTTTAAGTCCCGGGGTCGACCCAATCAACCTATGGGTCGACTCAATTCACACTTTGCTGCATTCTCAAGATTAGATCCATCCAAATGAACAAGACCATATATATATTTCCAATTAAGCAAATGTACTGAGAGCAATGAACTTATAAATGAAGTATCAATTTTAACTTATAGCATACTCTAGAGAATTGCTTGTTAATCATCAAAATAACACTATCATCCTCACGTCCGGAAGGTGCGAGCACTCATTCCCGACCTCGGCAGTGTCGACATCCAGCAGGTCCCAAGAAGTGAAAATGCCAGGGCCGACAGGTTGTCCCGCTTAGTGAGCGCAGATGCGCACAACTTGTCGAGGGCGATCTACCTGGAGACCCTGGATGCCCCGAGCATCGGCGAGGCTGGAGCGGTGATGGCGATTGATCCGGAGCCGTCTTGGATGGACCCGCTTGTCGCCTACCTCGCCGAAGGGATCCTCCCTGAAGACGAAGATCAAGCCCGGCGACTTGTTATGAAGTCCGCCCACTACGTACTCCATGAAGGGAGGCTGTATCGGACCTCGTTCACCGCCCCCCTCTTAAAGTGCCTCCGCCCCTCGGAAGCGGCCTACGTCCTCGGCGAAGTCCACGAAGGCGTTTGCGGATCACACTTGGGGGCTAGGTCCTTGGCGCACAAGATCATGAGGCAAGGCTATTATTGGCCTACCTTGTTGGAGGACTCAAAGGATCATGTACGGAAATGCGACGCCTGCCAGCGCCACGCCAACGTCCAGAGAGTCCCTTCTGTCCCCTTGGCACCAATCACTGCACCCTGGCCCTTCGCCCAGTGGCGAATGGATATCCTCGGACCATTCCCCGTCGCTTCAGCTCAGCGGAAATTTTTGATTGTTGCAATCGACTACTTCACCAAGTGGGTGGAGGCAGAGCCGCTGGCCACTATCACGGAGGCGCAAGTCCGGAAGTTCGTGAAGAAGAACATCATTGTCCGATTTGGGGTACCTCGGGTCCTCATCTCGGATAATGGCCGACAGTTCGACAACAAGCATTTCCGTGACTTCTGCGAGGAGTTCGGGATCGAGCATCGGTTCACATCTGTGTCGCATCCCCAAACCAACGGCGAGGCCGAGGTCACAAATCGGACAATCCTCCAAGGAATCAAAGCGCGAATCGGTCGGACGGGGCAAGCTTGGGTCGAAGAACTCGAGAATGTCCTTTGGGCGTATCGGACCACGCATCGGACCCCTACCGGGGAGACGCCTTTCAGCCTAACCTATGGCACGGAAGCCGTTGTCCCCGTGGAGCTCGGACTCCCCTCACCTCGGGTGGCCGCGCACCGACCCGAGGCCAATTCGGAGCAACTCCGAGGGAACCTGGATCTCTTGGAAGAAGCGAGGGAAATGGCGCAGGTTCGGATGGCGATGTATCAGCGGAGGGTGGCCCGATATTACAACTCCAAGGTCCAACCGAAGCTTTTCAGAATCGGAGATCTGGTGCTAAGGCGAGCTAAAGCATCTCAACCTGCGGAAGGTGGGAAGCTAGCGCCAAATTGGGAAGGCCCATATAGGGTTCGCTGGGTAAACCGACCTGGCTCCTACCAGTTGGAGGCCCTAGATGGTCGAGAAATTCTAAGGAGCTGGAATTCCGCTAACCTGCGGATGTATTACCAGTAGAACGACAATGCCAGAAAGACAGTTCAAAAATGTATAACACTTTTCATTTCAATAATTTCTGGTTACAACGGCGTGCTCGTGTGATTACAAGGAATTCCCAGAGGGGAATTAGGGTGTAAAGAAAGTAAAGAAGAGGTGGAGACTCCGAGGAGCTGAAGATCTGGGATCCCGAAACCTCCATCTGAAGCGGTTGCAATCCCGCCGGAAGTGGGTGCTTCCAACCGGAGGCGCCATCGGCGTCTCACGAAAGAGACGAAGAGCCGGCGCGGATGAAGAAGAAGTGGACGAAGGAGAAGTCCACACTGCCTCCCACCGGAGGCGCCATCCACGCCCCACAAAAAGGACGAGGAGCCGCCGCAGACGAAGCTCCCGCTGCCTCCAGGGGAATGCCACCTCCAAGGGATATTCCGGTCCTCCCCAGTGCTAGGGGAGAGAAGGAATACAAGGGAGAAGAGCATATGGAGGCGCGGTCCCGGATCAGGCGCCTGGTGCGGAGCTCAATCGGGAGGCCGAACTTCAAGGAGGGGAGACGTGATCCCGGATGAAACGCCTAGAGCGGAGTTCCGCCGGGGAGAACCTCCTTGTTGATCCCAGATGAAACGGCTAGTTGGCGGAAGTCGCGAAGGGCGCGCCTCCCGTTCCTTCGGTAGGGGTCTCTCAACCATGCGCCGGAGAGGAGGCCCACGATCCATGGCAACCTGAACAGCTCCGGCTTGGCAGACTCCATCGCACCTGCACCTATATTTATAGCCAAACTGCGGCCCCCCGGTCGTTCCGATGCGGGTGGCTCCAATAAATGCGGGCGCATTGAATCCAGAGCTGATCCGGCTCTCGAGGCGTATCTTCCCGCGATTTCCTAAGCGTCATTCTCCTTAATCGCATTCTTTGTGCAGGACACTCCGGGTGGCCTGTACCCTTATGTCCACGTATCTCCGCTCGCGCCCCAGGCCGCATCCGCCTCGAAGAACGCGCGTATCGCGGCCGCTTAACTGACACTCCTCGCAAGCAGCAACTGGCGATCCGATTTCCCAGGTAACCCCTTAATTAGCATTTAATGCCCATCTGGTGTTCCCCAGGCGACGCTTGAAGAGGAGGAGAAACACGGTCGCAGCTGGCCACGGAGAGATCCCGTCGGGCGGCAAGCGACAGGCGCACGACCAGCGAGCGGAATTTCCCGAGGCTCGGCCCTCGGATGCCAGGCTAACCCGATGATCATCCCGGGAGCAGACTAGCCTAAAGCCCCGACCGGTCGCCTCGGCTTGTGCCAGCCTTGGCCGACCAACGAGCGGAATTTCTCGAGGCTCGGCCCTCGGATGCCAGGCTAACCCGATGATCATCCCGGGAGCAGACTAGCCTGAAGCCCCGACCGGTCGCCTCGGCTTGCGCCAGCCTTGGCCGACCAACGAGCGGAATTTTCCGAGGCTCGGCCCTCGGATGCCAGGCTAACCCGATGATCATCCCGGGAGCAGACTAGCCTGAAGCCCCGACCGGTCGCCTCGGCTTGCGCCAGCCTTGGCCGACCAACGAGCGGAATCTCCCGAGGCTCGGCCCTCGGATGCCAGGCTAACCCGATGATCATCCCGGGAGCAGACTAGCCTGAAGCCCCGACCGGTCGCCTCGGCTTGCGCCAGCCTTGGCCGACCAACGAGCGGAATCTCTCGAGGCTCGGCCCTCGGATGCCAGGCTAACCCGATGATCATCCCGGGAGCAGACTAGCCTGAAGCCCCGACCGGTCGCCTCGGCTTGCGCCAGCCTTGGCCGACCAACGAGCGGAATTTCCTGAGGCCTAACCCTCGGATGCCTGGCTTAGCGCCGGAAGAATTTCCTGAGGCCTAACCCTCGGATGCCTGGCTTAGCGCCGGAAGGATTTCCTGAGGCCTAACCCTCGGATGCCTGGCTTAGTGCCGGAAGAATTTCCTGAGGCCTAACCCTCGGATGCCTGGCTTAGTGCCGGAAGAATTTCCTGAGGCCTAACCCTCGGATGCCTGGCTTAGTGCCGGAAGAATTTTCTGAGGCCTAACCCTCGGATGCCTGGCTTAGCGCCGGAAGAATTTCCTGAGGCCTAACCCTCGGATGCCTGGCTTAGCGCCGGAAGGATTTCCTGAGGCCTAACCCTCGGACGCCTGGCTTAGTGCCGGAAGAATTTCCTGAGGCCTAACCCTCAGATACCCGGCCTAGCGCCAGAAAAATTTCAAGAGTCGGGAGTCAGCGAGACGCTACCAAGAGTTAAAAAGAAGGACGAAAGTGAAATGAAGAAACTCTATTTGCATTAACTTTCATTGTTTCAGGGCCGAGACTCATACAACTTGGCAAAACGCCAACACACAAAGAAAAGTACAGAGGGTCAGCTTGGAGGAACCCCCGGGTCGGGAACGCCCGGCACGTCTGCAAGGGGTAGGGAGACGGTTGGAGAATCAGCAGGCAATGGCGCCGGAGGGGAGTCGAGAAGGGAGATCCCACTCAGGTCAATTTCGGGGTACTTAGCCGACACCCTTGCCAGGCCTTCCTCGAAGCCTAAGACAAAGGAGTCGGACCCCGCGTCCAACATGTCACGGACGAACTCGTCAGACTGACGATAGGCCTGTACCGCCCCCGACATGTCACGGGTGAACTCGGCGGACTGACGATAAGCCTGTACCGCCTGACGCCCGATCTCCGCACTCTTCTCGGCCAGCGCCGCCTCTGCTCGCTCCATAATCTGAGCTTTTGCCTCCAAGACCTTCGCCACAATCCGGTCATCCGCCTCGGAGGAGACCCTCAGCAGATCAGCCTGGGCCTCCTTGTGCTTCGCCTCGGCAGCGATGCGAGCAGCCTCAGCCTCCTCCAGGCGCGAATGAAGCTCCTGGTCGCTCGCGCGGGACTTCTCCAAGGCCGACTCCAATTCGCCCAGCTTGGCTTCAAGAGACCGGGTCCGGTTGCGGGCGTTGTCGGCTGACCGCTGGGCCTTCTCCCACCTCTTCCGGTAGTCGGCAGCCTTCCGGGACTGCTTCTCGGCCCGCTCCTCCGCCTTCTTGATCTCGCCCTCGAGACCTGAGGCAACCTTGAGTTGCTCCCGAGCCTCCAACAGTTGCTTCTCGAGGGTGGCGAAGCCGAGTGCCCGCTCTTCGGCCACCTGGAGCCTCGTCTCGAGGTCCCCGGTCGTCCTCCCCGCCGCAGCCTGACCTCCCTCCTCTATTGCCTTCAGTTGGCTCTCGGCCCTCGCCAGAAGCCTCGCCTGTTCCTCGTAGCACTCCTCCAGGCGGATCATGTACTGGGCGAGCTAAGAGATAGGAAAAACGAGGGCGTCAGGCGGGGATCAACAGAGCCTATTAATGATGAAAGCGACCGAAAGAACACTCACCGACATGAGACAGACGCAGCTGGTAGCCCCAACGTCAGGGACCCTCATCTCCCGGACCTGCCTGCGGTCCTTCTCCAGCAGTACCGTCTCGATGAGGTTTCGGGCGCCGGCGAAAGTGAAGGCCGACCCCGACTTCTCCCCGGAGTCGGACAGTGGTTCCGCAGCCTTACCCTTACCCATCGCTTGGGGAAGAGTCATGCTGACCACGCTCGGGGCGGGGACCGCCCCTGGAATTGACAGGGTCCCGCTCGGCCGGGGCCTCGGCGCGTCCCTCCTCGTATCATCCGGAGCCGACCGAGTCGAAGGCTGGGCTGGGGACCGATCACGTCCGACCCGTCCATCTTGGGCGCGCCCGGGTGATGCCTCCGGAGAAACGGTAGTCTCGGCATCGGAGGGCTGATACAGCGTCAACTCCCGGTCCGCGCCCGCGGCGTCCCCCTGATCGGTGGGTCCGGACCCGTCTGTCGGCGTCGGAGTCGCCTGCCGGCGGGACTTCTTCGCCGGTGGAGCCCCGCTCGGAGGAGCTCGTTTCTTCCTCCGGACTGCTTCCAGTAGGGACGTCCTACCAACAGCCGTTGCCTTGTCCGACCGCATGACGTCGTCGATCTCTGCAAAAAGGACGAGGTGGTCGGAGGTTGAGAAACTGAAGGAAAGAACGAAACGAAAGAGGAGAAAAGAGCTAAAAAGAAATGGTGGCGGGCTCACGGTCAGTGGGGACCGAGCTCAGACCGACGTTCACCAAGGTATCCTCGGAAATAAGGCGAGCCACCGGGGGGAGCCGACCCTCGGCAACCAACTCCTTCAAGACGGCGACGCCGTCGGATTCCTCCCTCGACAACCTCGATAGGCCAATCGGGGACTTCATCGGCGTCTCCCAGGTTGCCCTGATTCCCCAAGAGGGATCTGCGTCAACGAAAAAGAAGCGCCCCTTCCAGCCGTGAATGGAGGTGGGAGCCTCCTTGACGAGGCCGCACCCTCGTCGCGCCGCAAAGCACCACCACCCTTTATCCTGGGGGTGGCCACTCAGGCCGTAGCATTCCCAAAAGACATTCAGGGTGGCGGGAACCTCGTGCATGCGGCAGAGAACCTGAAAGGCCGTCAGGGCGCGCCATGAGTTCGGCACCAGCTGCGTCGGCGCCACTCTTAAACCCCGAAGCACCTGAACGACTAAGTCCGAGGGGGGAAAGCGGAACCCGGCCTGAAGAATGCCCTCATTGATGGCAACCTTCCCTGGAGGAGGGTGGGACATCCTCTCCTCAGGCCCCGGGAGCGTAACATTGCAGGCCTCGGGAAGGTGGTATCGAGCCACGAACCTATCTAGGTCTTCGGCGGCCAACTCCGACTTAATGCGGTCTGCTCTCACTTCGCCCATCCCTAATGGCCAGTGAATCTACGGTCAGGACAGGGTCGAGAAGGGGGAAAGGACCGGAACGACTGGAGTACACTAATACAAAAGGAGAGTATGGAGAGCCCTAAATTAAAGAATGGAGCAACTCACCGGAAGAGAAGGAAGAACGGCTCCGAGAGCGTCAAAGGAGGAGCAAGCGAACAGTCCGACGGCGATGACGGCAGCGCAAAGGAGAAACTCGAAGATGTCTGTAAAGAGAAAGGCGGACGGAGGAGGACCCCCGGTTAAATAGGCGGAAAGGTGGGTGACGCCTCGGTGACGCCAGAGGACGCCTGGCTGCCGAAGGGTCGCTCGCGCCCCAAAGGCGAATCGACGCCATTAAGGAAGGATGTCCGCCAAAATCCTCAGACTGCCAGGTCAGCAACAACCGCCATACGCCATAAAGAAGACGGGGAGCTCGAAGCGCGCGCGCCTCTCCGAGGGATGGCGACAATCTCGAAGCATCACTTCCTTCACCCGTTCCCCTTCTGGCTCCAGGCTCGGAAGTGGGGGGCTACTGTTACGGGGGAACTCAGCCACCATGCCCCACGTGACCGGCACGCGCGCCCTAGAAGACTACAGCTGTCCCTTGATCCAGTAACCCGACCCCGAGTCGGATATCTTCGGCCTCGCAGCCCGACCCCGAGTCGGCTGCCCCTTGATCCAGCAGTCCGACCCCGAGTCGGATATCTTCGGCTTCGCAGCCCGACCCCGAGTCGGCTGCCCCTTGATCCAGCAATCCGACCCCGAGTCGGCAATCTCTCGACAACAACAGGCTGTTCCTCTGAAGCACGCCGCGACCCTCTGCTCCACTACTCCCTACAACGGTCGTATCCGGCGCTGCTCCACGATCTCCTGTAACAGCCGTACAAAGCGGAGCTCCACTACGCCCTGTCATGGCCGTACCCAGCGCTACCCCACGACGCCCTGTAACGGCCATGTCAGTGGCAACTCCATCGTGCCACACGATGACCAACCCCCCAGAAGGACCCCCCAGCCTGGTATATATGCGGCTGGGGGGAGAAGGGGGGGTAAGCAAGAACTTCCAGAGCATTCTCCTACTTGCTACTATTATCTCTCCTTCTCCTCCAATCTCCTCTGACTTGATCGTCGGAGGGCCCCCACTACCCCAGTGGTGGTGCGAGGCTTGCTTGTAGGTTTCCCGGTGGAAGGTGGAGCACAATCAACACCAACCAAGGCAACTCAGACGGAATCCCGTTCACACCGCTGTGCCAATCGTTCTCGGTTTGGACCACCAGCAACAATAATAATAATAAAAAGTCACATGATCCTTCTTCTTTCTAGTTTTCCAACCCTCGATGACATCACACAAATCTTCATCAAACTTTGTGACCTTTTCATGGATGAAAGAGATGGCTTGACAAAAAAAAAATAATAATAAAAAGGTTTAATGAGAAAAAAATTTCTCTGCATCATTTTTTTTCTATTTTTTAAATATAGAGATGCTGCAAAGTAAAGGCATAGAGAGCTACTAGTACAGCCAAAAAAAGGGACTAGTCCTTCCGCCGGAAAGAAAGCTATATTATGGCATGACTTGTCGACTTTGGTCCACCGGGTGATGTCTAATGCCTAATCAACCAAGACGAAGTATTGTACTGTACTTGAACTTATCTCTTTCTAGTATCACAGATTTTTCCGA
This sequence comes from Phoenix dactylifera, assembly GCF_051530095.1. Lineage (NCBI taxonomy): Eukaryota > Viridiplantae > Streptophyta > Magnoliopsida > Arecales > Arecaceae > Phoenix > Phoenix dactylifera. The sequence goes on along the minus strand of NC_143190.1, from coordinate 61,915,638 downwards.
CTTGGTGGTAGGAAAGAGAATAAAGTATGATTTCGAACTACGACAGTATGAGGAGTTAATTACGAGAGTTATGAAGAAATTTTCCAACCCTGGACGTTGGTGGACGTTGGTGGCAACATTTTCCAACCCTGGATGATGCGATGGTAACATACACAAATGTTCGTCAAACTTTGCGGCCTTACGTGCACCAATCAGACGGTGAGGTTGACGAAGCTTCCTCGAAACAACACCCGAGTTATCTTTCCAAGCCACGCCCATCTTCTTCTTTGCCACTATAAAAAATGGGAGAAGATCGAGCAGAGCTAACTGCAATATAACTGCCGAGATATTCTGGAATTGGAATTTAGCTTCTTTACCATTCGTCTCTAAAGAAACCTTCAATGGAAGCCCCACTACTCGACGTGCCCGAGCCGAACGGCGTCCGAAGGGTCCTGAGCCGAGTGGGGTTCATGATGATGGTGGCCTCCGCGGCGCACACCGTCCGAGACTCCACCGATCCCTCCGTCTCCAAGGTGCGCATCTTCGCGGTCTACACCCTGGGGTTGCTCGGCTTGGGGCTCCTCTTGCTTTCTATGGGCCGCCTCCGAGCCCCGACCGAGGCGGCGGCGTCTGAGCTAGTGTTCCTGAGCCGAGTGGGGTTCATGATGATGGTGGCCTCCGTGCCGCACACCGTCCGAGACTCCAACGATCCTTCCGTCTCCAAGGTGCACATCTTCGCGGTCTACACCCTGGGGGTGCTCGGCTTGGGGCTCCTCTTGCTCTCTATGGGCCGCCTCCGAGCCCTGGCCGAGGCGGCGGCGCCTAAAGCAGTGCTCCTGAGCCGAGTGGGGTTCATGATGATGGTGGCCTCCGCGGCGCGAACCGTCCGATACCTCAACGATCCCTCCGTCTCCAAGGTGCACCTCTTCGCGGTCTACACCCTGGGGGTGCTTGGCTCGTGGCTCCTCTTGCTCTCTGTACGCCGCCCACAAGCCCCGGCCGAGGCGGCGGCGCCTGAGGCAATGTTGGCGCTGGTACTGTCTTCGGTGGCTCTCACTAGCCTCCTTCCCTAGTTGGACCTTACCTCTCCTCTATCTGGAATATAGCTGGAATTCAGCACTGCCGCCGGAACACAAGAATCTCACTGTAGCACTACTGGGTTCCAGCTATAGTCTGCAGAATCTATGGATTCGTACCGCTCCAGAAAAGCTAATAAAAGGTCTTTTACAAAAAAAAAAAAGCTAATAAGAGGTCATTTGCGTCGGATAATTTGAATTATTCCGTGCAAGTACTCAATCCAAAAAATTCCAGAGCTTCCAAGTACTCCACTCCACTTTTCCATGACTTTTCTCATATAAATTACTTATTTCATTTGGCTAAAAATATGATCACTCTGTTATACCGCACCATCACTTGTATGACGACGCTAATACCAGCAAAATTTTTAGATGCTAGAAATTATGCCGAATTACTGGAAAACAACATTAAATGACACATGAAAATCTAAAAAATCTAATTAGAAATTTTGGAACCATACGAATCATTTAAAAACATTACGATCATGGTTTAGCTCGACAACAATTCAATCCAATTTGGATTTGACCTTTGAGTTTATGATCCCCAGAACAGAGCCCATCATCAAGGATGGCGGTCAGAGTTTTTTGACGAAATTCCTGGACTCTAGCTTCTTTATCAGTGAAATTGATGATGCTCAAGTGCGATCGGGATTGTCTAATTTTACAAGATCCCATCCCGGCGAGTAGTCATGCTCGACCCATGTATCAAATCGTTGTTTGAAGACATACGGTTGCAAAGAAATTTATATGCAGTCACCAAATGAGCCAGCATAAGATGACAAGTTACCACCAAATGAGCCAGCATAAGATGACAAGTTACCACCAAACGAGCCAGCATAGAAACACAAACAGGATGGTAGGCAAGTTACCGCCATTACCATAGGAACCTCACTAATTCTTATCATAGGCACAAGATGACTTCTAAATCTGGAACCAGCATAATCCGGCAACAGGGATTTTATTATGGAAGTTTCTATAACAAGAAACAGAAAACATCAAATGACTGCCTGAAGCAAGATTTCACTCAAAAGTTTCTCCCCAAGCGAAGCATGATACGGCACGTGTTTTCTATCTGCTCAAAGTTGTCCAAAATGATACACATATTCTAGATAAATCTTCACACAAAAAAATTACGAAGTTCTCTGAAATATGAGCAGCAAACACATCACACGACCTGAAAATATGCCCATTGATATACATCTTGATGAGAGATCAGTTTTTAACTTTCAATTTAAGCTTGTATCGGTTACATCATGAGTCTTGTGCATGCAACTCGCATCACTGTTCAATGCATCCATTTCGAGACACATGGGATGCGCAACAACATTAAGAACGAAGAATTACAAGAGTAACAGGAGAACAACAAACAAGATCTTGGTGCATGAAGACCGGGCAATGGTAGTTAGCAGGTGTAGAAGACTGTAACATTGCGAAGGTTGCTCAACTCAACGGCCGTAAGGCAGCGAGAACGGCATGGGGAACTGTCGACTTACTTGACCATGGTACTGCATCATCTGTGTACCCGTACCTAAAGGCATGGCCCTCTGGTGGCTTCCTTGACCAGGCAATGGCAATTGCATCATCTCAGGACTCATGCCTGGCGGCATGGCCCCTTGTTGGCTGCCTTGGCCAAGCAGTGGCACCATCTGATGACTCATGCCTGGCGGCGGCAGGCCCAGCTGGCTTCCTCGACCTGGCAAGGGCACCATCTGAGGACCTACACCTGAAGGGACAGCCCCATGATGCACATACATTTGATTCTGCGGTTGGACAGGTAAAGGAGATACTTTGCCAGTTCCTGTATCCCAGCTTGCTGCAGGCTGAGGTTCCATTATTGCATTTGAAGGTAGATATGGACCACTGTTGTATGGAGGTGTCCCGCCAAGCATTTGAACTGGCTGAGGACCAAGAATCGAGGGCTGCTGGTTCAACAAGGCAGTGTTCCCTCCAGTGTAGTCTCTGCCTCGATCATTGTTAATCTGAATCAAGATAAGTCCATCCTATGTATTAATATGTTTTCCTTTCAGCAAGAGCCATTTTACATGCCACAGAAATCTCTAATTGACATTTTAAAGAGGTTGAAATTTATCTTGACTCTAAAGTCAAGCATTAAAAAAATATGTTAAGGATATCATCACCAGCTTAATACTTGGTGCGATTGCGAAAAATATCAAATCATGAGTTTCATGAAATAATGCTAGACATGCAATAAATCCTCACCATGCATTTCATAGGTTTACTGCACAATAACCTCAATATAAACACTACTCTGCAACATTAGCAGATGGATATATATAAAGATACAGAGTAAGCAGGGAAGATTTATTAAAGAACGCAACCATATATTTGGCAACCACAATCTAAGATGGTCCACCAGTAATTAATAGTCTACTGCAAAATTACCTAGATATGCTCTTAGATTTAAATGCAACTCCAAGTAATCTTCAAGGGAACTGAATGTCAGTTAATATCAAACCTTATAGGGGGAGGACACTAGGAATACCTTTGGCACGATAGCAAACATGAACCATGGGCCTGTATAACAGTCTCAACATGCACGTATCTGCTTTTGGGTTCATACTTCATGCATGACTACATGCACAGTTTTGTACACGCACAAACATGTATGCATGCATGCTTGCATGTACACACATATATGTAAACATGTCAAGTACCTAAATATTCCTCAAAAGTACAATGAAGCACAGCAACCAAACTACTTTGTGCACCGATACATTACCCTATACATAATATTGGAGACTGGAAGACACTATGCTAACCCCACATACCAGCCAGAGATGCAACAATTTCCCTAATGTCTAACCTGTCAGTTCATAAATGCTGACAGGTTATTGCTCCTGTAATTTCAACTTATGTCCAATGTAACACTGGTAAATTTTATGCAGTGGAAAGAATATTGGGATGGTTTCTCATGCCAATAGGATTAGGGTTGCGAGTAACTGCTTCTGTACTCCACCATACTGCTAGAAGCTATAAAGACAATTCAACAATCTTAGAGCTACAATTGCATACTGATTCAATTTTACCTTTACATTTAGATCGGTATGGCGTGAATATGTCAGATGAAGCTTGCAAAAACCTCCCTCATAGATACAGTGTCCTTCGAGGGCTTCCCTGGCAATCCTAGCAGTTTGAATGTCTGCAGTGAAAGCATAAAAACTAATAAATGACATCAAAAGAACCGCTCACATTGATCATCATGCACACATATTAACAAAATATTTTCAAGTAACACTTAAATTCCATATATAAATAAAAGAGGGAAAGGAATAATTATAACAACACAAAACTAAAAGGCAATCCCTCTAATCACAAAACCTGTTAGTTTGGCAACAAGAAACAGTAATGTGGTCAGTATTTGGAAAAAAAAGAAGTTATCATATATTTGAAGCAAAATAAGTGATTGCGAACAGCTAAGAAGCAAGATTAACAGGAAAAAAAGTAAAATTATTCTGAAGCAAAAGGGTCTAGTTATTCAGGATGCACCTTAATTTATAAGATAAGATGAAACCAAAAAACAGATGGGATGAAAAACCACCATTCAAAGACTGCAGAGTTTTCAGCTTCTGGATAAGCTCAAATGCTGGGAGCTCTTGCGAAGCCTAGATGTTGTACCAACAGATTAGCAACCTCTCGAGAAGCATGAATAACTTATTAAACAATAACATTCTTTTGTTGCGAAACATAATGAAAGAAGGAAAATGTTATTAATCGCACAGTTCTTCAGGCCCAAATGAACTTTGCCGCATATGATAGATTAGGAGCATTTAAAACAACTGAAAAAAAAGCCATTTGAGAATAACTAAAGCCATTCATACTTGTGCATTGATTTGAGGTCTCAGCCAGCAAATTAAATGAGTCATGCCAATAATTGATACTGAAATGTTCCGGCTAATAAATCTAGTTGCCAAATATTGGGATGTTATTCACCGTAGACAGCCAGGTCACTTCTAATGTTATCAACCAAGCATATGTTATTTTCACTTCCTGATGATACTCTAGAAAATCAAGGAGATAGCATTTTAGTTCAACTAGGGGAGATTTCCTGATATTGCAGAATTAACTGTGTAACCAATGATGATCCTATTATAGCCACATTGTGGGGAGATATTATTTACATAAAATTGTCATTAATTAATCAACATGCAAACAGAATATAATGTACTGAAATGCAACTTTCCTTGCATGCTTGCAAGAGAATAGAAAGAAGGCCCTCATGGAAAGCTGGCAAGAATAACTCTATAAGGAACACATTGAAGGTCATGGTTTAAAAGATTATCTACACAGCAAAGAACACTAGTCTATGTAGTGACTCTAAAATACATTCTCAATGATATCCTACAGAACACAAAACATCAGAGGTTATGTCAGAGTTGCTTTTTGATATTTACCAGGGTACTGAATTAGGGCCTGCAATCCAGCATTCTTCTCAAAAACAGCAATCTTTTGAACAGTACCAAATGCAGAAAAGACCTGTCAAAGAAAAGAAAAACAAAAATTAGTGGGAGTTGCATTTCAACATTCTTAATTTGATTAACTGATGGAAGGGCATGTTACCATGTGAAGAACATCAATGGTAATAGCATACTGCATATTTTCAACCGATGCAAGAAGAACATTGCTCTCTGGTTCTTGCTTCTTACCATCCTGATCAATACCAAGCTGCACAAATGATGGAGAAATTACAAGAACAATATATGGTATCAATCATGGGGTCAATAAATGATAAATAAATCACCTACTGTCAGTTGACTTGCCTGTCCACTACCATCAATAGCTGATGGAGCAACTGGAAGATAAGGATTTGTGTAGTCCCTGATGAAAATGGTATCAGTAACCAGAGACTCATTCACATGGTACAAGAGTAAAAAGGGAAACATACTAAAATCCATATAGTACAAGAGTTTAAAGGAGGGAGAGGGAGATCGCTCTGTGACTATGTGTGCATTTATTTGCTGATTCCTAGGAAAGAAGGAGAAATATAGGAAAAGAAATCTAATATTTCCAAACGCATGCAGAATTTATGGTATAAAATGTTGATTGAATAATTTTGCATGAAACCTAGAGCTTGACTGGTCAAAAAAAGGAAAAAAATACAATGGTAATGGAATCGCATAACCAAAATTATGGTTTCAGAATGACACTTGTTGTATAAACCAGCTTTTTAATAGTGAAATTATAGGAAGATACCGAACTGAAAATATGTGTCACACAACCTTATATAGCACTAATATGAAGCACGCTTATCTCTACATAGCTACCTGAATAGTTCAATATAGGAATGGTGATTAGAAGTACATGTATTTTTGTATGTCCATGTTCAAAAAAGATATGACAAAAAAATGTTTTAAAATCAGCACTAGAAATTCAAAATACCACTACTCCAATGATGTCTCAATATCGGCACATACTGGCTAAAGTTGCCAATATAAATCTGAACCTCAAATATGTGCAACAGGCAAATACAAAATGAGATATGATATTTCATATACCAAAACGCATGCAGGACTTAAGCTACAAATTAAGTCATCTCAGCATTAACATACCATGGAGAGAAAAGAGAATTTGATATATTTTAAGGAACTGAATAAATATCTGATTTATTGATTTCTGAATTGGAGATGCTTCAAAATCAACCTCAAGTTGAAATCTTCTCGCATGTTGACACAAGGCAAAAAAAAAAAAAAATTGGAATCCTAACACAAAATCTAGCCAATCTGGCTCATAGAGGTACTTCAAAGCCTTGCTCGAACAAGTTTGTGCAAAATTTTCTTAAAAGTTCTCTCAAAGAATCAATAAGGTGTTTTCATCCAAACAAAAAAAAAGAATCAGTAAGGTGTTAATTTTGGTTACCTGCTCCTGTGGCTCTGAAACTTGACATTCAAATCTGTATGTGCAGAAAAAGTTATCCTCAGGGTACAAGGCCCAACATGTTCTTGAAGCAAGTATCTGCACACACAAGCATAAGCACAAATTCATTTTGCTTTTTTATCCAGGCAATCTTACAAAGAGGCATATATAATTGCCTATTATACCTAGGAATACTCCTACCATCCAGGGCATTTTTTGCTGTAGATGCAGTTTCAGAATCAGAAAATTGAACTAGTGCCTATAGACAAGAAAATACATATATTACA